>NC_090984.1:116821988-117155425 GCF_041146395.1 Eulemur rufifrons | reverse complement strand
GGCCTGCAGGAGGAAAGAGAGTGGCCAGGACATCCCCCGGCAGAGCACAGAGCCTTACCAAGAAGGCGAGCAGTGGGCCAGCACCCAGAGGTGGTGAGGGATGCCCTCGACTCCTGCAGCTGGGCTTGAGGAAGGTGACGGAAAGAATGCCCAGCCCTCTCCATGTGTGGTGACAATGCATGGTGGTGCTTTGGACTTACAAAGCACACGCCTTGTGCCTATCTACTCATTGTATGTCCATCACCGTGAGCTCATCATGGCAATAGACTATACTCTCATTTGAGAGACAGGGAGACGAAGGCTCCAAAAGTGACTGACCCACGTCACTTACCTGGCAAATATCCAAGCCAGACCCCAGGTCTCCACACTTAGCCTGCAGCTGCCCCCACCACGCTTGTCTTTCAGATGAGTTTATTGCATTAGCCCCATGACCTTGCACCGAGGCTGCGAATCACCGGAGTTTATTTTAGCCTCTGCCCCACAAATATCTGTGGAGTGCCTTACAGTTTACAAACCACGCTTACGTGATTTTGTGTGACCTCTCTCCCAGGGAGAGAGTTCAGGCGAACTGGTCTTCCTGTTACCACCCCGTACGGATAAGGAAACTGATGTTCAACAGGTGGTGCGCCCAAAGTCACAGGGATAGGACTGAGTCCCTTTTCATAATGACCTTCCCCTGCCCAAGACAGGCTGCTTGAGTTTCCCCACCAAATCTGACCCTGCCCAATCAAATGGCCCTCGACAGTCTGGTGTTCAGGCCACAAACCCAGTTGCCATCCCCGACATTTGTCAGGCCTTCCGTCCACCCCGGCCCACCTAGCCCATCAGCGTGTCCTGCAGTTTCCCCTCAACCTTGCCCCCCTCCATGACCGTGGTCCTCGTTCAAGTCCCCGTCACCTCTTACACACACCAGGACTCCGAAAAGTTTTTCCACCAAGGGCCAGGTAGTCAAATCTGTGGCTTTGCAGACCACACAGTCTCTGTGGCCACTGCTCAACTCCGCTGTGATCACCGGAAGCAGCCATGGACAAGACATGCAGGAATGGCCATGGCTGTGCTCCAGGAAAGCTTTACTGATAGACCTGAATTTCATATAATTTTCCTGTGTCACAGAATATTCTTCTTCTATTGATTTTTTTTCAAACCGTTATATATTTTATATTTCTCTTTTGTATTTATAACATATTCCAAATTTATATTTTATGTTCATAAACTTTATGTTTATATTTTATAACTTGCATTCTTAGTTATGGGCAGTGAACAAGGCCAGATTGGACCCGTGTGCGGGAGTTTGCTGACCCCTGGCCTAGACCCTTGCAGGGCGGGGTCCTAACTGGTCTTTCTGCTCCCTGTTCTCCACCCAGCAGCTGGGGAGATAATTTAAAAACATACCTGAGACCATGTCACTGACGTGCTCAACATCCCTCCTTGCCAGCCTGCACCCAGCCACCCAGCACTTCTCTGGCCTTACAGTGATGACCCCGGATTGCCCTTGGGCACGAGCGCCCCGAAAGCACCTGGCTTGGGAGCCGGAAGACCCGAGTGCCAGGCCGGTGCTGCCCTACGTAGCTGCGTGTCCTTGGGGGACGCTCCTCTGGGTCTGGGCAGTTTCCCACGGGAGCAGCAGGGAGGTTGAGGACAGTCACGTGTCAGGGTCTTTCTGGCCTGAGCATTTCTCACCCCACCCCAGCTTGCCCCGGACTTTCCTGGTTTTAGCACTGGAAGTTCCATGTCCCAGGAGAACTCTCAGTCTTGGGCAAACCCGGCTAGTTGGTCATTGTCCCCCTGGATTCTCCCACATCTCCGCTGTCTCGGAGGGTTACTCACGGTACAGTCGGTGCTGGAGTGGCCCCCGGGTGGCTGTCTGAGCTCTAGAGGTGACTTCCCAAGCCCAGGAGGACTAGAGAAGCAAGGCCTTCTCAGCACCACCCCTGCCTCCCCATCAGGTAATTATTAATGAACAGACCCAGGGCACTAGACAGTCTCAACATGGAGACAGACCTCACCGGAAGTTGGCTCGCCTCCCCCCAAGAGAACACCCCCTCTTCCCTCCAGGGGAACCCCAAGAGGGCTCACCTCTCCCTCTTAGTGCAGTGCCTGGAGGATGCCTGGCCCTTGCTTCTCCCTGAGGTCCAGGGGAAGCCCTGGGGGCTCTGGTCTCCACTCGGTCCCTCACACGCTGTGTGAACTAAGCCCATCCTCGCCCCTCTCTGGGCCTCAGTCGCTCACCTCCCACCTGCACACAGAGGGCTGCACCAGGCCAGGGGCAGCAGACTCCAGCGCCTCCATGACCAGCTAAGGAAGCTCCAGGGTGACATACAGGGAACCGCGGGGACGTGGCAGTGGAGAGAGCCCACTCTCTGTGGGCCAGACAAGACCCATTGTGGGCTGATCCTGCCTGGGCCTCCACTTTGCAGTCCTGGACCATGTGACTTCTGAGGATGGAGTCTGCTGAGATCTCACGGGTTGGATCATAAGGACAATGTGCCCCAGAGCAAGGGTGAGACCAGACCCCTCCTTGGGCCAGGAATAATTCAACTGCACATGTACTCTGTAACCGTGGAGTTAAACCTGCTTTCTCTCCAGTAATCAGTGAGCCTCTGCACCCCAGAACCCTTCTCAAGCATCCGGGGAAGGACCACAGGGAGCGGTGTGGCCTTGGGTACCAGAATGAGATAACCTCAACCCTTGGAGCTTCCTCTAGAAGAATGTGTTTCAGGCCCTCAGAGCCCTAACCTAAGTGGGATACACACCGCTGGGCATCAGGACCAGCCGGGATCCCTGAGCTGGGCGAAACGCGGGAATGACAGAGCAGGCACAGCACAGCCCTGGGCCCAGCTGGCCTGGGATCCAAATAGGTCCACACAAGAGAGGAACGTGACAGGTCAGACAAAGCGAGAGCTATTATCTCATTTAGTTCCCTCTCGCCCTCTGTCATCTCTCGACCTCTCCCACACACGAGGAGTACTATTCTTAGCCCATTTTACACGTGAGAAAACGTCAGCCCAGGGAAGCTGTTGGCTCAGATTCCAGAGTCAGGGTGTGCACCGGGGCTGCTGGACCGACGCCCGTGTTCCTTCCGAGCACCTCCTGCTTCTCCACGTGGGCAAAGCTTTCAGGCCACCAGAGTGGCAGCTCCTGCTTTGTTCACTGGCACACGACATGTGCTCCATCAGCAGTCACCAAGTGAATGAATGATGGCTATAGAGCTTTGATTTCACGAATGTGGAAATAAATGATTGCCTATGCAATAGTCTACAGTTTGGGGTTTTACTCCCTTACTGTCTTCTGCTGCGAGTTCTGGACTATTGCAACAGATCCCGGGGGACAATGTGTGCTTGACCACAGCCCAGGGCATGGGCAGCTTGTCCCTGCTGTGAGCACACAGCCACTGCTCTTTGGTTCCTGGCACCTGCTCCTGTGACGTTCTGGACAGAGGTTGGGCCTTGGAGTCAGACAGGCTCTGCCACCGCTGACTCTCTAAACCTGTATCCTCACCTGTCAGATTAGAGGCAACAATCACTCATCGGAAAGGCTGGTACGGGGGGCAGGGGGCACCCTTGAACGTGCCGAGCCCCACAGCAGGCCCAAGCGGCGTTTCCTTCCTCTGCCCTGCCTGGGTCGAATTCCTCACCACTGGTTAAGTTGCATACTCGGCTTTGGTGTCATCTGTGAACTATGGATAATAATTGTCCCTAAATCTCAAGGTCGTCCCGAGGAGTCAGTAGTTTGACATCTGCAAAGTGCTTAGAACGGCGTCTGGCACTGGCACGTGCAGCGTCAGCGTGGGCCGTTCCGTCCTGTCCTTCCAGGCGAGTCGCACACCCTGCGTTCATCCCCAAATGTGACACGCGGCTGAAGCAGTTGCCGTCCTGACAGAGTATCTCAAGAAAGCTTTGACCTTTGCCTGAAATATGCACATATGCACAACATTTTAGAATTTGGGGAGATTCTTGAGTCCCATGAAGTCCTTGCAGTCCCTGTGTGCTCGGGCAGTTATTTTCTTCCACAAAGAGCACGACCATACAACAGGAAGATGGAAAAGAACTTCAGACGTGTAGTGGAAGCTGCTGGACTTGGATGGTGCAGAGAGGGAGAATGACAGCCATCGGCCTGGTGGCAGGCTGGGCTCAGCCACCAGCTTTGAGCTCAGCCGTCCCCCTTCCCTCACCTGTAGCGGGCTGCTTCTTGTCCTAAGGCCTCTGGGGGCTTCAGGATGGTTAAACCTTGTCTGTTACATCTGGAAGGCCAAGGGTTTCTCATTAATTATCTGGGAGACCCCGGAGGACAATGAACCATGTCACAGTTGTATCTGTGCCTCCACATCAGAACAGACCTGGCCGAGAGAGGACATTTAATAACAGTCAGTCAATGAATGAATGAATGAGGAGATGCCAAAGTCGCTGTGCAAAGCTGGGGCAGTGCTGTGCTCCAGAAAACAGCGGCAATCTCAGCAAGTGCTGGTTTAAGTAAGCAGGGATAAGCTCTCTGACCGGAAGTCCAGGGTGGACGAGGGGAAGCAGAGGGTTTGAGCTCTCACCTTTGCCCCCAGGAAATGCTGCTGCACCGGAGGGTGGGGGGTACTGCGGCAGTGGCAGCACTGAGGTCCCCCAGAGGGAGCCGCTTTTCCCAGCATCCCACCCGCTCCTGAACTGAGCTGTAGACATGAACCCCACACCCTGGGCTAGAAGCCCAGCGCCGTCCTTTCTCTGTGGCTGTCTTGGCCTCTGATACCAGCACAGGGCTCCACTTAAGCCACCCTCTACCTTAACCATTCGCAACACCCTTCTCATTCCATACATTCCAGATGGAGCCAGGGTATCTGCCCTTAAAAAGGCTGTCGTTGTTTTGAATTTTATGGGCAACATAATAATGGTCGCTGTGAAAAATTTAGGAAAATAAAAATGTCTGGAGAAGAAAATAAAATCATTTACAAATCTGTTGTTCTGCCGTAACTAGATGTAATTTGTTTCCTTCCAGTCTTTTAAAGAATGGGTATGTGAAGGTACAGAATGAAGTTCTTCCAGTCTTGGTTTAGATCAAAACACAAAGATATTAGATACAGTCCAAAGAGACCCCCATGCAAAAATTTCACAGTAGTGGTTAAGAACAGGTTTTCTGACTCTGAAACACTTACTCACAGTGAAAGAGGATTGGAAAGTGGTGAGAGGTGGAGACCAAGAAAGAATTACAAAGAGGTAGGAGATCGTGCTTCCCCCATGCTGTCTTAAGAGTGAGGGGCTCCAGTGGAGCACTCACAACACAGTGCAGGCCCCTGCAGTCGGGGGGTGCAGGGAACTCGAGGTTGTCTGGAAATGCTAAAGGGCACAGGTGGGCTATTTAGACTCCCTAGAAACTCTGCATCTATTTCTCTGTCCCTCTCTTAAACTCATCACTTTCTATCTGGCTTTTGGACATGTGGATAAACATATGTCTTAGTTACATATCTCTGGGTAACAACCACCCCAAATTTAATGACATAAAATAACAGCAGTTGCTTAGCATTATTGCTACCTCTACTGGTCTTCTAGGGGTTGGCTGGGCTCAGCTGGGTGGTTTTTGCTCAAGGTCTCTTAGGTGGTTGTAGTTGGACAGTGGCTGAGGCCAGAGTCATCTTGAGGGTGGACATGCTGTTAAACACCATCTGATGTCCCTGCTACACTGTGGGCTCTTTGGAAGCAAGGACAGCATTTTATTCCTTTTTCTTTCTGTTTTCCCATTCCTTCCAACTTCCATTGCCTAGCACAGAACAAGTCCTGTGTAAGGGTCTGTTGAATAAATAATTATTACAATAACTACAACAATATTGAGTATCATTTGTTGAGTTTTTGCAATGTGTTGGGTCTTGTGTTTGAGGATGTAACCACAATAAATCATCCTAGAAATCCTAAGGGGTTGGCTTTATCCCCATTAAAGAGAGGAGGTGGAGGAGGCCCAGAGAGGTTTGAGGTCACATGGCTGCTACATGGGAGGGCTGGGATTTGAACCCAGAAATCTTAGTGTCCACTTCTATTACTATTAGATTTAATCTCTACCAGTTGTGCAGCCAGCCAGGGGCAGCTCCGGCCCACATTTTCCCCTCAAAGAGGGTTAAACTCTCCACCTGGGTTGTGCTGGGGACTGGGCCGCCTGTGGGATTCTGCCCCTGCCAGCGCCAGGAAGCTGTGCATCCTCGGAGGGAATCCTGCCAGTCCTGAGGCCACCACGGCCTCCTGAGACCACCACGGCCTCCTGAGACCACAGAGGCTCTGGAAAACCGAAGGGTTCCCCTGCCTTTTGCCCAAGACCAGCGTTCCTCAAAATGTGGCCCTGGAGTCCGCCCTAAGAGAGGGACTTATTAAAAGTGAAGAATCACAGGCTTTTCCCCAAATTTCTTGAATCAGAATCACAGGGTTGGAGCAGGGCATTTCCGGGAACCTGCACTTGGGTGCAGGGACCCCTGCAGTTGGCAGTTTCACCACCAGAGGGCGCGCCGCCACCTCTTCACCGCGCGGGCGTCTCCTCGGGGCGCCTGCAACCAAGCCCTGGGGCTCTGCGGGAGAAAAAGGCGGTTTCCATGTTTGAGCACGCACACCGAGCCCCCCCGCTGTTCTGCAAGTGTTAAACTAGCTCACACAGCCAAACACCCCGGTTACAGGGAGGGACTGAGGGAAAGACTTCCGCAGGGCCCTGCATCATTGCTTCATTCACGCATTCAGTCGTTCCCAGCTGTTTCCTGAGCTCCCGCTGCGGTGAACAAAATGAGCAGAAATCCTCGTCTCCGGCGCGGGCACCTGGCCTGCAGCTGCGCACCGGCCGCGCCCTGAGCAGGAGCCGCGGTTGACTGCGATGGGGACGTTAAATAACAGGTGACTGAAGAAACGAGAGTCACACTCCGCTTAGGTTCATGAAGCCAAGATGTTGAGGACGCGCTGGGAAAAGCACAGCCCACGAAGGACCTGTCGGGACGGGGCTCTCCGTGGAAGAGGCTGAGAATGTCCCGTTTAAAGGAAGGCGGGGTGCACAGGAGAAAGGGGGGGTGCAGGAGGTGAGCAGGGAGGCAGTTGGTGGATTTCCTGAGAAGTTTTCTGTGTGGTGCTCAGTAAATCTACATAGGATGAGACGAACATTCAAACAAAGGGAGTGGAGGAAATTGTCAATGTTGTGACCATCTCAGAGTGGGTCGAAGAGTGATCATTCTTCCTTGGTTTCCATCTGTGCAGATAAACTTGTGATGACATTTAAGAGTTTATTCCGGCTACAGACCTAAGGTTATAACTGACATGTGCTCATTTTATAGGGGCTGTATATCTTGAAGGTTTTTTTGTTTGTTTTGTTTTGTTTTTTAAGGGCTGAAGGAAATAACTATTTTACCCTCAAATACATGTCTTTGACATATTTTGAGATGGCTGTAGGCAAACAGGAATATGCTGGAAGGCTGTCCAGATGGGGAGGCTGGAGTTGGGGGGGGATGGATTTGCACCTGCAGAGAATCTCTGTTAAATGCAGCCAGTCCCTGCTTATTTGATCTGGGGCAGGTGTGCTGAGAGTTTGACACCCTCAAAGGACTGCATACAACCGTTTCCCTGAGGGCTGTTATCTGAGGCTTACCTGCGTAACAAGACCACCTTTCCAGCCAGGCTTCCTTCCTCCACCAAAAAATCCTGTTTAGCCATTTCCTAAACCCCTTCATTTCTTAAAAGAGGACCCCTGTATCCCATTGGGGAGAGGATGGTGGTGCTTGTGTGACTCAGTTCTCAGACTCAGTTCTCTCTTTTGGCATAATGAATTTTTCTGGAGGCGGGGGTGGTCCTGAGATTCTTATTTTTTCTTTACAGGAACTTGTCCTGGCTGGGATAGCAGGGGGCTTTAGGAATGGTTTCCAGAGGAAGGACCATTTGAGCTGAGCGGATGACAAAGAATTGCCAAGTAAAAGGAGAGGGTTGAAGTGGGGCAACAGTTCCAGGTGGGGGAACAGCATGTGCCAATGTCCTGCAGAAGGATGGAGCCTGGGGCGATGATGGGTGTGCCTGGGGGTCAGGGTGTGGAGGCCAGGGTCATGGGAGAGGAACGGGGGAGGCAGGTGTCAGGGATACATGAGTGTGCAACCTTGACCTTAGAGAGCAGCAATGACAACATGAGGCAGTCCCAGGCAAGGCCAAAAGCCATAGAGCAAGGGGATGGACATGGAGCATTGAGCAGGACAAAGTTTCCATCCTCATGGAACTTACATTCTAGTCAGGGTGATGCGCAGTAAACAAATAGACAAATAACAGAATTTCAGCTCATGCTAAGTGCCAGACGAGGTACAGCAGGAGACAAGACATAAAGCGTGATTAGGAGCAGGAGGTCAAGGACGTCTACTCCAAGGAGGTGGCATTTGAGCCAAGATAAGCAGGCAAGGGATAAGCCATGCAAACAGACGTGGTCAAACATCCCAGGCTGCAGGAAGAGCACGAGTTGCCGAAGCCCCACAGAAAGTCAGCAGCCTAGGTTGGTGGCCGGAGCATCTGGGCAACGCCAGGGAGACTCTGGGCGAGAGGCAGCAGCTGCTTCACTCTGAAGCCACAGTGCCCGTTGCCATGGAAACCATCTAGCAAAGAAAGTGATGGTCTCTCTTCCTCCCTCCACAGCACCATGGAAACAGCAAGGAGGGAGACGATGGGGGCAGGGGGAGGAGAAGCAGGGAAGTTGCCAACCTCCAACAGGTGTGTGGGTGGGAAGACGACAGGCACCAAAGACAGTTAGCTGATCACTATGCGGCAGTGGAAATGACGGTTTCACTGCAGGATGGCTGGGTTGGATGTGCTGCTGATAGTTGGATCATAGCAAGCTCAAAAAACAAACAGCAAACAACCAAAGGAGCAGCAGTGTTACTCCAGTGGTGGGCTCAGGGGCTCTGGGTAGTCAGATGTCAGGCGGGCGGCGGGAGGGGACAATGTACATTCCTCCTGGAAGTCACCTGCTCTCAGCTGGGGGCTGGAGAGGGGCCCCTCCCGACAGGGTCAGGTCAGCCCAGCATGAGACACATACTCACCGGAACAAAGGGGCCCTGAGGGACCTGGGCAGGCAGCTGAGTGGGATCATGGAGGCAGAGGGGACCCACTGAAGCCAAGGAGCCCGGCTCTGACAAATGTCCTGGGAATGGCAGTCAGGAGGCCATGTCCACCAGGGACCACTGTGTGGCCTTCAGCAAGTCACTCCTCTCTCTTGGCCTCAGTTTCTCTATCTGTAAATCAAAGTGTTTGGACCAGTAAGGGGTTGCAAACTGGACTCTCTCTCCACATACTGCCATGTCCCCTGGGTGGGGGATCGCCTCCAGCTGGGAACTGTGGTGTAGCGAAGCCTGCAGGTTTCTACCAGGGCCATGTCAGCCCCAGCAACCTGGTGTCTGCCCTGACTCGTGATCCTCCTTCTTCCTTTCTGGAATGCAGATGTGATGACTGGAGGGGTGGCAACTTTATTGTGCTCTTGAGAGAAAGGGAAAGATAGTGGTAAAGACTTGTCTGTGAAATCTTTGAGCTGTTGAAACAATGCCAGAACTTTCATCTTTCTGTTACATGAGAAAAAGCAACCCTCTAATTTGTGTAAGCTGCTGTTTGGTTAGGTTTTGTGTCACATGCAGCTGAACACAATTCTAGGCAGACTCCCTCTTCGTTAGCAAATGTTGTTCCTTGAAATATTAACACTAGCTATGATAGTGTGGAATCATCTTAATAATCCAGATATTTAAGAACTAAAACCAACCTCTGTAAATTTTTTTCAGCAATATCTAAAATCATGTATTATTCAATTTGGTACATTATAAAATTGTACTAATTTTAATGACACATTTTACAAATCTCTAAATATTTTTTACTAAAGTTGAATACACATACAGAAACAAGAAAATGCCATAAGTATGCAGCTCAATAATCATTCACAAATGGACCATGTCCAAGTAGAACAAGAATGAGAATGTGGCCAGCCTCCCAGAAGACACCACTTTTCAGATTTCTTTCTTAATAGTGAAAACAAAAACAACATCCTGTTGGTCATAGTAAAAATGGCTGAAATAGCATATGAAAAATAATATGGCAGTAAACTAAAATAAACTAATTTGTCAACAAATACTGTTTAATGAGGCAGAGAAAACATTGCTTAAGAATCAAAGGAGAGATTGCTGGAAGAAGTTCCGTGTGTGGGTTCCTTGCTCCACAGTTGGCTGACAGCAATCATGAGTCTAATATGTTTCAATTAGGATATTTGCTAGGTTCTTAGATTTTATTTCAGCATTGAAGTATACTTAAATAACTATTATTTTTGGTGAAACACTAAAGGAAAGATGTATTGGAGAATATATATTTTTCAACACTATATTGTTTCTTAAGTCAAAACAATGTTTTTATGGGGGAAAAAAAAGTGTGGTGCAGACCCGGTATTTTAGAGTAGAGTAGACAAAGGATTCCGAGGATGTGTTTATAGAAATTGTGCCATTATAGCCCTTAAATCAACTGTAAGCAAGCTATAAGATATTATCAATGTGTTTAATTTTATAAAAAGACATCTTTAAAAATAAATCTTTATAATTCTTTATAATAGAATGGAGAATCAGTTTTAGAGCCCCAATTTGAAAGATGTTATCAATATAATGAATTTTATAAAAAGAATATCTTAAAATTGAATCTTTGGAAGATGAGGAATTACATTTAAAGCCCTGATGCCACACAGAAATTTTCTGCTTATCTTGTGCAAAGTGCTTGAAAGTGTGATATTTAAAGATAAGTTGCATATTTTTCTTTTATGTAAGACGGATGTTTCAGATTTGTTAACTTTTTTTTTTTTGCAAGTGGGAAGTGGATCTCATTTTCAAGTGTACTTAATTCTCCCAAAATAAATAATCTATCTGTCTGACATAAAGGGTAGATTTTCATTATGAGTGAGAAAGTAATATTTTTCAAAAGACGAAAACAGACTCATGTTTTAGAGAATCTTTTGAAAGCAGGTATTTGGAAACATTTCTATTTTTATGTAATGTTGTTGATCACCATGTAAATACATCACCTATAAAAATTCTCATATCTGTAAACGTGAAAACAATGGGCAAGAGAATTTTTAAGCATATGTAATTTTTTTTCCAAATGAAGCGTTTCGGTGATTTTAAACCTGGGGTAGACTGTTAACGTTTGCTGCCCCTCCTGGGGGCACAGGAAAATATGTGCAGAAGTGAGGTGTGTCACTCTGGGAATAGGCTGTGTGACCCATGTGTGGCTTATCATGGTTTCTCACCCCTGCCACTGCAGCTGGTGCTGTTTGAGAAGATGACGTGGATCGGCAGCCAGTCTGGGAGGAACTGAAGAGAAACCCCTAATCTAGGGGCTCAAAATGGTTATGCTTCCAGAATGTCTCCTTGGACCCTCATTTTATACCGCAGGAAGACAATCCCATGCCTTCCAGTCTACCACTGGGGAGACAAGAGCAAGAGCAGCTAACAGCCTTGGCTAACATCCTTCTGAGACAAGCACTAACAAGGGCTATCACAAGGCTATCTCATCCTGCCGTCAGGGAGCACAGGACTGTAAAAGTGACGCTGCAAGCTGAAACCCTGCACCAGGCTCCCGACAGTCAATGGGAAAGATCACAATTGTTCTTTAATTTTGTCAAAACAGTAGCATTCTCTTACTGCTGGTTATACATGTATCGAAACATGAAAACAATAGTAAAACATTGATTTAGTACACTGTAATTTAAAACGTACAAGAGCATTAAAGTAGTTTTTTGTTGTTTTAAAAAAACTTTTCAGTAGTAGTTAGAACAACGCTTATCTTCTTGTATGCCTTATGACCCAGAGCCAGTACCTTTGCTGTACTCCTGAGTCCCAGTGAACTTCCAAGATCCATCCTTTGTGCTGTCCGCGTCGTGAAATCCCTCTGGGATCAGCCCTCTCCCTGACGTGCCTCAGTGAGGGCGGGCAGATTTTTTTTCTTTTCTTAAATAGCTTTATTGAGGTGTAATTGCTATACAAACAACCCCACACATGTTTAGTGTATGCCATTTGGCGAACGTGGACACATGCGTGCACCATGACACCATCACCACAATCAAGGAAATAAACATGTCCATCACCTCCAGAATTTTCTTATGTCCCTTTGTGTGTGTGTGTGCACGTGTGTGTGTGCGGGTGTGTATTTTAAGAGCATCTAATATGAAGTCTACCCTGTCAATGAAATGTTAAGTGCCCAATACCGCACTGTTAACTATAGGCAGGGAGGGAAGGTTGGACACCAGGATAGTCACTGGGTGATGCTGAATTGGGGTTTCCTTGCCACTGTGAATTTTCTAAGTTTTCCCAGAGTCCCCACATTGCCCAGAGGAGCCACCACTGGGAGGAGAGAGCACAGGACCCGCCTGGACATGGGAGAGACTGTTTTGGTGAGCGGAAGGCAAGGGGAGGGCGGTGCCCAGAACAGGGCTCCGAGGCCCTGGGGCTGTTACCCCTGGGCAGCCCCCTGGAATATTGCAGCTGGGGTTGGGAACCTCAGGATGGAGAGGTGGGACCGGAACAAGGAGGGCTCTGGCTGAGTCCTGCCTCTCGGGCCACAAGGGCTCAAAATGGGACTATCTGGGTGGAGAAGACCTTTCCCGAGAGCCCAAGAGGCCCCACCTTGAGATGGGGACTTGGAAGAATCACAAGAAACAAGGAATAATTTAGGACGGGAGGCGGGGGAGGAAAAAGCTTGCAGAAAACACTCTGCGATGCAAATGATCCTCTTCATGAATGTCAAATTTAATCGCACACATTTAACCTGTTCCACGCTTTTCTAAGCAAGTTTCTTTGGATAGTAAGAGGCCACCTTTGACCCAAGTAGTGTCTAATAGAACAACGGACAGTGATACATATAATCAGGCCCCACTGAAGCCGGTTCCGGGGACTCCTGCGCCTTCGTACTCCCCTTTCATCTTCCCCTTCTCCCTTGTCCTCCCCTCCTCCTCCTCCTTCTCCCAATTCCTTCTGCTGTTTCTACTGCTTTATTTTGCTCTATTGCTGCCAACTGATTTTTATCCCCTCCTTAGTGACATGGTGGAAGAAAGCCCCTGAGAGCTCCAAACTTACATCTCTCTTATTTCGGAGAGCAGTCGGATGAGGCACCCCTCGGTTTGGCGTCCAAGTTCCTTCGAAAGGAGGCTGAGTGCTAGACCGGCCCATCTTGCGTCTAGTACTCACCCAAGACTCATCAACCATGGATGGAGGCTGGGGACACACGGTACCATTTTAGTGGCTGCCATAGCAACGACCACCATCCAGGAGATGAAGAAGGAAGTTTCCAGATGAGGCGGTTCTTGGCAAACAAAAGCAACAGATGCGAACTGCAGCTGTTTAATTTTTAAAATTCATTTGCAGTACTTCATTACATAACAACTTCTAACATCTACTCCTAAGGCGTCAGTGCATACACACTGCTCGATTTGTTAGTATAACACCTGTATGTTCTCATAAAATTAAAGCAGAAAAATATTACCTATAAAAACTCTGTGTCCATGTTTGTCTCATCATTCAAACCCCTGATTTTCTCTTTTCCACGCACAAATATGTGTAACAAACTGTTATGCTGATAGCAAGAATGTTCTTTTGCCTGGTGTTGTTCGGAGAAAGAGACCATGATAACAATCTGTCATGTTTCGCCAACCTCTATGAATGCGCTAAAAACCATTGAGATGGGCACCTTTTAAGGCTTGAGTGGTGTAGAATGGGAACTATTTCTCAACAGAGCTGTTAAAGATAAAGTTTGTCTCAATATCCTTCCCACAAAGGTTTTTTAAGCATCTCTCCCATGCCAAGAACTGTTCTAGGCTCTGGAAGAACAGCAAGGAGTGTCTGCCCTGTGCAGGTTACGTTCTAGTGTGCAGAGGGGAGGCAGACAGTAAACAAATAAACAAGTGCAGTGACAAGTGCGAGGGACAAAAGTGGCAGCGGGGGATTATGTACTATTTGTTACATACCACGCGCCACCAAGGGAGGCATCTCTGAAGCTGGCACTGGGCAGAGGCCGGAGGAAGTGAGGGTGTGTGTCTGGGACCCCGGGTTCCAGTTGGCCAAGGCCCAGGAGCAGCTGCAAGGGACCACCTGTCCAGCCAGTGTTTCTCCACTGTGGCCCATGGCTTCCCTGGAGGTCAGCCGGTGAAGGCATCACGGCAGGGTGGGTGGGGCGTGGCTCCTGCAATCCTCACCACCCTCCCCTTTAATCAGAGCACCTCTCCTTTGTTTGTGTTTGTTTTATTGAAGCTCTATGCAAAATTATCTTTGAAAAATTGTGCTACAAAATCAAAGGTTGAAAAGCACTGATCTGGGTGCTAGAACGTGGATAGGGGGGTGGACATGGCCCTGCTGGAAGAATACTGTGTTAAACTGTGCCTGAGACTAGGGTAAAGGCAGGACAGGTGTTAGGGGCTGAGTTGTGTCTCCCTCAAAAAAGAGGTGTTGAAGTCATAACCCCCAGTACCTCGGAGTGTGATCTTATTAGGAAATAGTTTCTTCATAGAGGTAAAGTTGAGATGAGGTCATTATGCCTGGTGTCCTTGCAAAGGGGGGACGTTTGGGCACAGATAGACATGCACAGAGGGGAGACGATGGGAAGACGGCCAGGTGATGCCAGAGCCAGAGACTGGACGCAGGCAGCTGCCAGCCGAGGAGTGCCAAGGCGCACTGGCCACCAGCAGCCGGGAAGAGGCCAAGAAGGATTCTGTCCTGAGTCTCAGAGGGAGTGTGGCCCTGCCAACACCTTGGCCTTGGACTTCCAGCCTCCAGAACTGGGAGACAAGAACTGTCTGTTGTTTTAGCCTCCCAGTCTCTGGAAGTCTGTTGCGGCTGCCCTGGCAGACTGATACTGCAGGTGAGGTGTGATCCCAGAGTTCCGAGGAGCAGGTGAGGGTGGAGTTGGGCAGAAGGTTTGTACAGGAAGGAACACAGGATCTGGAGAAGGGCCACCTGTCAGGTGAACATTGTGATAGCTGGTGACAGTGCCGAGGGCCCACCCAAACCAAGGCCCGCAGTTGGCTTGGGAGGTGTGGCTGCCCCAGAAGGTCAGCGGCATCAGGGCCTGGTGATGAGGGACAGGGAGGGCTGGGGTGACGGCCAAGGGTCTGGGTGGAGTGGCTGGGGGTCCGTGGAGATGTCCACCAAGATCATGAACACAGGCAGAGCAGTGGGAGCAGGATTGGGGCCACTGGGGGCCTGAGAGTATTTTGGGAGCTGTCCAGATGGCAGCTGGATGTATGGAACCAGGTAGAGCAGTTCTTCCCACAGCCACTGCTTCCCAGGCTTCAGGACTAAGAGCAAATATCTCCTCCTGTGTGGAGCTTTTCCGCATCGAGGCTAGTGACTTCCAAGTTACTATCTGTGCCATCGCCCTGTCTGTTCCTACGGCACGAGCCATCTTCTTGTTGCTTTAGTTACTTGTTTCTAGTCTGTCTCACCTACTGGTCCGCTAGTCCCTCACTGTTTGCTGCTGGATCTCTATTGCCCAGAAGAGTGTGCACACGTCAGCGCTCAGTCAGTATTTGCTGAATGAACGAAAGAATGGAGAAAGCCCGCGTCGCCGGCTGGGCTCTCTGGAAGCAGACACTGAGAAGGCGTTTGGGACACAAGATGCTTGTCAGGACCCACACCTGTGAAAGGAAGTGGGGAGGCGGGATGGGGCGGAGGGGCAAGGCCGGCCCCCAGCACCCTGGCCCGCCCTGAGCGCGGGGAGAATGCTGCTCGGGCTCCCTCTTGGGCTGACGTGGCTGGACTTCAAACCCCCGTCCAGCTCAGTCTCTGGACTCCACCTGTCGTGGGAAGGGCAGGCCCAGGAGGAGCAGACAGCCCTCACCGCAGCCCCACAGCTGAAGGCGTCCACCTCCACATCCACCAAGCCTGGGCTGGACCTACAGATTCACAGATCTTGGGCCGGTGGCCAGTGGTGTTGAAACCGGGGCAGTGAGCAGATGATGTCGGTGTCAGGGGACACGTGCAGGTCGGGCACCGGGGGAAGTGCGAAGGGTGTGGCCTCCTCTAACTGGGAGGAATCCGGGGAGGCTCTTGGGAGGTGGTGACATTTGAGTTGAAGGATTTATGTGTGTGTGGATATGCAGGGCTGGAGTGCAGACAGCCCTGGAGTGGGGAGCTCTGGATGTTTACGAGAAGGGAAGAGCAGAGTTTAGCTGTGGCACAGACACTCCTGGACAGATGGGTGGCAGCCCCTGGACCACAGAAGGGTGGGTCCCAGAGGATGGGCCAAGGACAGTCCATCTGAGGACAGGCTTGTTGTTGAAAATAAGCTCTTTCTCAGCAATGAAAAACGCCTTTGCTCTGTGTTTTAAGACAGAGTAGAGAGCCCGACTGATGCAGGGGCTGCCTGGGAAACCGGAGCGGGGCCGCGGGGCAGGGCGTGCGGGGAGGCTGGGCTCCTGCAGAAAGCGACCTTATGCAACCGCTGCAGAATCAAAGGCCGCCTAAAGAAAAGAGAAGCAGAGCTCAAGGGAATGTTGGCCTAGGGCATCTCTTTGTAAACTGCTGGGAAGGACAGAAAGGAAACAGGATCACAAGTCACCTAGGAGGTGACAGAAAAATCTTCCTACCGCAATTTCCTAGAGCAAAGCAGAGCTTTCGTTCTTCTAAGAAAACCCGTGGTGGCTGTCGCAGTCACCTTCCAGGGCAGGAGCTAGAGCTGCTGGCGCATTTGTCCCTCAGATTACAGACAGAGCAACAGGAACGGCCGTTAAGGGTGGCACACACCAGCCTGGAGACCACGTGGCCAGGCTCCACACCACCTTTTCCCTCTGGGCCTGCCCCGGCTGAGCAGTGGGGCTCGATCTAATGCTGGGTGACATTCCAGGTCCCAGAGGGGCTTCTGCCTGCAAGGACCCCCTCGCTGCACCTGCCTGCTTCTCCCCGCCCTCTCACCTCCTCCCAGATCTAAGCCTGAAACACCAAAGATTCCCAAGACGTTGTGCGCCCTGGATTGTCACCCCAACTCCTTTGCCACGTTCAAGTAAAGAGTTCATTTGAGGAATTATGTGCCTGTATTTTTTCCTTTTATTAAATTTCTGGGTTTAGGGACTGCCTCAGTCCATTTTCTGTTGCTATAATGGAATACATGAGACAATAATTGACAAAGAAAAGAGGTTTATTTCTTACAGTCTGGTGGCTGGGCAGGGCAAGACGGAGCAGCCACATCTGGTCGGCATCTGGTGGGGCCTCATGCTGCGTCATAACCCGGCAGAGGCATCACAGGGTGAGAGGGACAGGATGAGGGACAAACCAGCTTTTATGTAACCCCTTAATCCATTAACCCACGAATAGACTAATCCACTCATGACCCAGTCACCTTTTAAAGGACCCTCCTTTCAATACTATTACATTGGGGTTCAGTTTCAACATGAGTTTCAGGGGGCAAGCATTTAAACTATAGCAGGGACCTAATTATCTGGATCAGCAGGCTGTTTGGCGTAGCGAAGCCATAGGTGAATTACAGACCTTTCTCTCGCTGGATTCCGGATAGAAGGAGGTAGAGTCACTGCATTTCCCCCGGGGAAAATTTACCTGTGTGGCAGTTTGGGGGACCGTTGCTTAGCACTGTATCTGCAGGACTGACCACAGTGCCAGCCACGGAGAAGGCGATCAGCAAAACCTTGGAAGCGGATGAATGAATGAATGAATGGTAGTGGAGGGCAGGCCAAGGGAGGAAACTCCACTTGGGCACTCAGAGCCACGGTTTCTATTCTGTCTGCCACTCTGGAGTGCCCTGCTATTTCCTCCCATTTGTCTCCCAAAGGTGATCTTCGAAGCCTTTATTCTCTTTCAGGGATAGATGACCAAGAACAGCTCAAAGCCGAAGTCCCTAAAGATTGAAATGCATTTGAATTTTAAGAGGAGGAAAGGGAATCTAATACAGTACGTTCTCTTTTGTGCCACATGAAAATTGTAATTAAATGATGATTAGGATAAGGATTTGTTTAGTGTCTGCACCACCATCACCACCACCACCACTATTATGACCACTTCCATCATCGCCACCACCATCACTGCCATCATCACCTCCATCACCATCACCACCACCTCCATCACCATAAGCATCATCATTATCGCTGGTGCTACCACCTCCATCACCACCACTATTGTCTCCGTTACCACCACAAACACCAACACCTTCAGCACCACCATCACCATCAACCCACCACCATCACCGCCATTACCACAATCACCACCAGCACCTCTAGCGCCATGACCATGACCACTATCACCACCACCACCATCACCCTCACCACCAACACCACCTTCTACTCCTGGAGGAAGTACTATCTATATCAGATTTTGAAGCTAGATAAGAATTTCTCAGGTGGACAAGAAACAGGTATTACAAGCCCAAGTCCCGGCATGAGCCAAGGCAGGTAGGGCATGTTTGGGGTGGAGAAGGCTAGGGATTTTGGCACTTTCATAGTGTAAAGGCAAGAGAGGCTGAAAAAGTGTGTGGATTGAGGGCTTGGGGAGTGCCAGGTATTCTATCGGGATCACAACATTTCTTAACTGTTACTATTTAACAAACTTGGATTTTCTGTCAAAGGCAAGGCAGTTTTGGCGAGGAAAATCACACTTATTCACCCCTACGAGTATTCTTTAATTTATTCAATAGATATTTATTGACGATGAGCAAGGTTGAAGGGACACAAAGAATATAGCCAAGAACAAAATCACAGATTCTGTTTAAATGGTCTCATTAATGCTCACAATAAAGCTAGGAGGTTTGTGAGTTTATATCCATTTTGTTATTACTGGTAAAAATAGCTTCCAGGCCCCAAACAATATTTGCATAGTTATTTTTCATGGTGGTACAGTATGGGGTGTATGAAGCCCGTTTTACAGAAGCGACTGAGGCTTGGAGAGGTTATATACCCCGTCCAGACACGTTCAGCTAATCAGGCTGAAGCTGGGACTCAAAGCCAGGCCTCTCTGACATCAAAAGCCCTGACCTTTCCCTTTCTAACTGCTGTCTGTGACAAATGCACGGAACTGTCACGCTGCAACTTCAGCCAGAGACCATCAGGTGGGCGACGAGGATCAGGATATTTCTGACATTTAACTGGATGTCCTTGCTAGAGGACAATGCTTGCAGGCTCCTTTCTGGAAGCTTCCAGCACACTCCCAGGGCAGCTACATCCTTGCCCATTTCAGCGCAGCCTTTCAGCCTGAACTGTCTCTGGGACACTTGGGGTGTCACAGGCTGGGAGGCCCCCAGGTGTCTGGGCAGACAGTCCTTACCAGCCTCCTGCCTGATGTCTTGCTGGCAGCTGAGGGGAGCAAACACAGCAAGAAAAAGCATCAGAAACCAGTTCATTCACCCAAAGCAGCTGGCGCCACACCGGAACCGAACCCACGGCCCCAGTCTGCTGGGCATTGTCCTTACATCTGAGAAAACTGTCATCTCCAGGGAAACAAAACAAAACAACCCGAAAACTTCCAGTTCTGGGGAAGGGGGTGGGGAAAGAATGGGAAAAAAAAATACCAGCCCAGTATGTGGGAGAACGTGGGAATGAGCAGCTGCACCCAGGCAGGTAGGCAGCCCCGAGGGTCAAGCACCCAAATTCTTAGCCACCCTGGGGCGAGGGTGACCACTATCATCCCTCTGAGTCCAGCATCAGAGGGGACCACACTGGTACACAGTCAGTGCCAAATACATGTTTGTCAATGAACAAAGTGATGAGTGAAGGTTAAGGAGGATTTAGCCAGAAATCCAGGAGGCACCTCTGGTAGGAGAGAAACCGTGACAGCTGCCCTGTTTGCTTGGAGGACAACGTTGAGCAAGGGGACGACGTTACTCTGGAAGAGGCTCCCTGACGCACACGCGAAATGCTCCGCCGTGCCTCCCGCTGTGCCGCGCACTGCCGGGACGCCAAGCTGTGTTATTAGACATTGTCCCAGTGCGCTGAGGCCTGGGGCGGGGGGGGGGTTGACTGCGGAGCTCCTCGTGGTCCTTGGCTGCTGGCACCCAGAGCACCACGCGTTATTCCCCCAGAGGGTAACCTCAGGGACCCCGTGCCATCAGAGCCACTGCTCTTCTCTCAGTGCCCTCTCCTCCCCCGCATTATTCCTATTTTATTATTTTAATGTTTGTGTGTGTGACAGCTGAGGTGACACGTATAGTTTTGTCCTTCCTGTCCTTCCGATAGAAACTGCCCCACCCCAAGAACCTGCAGGAGCTGCCATTTTATCACCTGTCCTGCCCCGACCCCTGTGTCCAGAGGTGTTTGGCCCAGGGAGGGACACCTAAACCAGGCAGCCAGCGTCTGGGCCCTGTGATTAGGGGCTGGGCTCGGGGAGAGCAAAGGCAATACGTCTTGGTGGCAGAAACTGTGAGATAGAAACCTTGGAAGATGTTGGGGGTGATGGTCCCAGCCAGCTGTGTCAGCGTAGCTAAAAAGGGACGACACTTCTCAGAACTCCGCCCTGCGTGGTTCCAGGTGAGGGCTGGCCACGAGAGAAGCGTGAGTCTGGTTTGGAAAGCGGAAGGGTAAGCTGCAGCCAGGACGCTCCGAGGCTGGCGTGGGCGCCAGGCCTGTGTCCCTCCACCTGCCGGTGCACGGTGGGTGTGAAGCACGTCTGTGCCCACGGCTCATGCCTCCTCCCTCGGCCCATGCCTCCTCCCTCGGCCCCTCCAGGCCCCGGCCAGGTGAGGAGCTCCAGCGCCTTCCCGGTGGCTGTGAGAGCAGACACGGCCCTGGCTTGTCCTCCTGGCTCCCCCGGGCCTCCCCTAGCCCTGTCGCACACCCACGCTTTCTTCCCTCCTCCCGCCTTGCCGACCTACAGCGGCCCGCGCAGACCACCAGACCCAGGGCGACAGCCGTCCACACGTCTCCCCAGCTCCACCGCTGGGCCTTCCCTGCAGTAGCCTGCCTGTCACACCGCGCCCTGCACCTGGGCTGCCCTGGTGGAGGCCTGGCTCACAGAGAGGAAAGAGCTGGCACATGAACTGGAGCAAAGGCGCAGGCAGATGGAAAGTTCTGGCAGCCACACGTCACGTTGCGGCTCTCACATCCAAGGCTTTCCTGAGCCCTGCTCTCTCCAGGTGTCACCTGCTCACTTGTCACTGCCTCGGAAGCTGCGGGCTGATAAACTCCCCCCTTGCCAAGCTCCCTGGGGCTGGGAGCCTCGCTCCTCTTCCCAGCCATCCCAGGAATTGGACGTTACCCAAATCCTGCAGATGAGCAAGAAGAGTTTCTGGGAAGTGCAATTTCCCAGGGCTGATGTGAGCGGCTGGCAGCAGAGTTGATGTTCAAACCAGGTCTGTTTGACTCCAAGTCCACACGTTTCCGCCGCGGCGCTGCCTCTCTCCAGCACCCACCGGGCGACGGCTGTGGCTGGAGGCGCCTGCCCTGCACGGCCTCACTGCAGATCCCAGACCCTGGGGCTGTGTCTGCTGGAGCCCCTGCGCCCGCAGGCCTGGCCAGTGGCTGGGGGATGGCAGTAGACAGCCCAGGTTCTGAGCTCGAAGAGCTGGAACCCGACAGCCGAAGACTCGCAGTGCGGAAGCGGCAAGCCGGGGACATGAGACCATTGCAGGAACGAAGAGGGCTGTGATAAGATAGGGGGTGACGCGGTGTGATTGAGAGGAGCTTGGGGCCCCCTCTAAGCTCAAGGAGAGCCTCTCCGAGGTGACAATGGGCAGAGACAGAAAGCGAACGTGGAAGGAGAAGGAGCAAGGTCTTTAGGGTGGAGGAAGACAGTGGGAGACAGAATAATAAATAAAAATATTGACAAAATAAATCTCTGACGATAACACAGCACCAAGTGTGGGCTGCAAGAGCGGTGGCAGGGCGGGAGGGATCCATTTCAGTTGTGGGTGGGCAGGGAGATGCAGGAGGGTCGAGGGATGACGGGGCCCGAGCTGGCCCGCGGAGGCTGGGCCCTGCCTCCCACAGGTGGTAACGGCCGGGAGGCTTCCCTGGAGAGGTTTGAGCTAAGGCACGGGGCTGGAGCATTTGCAGATTTGGGGAAAAACAGCAAGTAATCTATTGTTTTGGGAGTGTTAGAAGTCTTCAAGGTGAGAGGCAGGTTGAGAGCAGATTGCAGAGGGCCTTGCACAAAGAGTTAGGAAGCCTCCTTCCGTGGGCAGTGGGGAGCCATTGGGGGTTTTTGAGCAGGAGAGTGATCTCAACAGAGTTGTGTTTGTAAAAACTCCTGTTGGAGGTAATGCAGAGACTGGGTCAGACAGGGAAGGGACAGGAAGTAGGACTTGTGGTCAGGAGGATGTTACTTGAACTCAGGAAAGAGGCTAGAAAGATGGGGTAGGAAGGAGGGAACAGAGTGAGTGAAGGAGCTCCCTGGGTGGTCTGTAGACGTGGGGCCGTGGGGAGCAGAGGGGAGGGCAGGGGTGGGTTTGGCAGGCCTCCTTCCGGGGAAGGTCGTGCAGAGACTCTGAGCTCTGCTTGCTCCATGCACTCCTTCTCCAGGAAGACTTCCGAGACCACCCAGACTGCCCCAGGGTTTCCCAACAGTAGCTCTGCTCAGCCCTCCCCTCACAGTGCCCCCTTGTGTTTCTGCTTCTCTTTCTGCCCATGGCTTGTCGCCTCCCCTTGGTTGTTTGTCTCTCCCAGCAGGAACATGTCACATACTTCTGTGCATCCCTCATGCACGTCACTGTCAGCCTGGGCATTGCTAACCTTGGCCTTGCTCTCCTGCAGGGGAGATCACTCCAGCCCAAGCCAACTCTGACCCAGATGTCCACCTTGGCCACTGACTCAGGTGTGTGGCCTGTGGCTCAGCCTCCTTTTGCTGGGCAGGGAGCACCATTCTCCCAGCCACAGTGAGTTTCCTCAGTCCATGGAACCTGGCCTCTGCCTCGAGGTCCTGAGTTGCCACTTCCTCTCCTGCTGGGCTGCAAATCTGTCCTGACATCCAGCCTAACTCTGGTCCACCTCCTCCCCACCCCCTGTGAACTTGACTCTGCTCAATGGCCACAGAAGCCCTGACACAGATGACAGTGGATTCAAAGCTCCACCACTTGCCTGTCTCTGGCCACCAGCTGCCACCAGCTCAGAATCCCCTCAGCCCTGCACGCCCATGGGCCCCTAGATACCTGTGTTCATCCAGATCAAGCCCTTGGGAACAGAGCCACGGGCTCAGAGAGCATCAGCCTCACCTGCAGGCCCCTCCCTGGACACCTACATGGACTCAAATTGCATGTCACCCCAACCCACCCCCAACGCCCAAATCAAGCCCTTTAAAGCCACCTCCAAGGACCTGCCCAGGTCCCCACCCTCCCCCAGCCCTACCCTGTTGTCCCTGCTTCCTGCATTGAATTCAAGATTTTTCTCCCACCTCCACCAGCCGTAACTGGGAGGTGAGTCACAGCGCCAGGGTTGGCTGAGAGTGCCCGCCCGGCGGTCTGGCGTCCAGCTCTGGCCACGTGCCTGCAGCACGCGCGTCCCACCTGGCCTGGCATGCACAAAGCTGCCGGAGTGTACCGGGGGAGGGGACAGCTGTGCTTGGGGAGTGGGGCGGGTGTGGACACATCTGTGGAAATGCTCTGCCTTCTGTGGCTCCAGCTTTTTGGGGTTGCTGCCCAAAACAACTGTCTCCGTCATCAGTGTCATCCTGAAATAATAATTACAATTACATGATGATAATAATAATAATGATTGATAATAACAAACAAAATTGGCTGCTATGGAGTGCCAGGCGCAGTCTCAGGGCTTTGCATGGATGATCTCATTCAACCTCTCAACGGTGGAAAGGTAAGTACGATTGTTCCCATTTTACAGGTGGGCCAGTTGAGGCACAGAGGCGTGATGACACGTGGGGTGGCACCAGGAGTCTAGCCCCGTACCATGCTGCTGGTCTCAAACCCGCACCCTTAGACAGGCTGTGAGTCCCCCAGAAAGCCACTGATTGACCTGCTCATTCACGGAGGGAAATCATTTCTGGTCTTGAACAGCACCTCGGAGGGGCTGACTGACTGAAGTCCCCGCTGGTCAGGCTACTTTGGCATTTGGCAACCAGACCGGAGGATGCTGACAGTTGTGCGGTATTTAGGTTTTAATCCTAACTCCACAGATTTCAAGCTGAGCACCCAGTAATTCTTTAAAAATTCATCCCAGAATGGAAGAAAATGGAAGTAACTGGTCCAGCCCTTGGGGACCCCCCGCAACATTCTGGGGTCAGGGAGCAGCCTGTACGTGGCCGGGTGTGGTTTACGGCGCGCCTCTTACAGCCACTAGTTCAGTCGACCCTCCCGGTGGATTTCTCCAGCATTTCCCCAACTTTATGGGTGAAGAGATGAAGACGCTGAGAGATGAAGTAACTTGAGGAGGGCTGCACAGCTGAGAAGTGGCAGCTATGGAGCCTGAACCCAGACTTTCTGATCCCAGGTGGAGGAGCACCCCACCTCTCCATTTCTCTGTCTGTAATCTTCACCCCTCTGAGCTCTTTCCGGCAAGCTTCAGGTTCTCCCAGCTCCACTGTTTTTCTCCTTGCTCCTATTAAAGGTAGCCAATATCAGTCATTTACATCTTAGTATGAATAAGTTTCAATCAATATATTCTCTCTCAGAAAGAACTGCCCTTCATGTCATCTTAGATTATAAAGATAGTCCTCTGGGAAAGGCTGTCTGGTATCAGCAAGCAAGCCTTGCAAATAAGGGCAGCCTACCCAGCAGCCCACCTGTGGTTTTCGCCAGCCTGCTTTCACTTAGCCCGCAAGGAGTGCTGGGAACGTGGATGGATGAAGGGAAACTTCTCTCCTTCCATCTGCAGGCTGAGCCAGGTGATGACTGCTTCCAGAGCTACACTCTGCATCACTCCTCGTTCTTGTGCTAGGGCTTGTGGCTGGCATCGGATCCCATTTGGGAATGCATGGAACATTCTTGGAGAATGGAGGTATGGGCTTGTGTGTTTCCTCACCGCTTCCTCCCCGACACGGCTCAGCTTCTCCAGCCCCATGACTTGGCCCTGTCCTTGGTCGTAAGTAGACAACCACTCTGTTTTCCTGAATTTCTGAAAGCTCAGAAATGAGCTTTTCCCATCCTTAACTCTACCATAGCACATAAAATAGTCAGTAGTTACCCAAATAGGGCCAGCACTTCCTGTGCTCACTAAATTGTTTACAGATCTCAGCCATTCTTGAAATTCTGTTCTTGCTGTCTGGTCCGCTGTTTGTGCACATGTCCCATCTGATGGGAAAGAACTGTCCCTTCCTGGGCTCCAGCAGTATTAAGCACACGACACCCTTTCTCCAGATGCCAGAGGATGGGACTGGGCAGTGTGTGTGTGTGACTTGGATGAACAGAATTAGTTCACTGATCTCATGCTCATTATTAGTAATACTCCCTAATAATTAATTACAATTATTATTGACTGCTATTATTACTATTACTATGATTATTCCTAATTATATTTAATTTACCCCCTCCACACTGGCCATTGCGTTTGACAGCATTGCTAACAACTGGGTGAAGCAGATACTTCTGCAGTCTCATGGCGTGGATGGAAACAGTGAGGCGTAGAGAGGTGAGGTGACCTGGGCGAGGTGGCCGGCTTGCTCTGACTGTAGGACCTGTGCTCCACCCCCGAGAGAGGCACCTGTCAGTGGGCAAGGGAGCAGGTGCTGTGACCTTGTCTGGAGACCTTGACTTGAGTCAATGTGCGCCCCTCCTGGGTGCAACGACGTTGAACTCACCCCCCGCTCCCCAATCTTGATCTGTCCTCGCTGTCCTTCCCTTCTCCCAGCCTGCTCTTCTCTCTCTCCTCTCCATCCCCAAGTCCAGCATGGTAGGAGACGGCAACAGAGGGGCACAGCCAGATCACAATCATGGAATCGGTCTGCTCTGCCATCTTTCTGACACGTGTAGGGTCCCACATCCTTCTGTCCTGGTTTCCAGGCAAGTGGAATCTAAATGTTGCATTTGGCAAAGGAGCCCACTGAGGCTCCGTGAGAGAGCTGGACAGAAACCAGCCACGTGCCTGGTGTGCATGTGCTGAAATTCCACCTGGCTCGCTGTGGGGCTTCTTGGGGCGGGAGGACTCCCAAGGCTGACTTCACCTGTGCACTCTCCATAGCTTCCGGTGGCTTTGGTATGGCCACACTTCCCAGCTGCTGGGGCTGCTGGGGCTGCTGGGGTGAGTGGAAAAGCCTCAGACTTTACTTTGGAAAGACCAACATCACCTCCTTCAGGAAACTGCCTTTGCTTTTCTGACAGCCAAGAAATGTCTCTCCCCTGGGACTTCCCAAGAGTTTAATCAGGTCTCTGGCACAGAACCAGCCCCAGTGTCTGTCCCTTCCCTGGTCTGTGAGCTCACAGAGGAGGACTTGGGTTATTTCTCCCTTGCTGCCTGGTACATGACAGACACAACTGTGTTTTAGCTCAAGTCCTGCCACTTTGGAAGGAACAGGAAAGGGGGGCGAGGGGAAGGCAGGTGAGAGAGGTGGTTGGGACCCCTTCCAAAGGAGATGCTGAACAGCTCAGAGGTGGAAAAAGGAAGGTGGTGCTGGCCCGTGCCCCACTGGGCTTCATGAACCATCGGGCCAATGCCGGGAACCCAATGCTGCCGTTCGTCCCGGGAACTCGGCACTTAGCAACAATGGCTTCACGTGGGGATATGGAGACAATCCCAGTGTGTCCTCAATTTCTCCCGAACTTTCTCCACTAATGGTATCCACAAAATTTAATTTTTTCCTACTTTTATATTAAAAAATTCTAATGAGGATGTACATCCACTTAATAACCATGTGATATTCAATAGATTACTCATTATCCCAAACCTCAATTTCCTAATCTCTATAATGGAACAAGAGTCAATAGTCCCCCCACCACTGAGTTGAAAGAATTAAATTTGTGTGTGTGTGTATGTGTGTATGTACGTGTGCATATATATACGTACACATGTGTGTGTGCATGCCAGCACACATGCTGCTAAAAATCAAGTTGGTGGGTTTATCTCAAAGTATAGGAAAACATGAAATTATGGACTTATTTTTTTGCAATGTGCAATTTTCCTCCTGTAAATATCTTTCTGAAATGCTCTGTTTTTATATCTTCTGTTGTTCTGCTGTTGAACCAGAATTTTGTCCAGGAGAGAATGACGTTTAGCACAGACTTGGGTCTATACTATGTTAAGTGAAATTGATTAACAGCATGACTCCCAGGAGACTGGCCCTCTCAGACAACCATAGACCCAGTGCTGTCCTCTGTTGCCCATGGTACAGGTGGATACAATGAGGATCAGAGCAAGGGATAGCTTTCCCAGTCACCTGGGGCATTGTAGGTCACACATTAGGAGCCCAGAACACAGGCCAAGGCCCTGGGACCTCTCAGAGCTTGGGGGTGGGTGAGTGGCCTGTGCCTAGCCTGCCCCTGGGAGGTGGGGGAGGGGCCATGGGAACATATGGGGCTGGCATCCTACAGCATTGCCAGGGCATGCACACCCCCTCCTTCCCTGTCCCTGGGAAGGAATCAGGGGTGGGTGATTCTATTCAAGGATGTTAGAGAGATCAGGGCTGTGGAACCAGGCAAGGAGTGGAGTGTGCCACCCTGGGTTCTGGGCAGTGTGCCCTCACCTTTATGAGGCTTCCTGCCAAATGCTCGGATCCTAGCAAGCCAGGCCCCTATCGATGAATCCGCACAGCGCCTGCAGTGTACCTAGCACACTGCTCCATGCTGTTTGGGATGGGAGAGAAAAAGCAGGCCTGAGCTTCCCTGAAGGGTGAGAGGGAACTCCCAGACGTGTTGCCATCTGGGTGAGGCCTGGCAGGCTGACCCCAGGGAAGGGGCGGAGGTGGCAGAGGCAGGCTCAGCAGGTCGTGGGCAGAAGCCCACCCAGTCTGCAGACAAGGCTTGTGGGACTGGGCAGCCTAGAGGAACACACCTGGATTGGAGTCTGCAGGACCAGGACAGAGGACCAGGAGGCTGGCATCCGCAAGGCCTGGGGACGGCCAAGGAAGACTGACCGGAGGGGCAAGGAGGGGCTGGGGAGGTCAGTGCAAGGAGTATGAGTGTGGGAGTGTGTGTGTGTGTGTGTGTGTGTTTTCTGTCTGTCTGTCTGTCTTAGGGGAGAGAACCAAGGACAGAGGTGATTAAACACATAGACATCTCGCATCCTCCCTGTGCCTGGCATTACAGCTGGAGCACAGCCTGGACGGGTGTGTTGTGGGTCAGAGCTGGCTGCCAGAACACGGTGGCCACAGCTTTCCTTTATGGTCGCCAAAGAGCTGTTGCTAGAACAAGTGATTCAGAACTAGAAGACCTGATTTTTGAGTCCTGGGTCTGCTAATTATCTGGCTATGGGAAAAAACTCAGTTTTCTTATATGTTAAGATGGGTCTAGCAGCTCCTAACTTACAAAGTAAATGTGAAAAATCCACAATATCTATCAGCAACCGTACCTACTACTCCTGTGTACGAAAGAGCCTTGTTCTGCAGAAACAAAGATGAAGAAGAAAATAAGATCAAGAGAATGAGATAAAGTAGGGAATCAAAACCGGCCCCCACCCATAAGGTTTCAGTGCGTATCTGCCCGCATTCTCCACCTTTGCGCAGTGAGGAGCACGTGCGGCCATTACTGACGTATAAGAACTCCGCATGCTTAAGGATATTAGCTCTTGACTTTGCCCACATATTCCAATTTGTGATTTGTCCTTATTTTGTGTATGCTGTGGAATTTTAACACACTACATAAGAAGGACATATCCATCTCTTCCTTCATGGTTTCCGGCGTGTGTGTCACGCTTAGTAAGCTCTTTCCCACTCTGACATTATAAAAAAACTTTTCTCCGATATTTTTAAATTTAATTTATTTTCCAAATTTTATTTTGTTTTTGACATGACTTGTTTGTTTCCCATTAACATTTATGTAATTGATCACCTTTTCTCCATTGTTTTGTTGTGCCATCTTGGATTTTTGCTATTTATGGACTACTTCCCAAATTTTTAAAGATATGTTTATTTCTCTCCTTCTTTTCTTACTTGCTTAGACTTTTGTTTGGAAAGATTTTCAACATTTTTTACTAAAAGCTCTTTGGGGTAACCTAGAATCTTATTGGGGACTGCTTAAAAATGTTAATTTTCTTTTTAAAATCAGTTGGTTATTGATTTTAAATCATTTATTGATTTATAATTACTTATTGGGTAAGCTCCCCAGTTACAGTTTAATTCCATGGGTAAAGTTGCATTTTTACTAACTCAGTCTATACCTTCTTGCTTGGGGGTGCAGTATAGTTTGTTCTCGTGGTATTTGGGCTCTGCAGTGAGGATTGGCTCCATAGCTGCCTGCCAGGAGCGTCAACTGGGGATCCTTTGAAAACTAGGGACGATGGGGTCACCATGGAAATGGAAGATATGATCCCGGGTGGTGGCTTTCTTTTTTTTTTTTTTTTAATTCTGCTGTTAATGGACCTCAGGGTGGTTTCCACCTTGGGGCTATTAGACAAAGCTCCTGTGGACATTGCAGTGCGTGTCTGTGTGAGCCCACTAGCACTCGCTTCTGTTGGGCACATACCACGGGGTACAAGAATAGGTCCAAGGGTAAGCACAGGTCTAGCCTTAGTGGATCCCGCCTAGCAGTTCTCTCGAGCGAGCGTTTGCACCAGTTTTCACCCCCCCCACACAGAGAGCTCTGCTTGCTCCGCACCCTGGTGTCGCCTGTCCTTTTCATCTTGGCTACTCTAGTGGGTGTGCAGTAGGATTTTGCTGTAGTTTTGTTTTGCATATTTCTGATGACTAATGATGTTGAGCCCTTTTCAGATGTTTACTGGCCATTGAGAGATCTCCTTTTATGAAGTATTTGTTTATGTCTTTGCTTACTTTTCAAATTATCTTTTTCCAGCTGATTTGTAGAAATGCTTAAAATCAGGTATGAGGCCCTTATCAGACATATGTATCATAAGCACCACTCCCCGTCTGTGACTTGCTCCGGCACCCTCTCAGGGGATTTATTTATTTGTGAATGACAGAGTCTCACTCTGTCGCTCGGGCAGTGGTGTCATCATGGCTCACTGCAGCCTGAACCTCCTGGGCTCAAGTGATCCTCCTGCCTCAGCCTCTCTAGTAGCTGGGACCACAGGTGCACCCCTGGTTAATTTTTCTATTTTTTGTGAAAATGGGGTCTCACTCTTGCTCAGGCTGGTCTCCAACTCCTGGCTTCAAGCAATCCTCCCACCTTGGCCTCCCAAAGTGCTGGGATTACAGGCGTGAGCCACCACGCCCAATCTGGGTGATTTATGATGAACAAACTTCTTAATGAAGTTCAATGTATCATTTTTTTATGGTCATTACTTTCTGTGTGCTGTTTATAAAGTCTTTGCCTGTCTCATGGTTGTGAAGATATTCTACTATTTTTTCTTCTACAAGCTTTATTATTTTGACACTCGTGGGTTTTGAGGTTAAAAAAAAAAATTATTAACTCCCCAGAGGTTCATATGGTCCAATCTAAGACCTTTTGTATTTGGGTCTGTGGTTTCTTAAATTAAATTTTGTACATGGGGTGAAATGGGGTCACTGTTCATGTCCCCCCATGTGGATATGCAGCAGTTTCATGGCGTCCTTTCTCCACTCAACTGCAGGGATACCTTTGTCACATATTGGGTGACTTTTCCTTTGCGGGTCTGTTGGATTCTCTGGTTTGTTCCACTAGCTGACTTCTCTGTCTCTGTGCCAATACCTCAGTGTCCCAATTGCTATGGCTTTATAGCCATCCTTGGTATCTGGTGGCTCAATGCTTTCAAAGACTCCCTGAATGAGTCTCAGAATCACCAAGTGGGAATTACTTGCTTTAGAGCAGAGATTCCCAATCTCAGATGCTCATTGCATTCCCTGGAGACATTCTAAAAAGACTTTATCCCACATCAACCTATCAAAATATCTAGAGGAATGTGCAGAGAATGGATATTTTTAAAGCTCCCAGATAATTCTAATGTGCTCCCAGAACTACAACGACTGCTTTAAAGGTAGGTTATTCCCATTTTGCATTTAAGGAACCAGAAGACCAAAGTCACATTTATAATTTCTAGAGGCATTAGATCACTTACTCACTTTCTCCAGGATTCAGGCTCTTTGATGCATTACTCTTGCCTTCAGTTTTTACCTAGAGAACTCCTACTCATCCTTCAAAATCTGGTTTAAGAGTATCCCATCTATGAAGCCATTCTGGGCACCCCAGGCAGGATCGGGTGCCTCCTGCAGGCTCTTACCTCCCCAGGGTGAACAATCACCTTCATCCTTCTAGCCCCTGATAGACACCAGGCCCCAAACCCATGGGCCTCGAGTCACCCCATCCATGGGTGGTCAGGGGCAGCCTCAAGCCTAGGCTGAGGTCCCTTGATAGGTGCTTGGAGGGGGCTGGTCCTCTCATAGCCATCTCCTTCATTGCTCCCCGCTGATACCCACCTCTTGCGGGGCTCTTCTCCCCAGGCAGGCATGGGCACCTTCTCACCATCAGGTTTAGCATCTGGCCTGCAGCCCACCTGTGATGACCCTCTGCTTGCAGCCTACCAGCCTCTGCCACTGTCTGAGTTCAGGCATCCCCAGAGCAGTCCATGCAGCTCGGCGAGCATCCCTGCAGAAGCCTCTCCCTGCATGTCTCCCGTGGGAGTTTCCCCCGGAGCAGAGTGGGTCTGGGGCAGGCAGGCGGGTGTGGCCTCAGACTCATACAGGCCTCTCCCTGTCATTATCATGCTGGGTTCTTCCCTCCCAAACGAGGATGCAGAACCAGATTCTGGGTCAGCATCCACCTTGCTGTCTCTGGTCCTCGACCACTACAGCTTCTGCCCTCATGGGACCACCTGCCCCTGCCTCAGGCCTTCCTTCCATCACAGGCCGGGGGGTCCCGTCTGCACCTCTTGGTGAACAGAGCCTGACAGTGTAAGCCCTCTTGTCTCACCTGGTCACACGGTGTCTGTGACCCACACACATCCCAACAGGCAGGACTTGCTCCCTGGGCAAGGGAAGGCGGCAGCTCAGGGGCTCCTTCAGGGTCGCTCTCTGGTTCTGGCAGCTCCAGAGTCCATACCCCGATGGCCTTGTTGGTCTGGGCCATGAGTGCATCAGTTCGCGGCTGACCCAGACCTGGAAGTGACCTAATGTTGCCTCTTTCTGAGAAGCCTTTGCTAGGTCACCTGCTGTGAATAGCTTTGGGGATGAGAGTCATGTCTTTGCTGAAAGCAGCATCCCAAAGGAAGGAAAACCACCGTGCATGGCTACTCCGAGGCCTCCATGGTGCTTTGGTCATACAACAGGTCCTATAAACACAACTGAATGGGGAAGGGATTCGAAAGATCTTTCTGCTTAGCAACTCATTGGACAAAGCAGAACTGAGGAGGGGTACGGTGGAGTTATCATTCTTTCCTCACAGGATCAGCAGGTTTGGAAGGTTCTCACGCATCATCAACACCTCTCTCTAAGTGATAAAACTGAACATAAGAATTTCATTTTATTTTAAGTCTTTTAAAAATCAAATCTAAAGTAATGCCTGTTCCTTAAAGATAATTCGGAAGATATAAAGATATAAGGGGAGGGGAGGGCAACAAAACCCACCCGTAGTCTCAGCATTCCAGCACAACAAATATGCAATAGGAAAACAACTTGTAACTTTCAAGCATGGTCACAAACTTTGATGTAAGTTTTCTATTCTAATTACCCCTAACAGAAGTTATGCATTTAGTTGCCAATTCCTCACCCCTCAGGCCTCTTTCCCTAAAGACTCCCTGTGAGCTAAGGTGATAGAGCGACAATTTGGAGCTCATGAAACATAGCAAAAGAAAACAATGAGGGACAAATGGGAATGGCCCCAAGAAACCTAGTTTTCGTCCTCTTCCCATTGATGACAATGATGATGTTTGGGTTGACTATCAATGTCAGGACTACAGGCTGATCTACTTGTAGAATAGTCCAGCCTCTGTACCCAGACAGCAATTGGGAAATAGAGTAGTTGCAAAAGTTGTTGAATGGACTTCATTAGGGAAGCCACAGCCCAGCGGGTGTGGTCTGCACGATATCACGTCGCTGCCTCCAGCAGCGAGGAGAAGCCCCCGGGGAAGTGGTGTGGCCGTTGCTCCCGGAGCCTCCATCCCCAGCCCACTCAGCCCAGCTAATTTCATTGGGCTTCACTCTATTTTTCCGAGAGGCCATGGCAGTATAAATAATAAAGCAAGAGAGGCAGATCCATTTGGCTGGCTCAGTGGACTTCTCCTGAATGTGCTGTGAGTATGACGTCTTCCCTTTAAAAAGATGGAGAGCTTGTCTGTTCCTTGCTTCAGACGGAGGGAGGATACGGTACTATCTCTGGGTGGTGTATTAAAAGAAAGTCCTAGAGATGTTCCAAAATCTGGGGACGCCCCCTCACCTTGAGGAGCTCATCGGATATCTTCAAGGGAGGTCCTGATGCTTTTCTGGAGGAAAAAGCTTGATGGGTGTAGGGCTGGGAGTGGTCTTGAGAGATAAGGCAGCCCCTGCAACTCGGGTCCACCCCCTCTATGACTCTGGCCACACTCAGCCTTGTATGGGAGCTGTTGGTGCATCTCTCTCTCTCCCCAAGGACAGAGGTTGTGTCCACCAACTCACTATTTCATGGAGAAAGTGAGGCCAGGCAGCTTGTTGGGTGCATTTTTGCAGAGTGGCCTTCGCTGATTAGATTCCCACTCTGACCGTCACGGATGCACGTTGCAGCCTTGGTCTCCTCCTTTACCCACTCTGGGCCTTTTTTCCCCTGGAAAGCACAGCTGGTCCTGAAGTTGATGGTCACTCAGCTTTTCCAAACCACATATTCCCTCATCTTAGCGTGAAGTCACTGAAGGGGAGGAGGACCAGGCCAGGCAAAGAGCTGGACAGTTCTCCAGGGTTTGGAGAAGTCCGTGGGCTGGCTGGGCTGGGGATTCGTCAGCAGCATCGTATGGACCATTTCCCGGGCATTGCTTCAGTGCTCCAGTGCCTGACACATAAGGAGGACTCAAAAGTATTTCTTAAAAGAATGAAGGCAGAAATCTACAGGGCAAATGAAGAAGTGAGATGGTGCACATGTGCTCCACTCTTCGTTTTCTAGAAAGGAGGAAAAAGTATATTGCAGCAGTTATTAGAGTTTTTTTATAGGGCTTCTTATACTGCCCACGGGGGAACAGGACATGTCTCACCACCACTTAGTTCTAAACTTGCTTTTAACAATACTAATATAATTTTTAATATATTTAGAGTGATTTTCCCTTAATACAATATCGATCCCTTAAAACAGTTGGACCACAGGGCATGCCTGGAACATCTCTTCAAGTCCAGGACTTGGCGATGGTCTGTCGGGACCCAGAGCACATCTTTAGAAAGGATCCCTCAGGTGTCTCAGCCCGGGGGGAGGGCACTGAGTTTATCCCAGGGTTGTACGCTCCGTGGGGGGTCTCCGGAAAGGATCTGAGGAAAGGTGGGGTGTTGAGGGCCTGGGGTTCCTTGGGACAGGAAAGGATGCCTGGTGTGTCCAGCCTGCAGGAGGCGTCTCTCCATGGGGCAGGGAACATTGTGGTTGTTTGAAGCTCAGGACACTGGGGATGAGAACTGGCCAGAGCACCCAGAGATTTTTGGTCTTGGTTTGAGGAAGGATGTCACATCAGTGGCCAGTCAGTCGGTTTCATCCCAGGGAACAGAGGTAGGAGAGTAAATATCTATCAGGAGAGGGGTGACCCCTCTCAGCTAAAGTAAGCGATTGCAAACCACTGCACACTGGGTAGACTTTCTGTAGCCTGTGTGTGCTCTGTTTGTTTATTATTGTTTCCTCAACCTGCTGGTGATACGCGGAAACCATTTTGTAAAATTACTAATGTTATTGTTCAATCTGCGGTTGCAGCTCACTGTCACTTCAGTCAGCTGCTTCCGATGCCTAAGCGCGTGGGGACAGCGTGGCAGGTGGAAGCAGTGCCGTCCCCGTGCGGAAGCCCCTTGCATGCGGCCTAGAAGCCACCTGAGCTGCTCGTTCAGAGGCCTTGATGCCGGTTTGGCTCTGCCTTCGGGAGGGATGGCTTCTGGGCCAAGGAGACGCGATTTTATGTATTCGTAAGAGAAGGAAATTACTTTCCCAAGTTAATACGGAATGCAGGAGCAGATGGTCAGAGAAGAACTGAAATACCGATCGTGGCTTTATCTGCCCCCTCTGGACCCCACAGCATTCAGTCTCTGTCTTGTTCCATTTCTTCTCGATTTTATTTTCCTTCTATTCGTTTATTTGGTTTAATTTTGGGTGACAACCAGACACTCGCATTCCAAACTAAAAGCCAACAGAGAATTGCTCAACTCAGGGGAGCAACCTATCAATTTATTGGGAAATAACCAGTTGCTCAGCTATTTTAATTGATGGAATTAAAAAATTAGCCTACTCAGGCATCTCACCCATCTGACAAATATGGGTCAGTGCAGAGCCGTGACGGTAGATGGAAAGGCCCAGAACGGAGCGAGTGTGGGCTGTTTTGGGGGAGGAGGGCAGGGCAGGTTGTGTTATTGGAGGGGGGGCGTGGGCAGGAGGCCCGGTGGGGACCACCACAGAGGGACACAGGCTTGCAGAGGGGGAGGAAGCTGAGCCGTGGCCAGGCCAGGGTATGGGCTGTGTCCCAAGACGGGGGGCACAGCCAGCTGATTAGCAGCATCTAGTGGGGAAGAGACCAAATGACCCCCCCATTTAACAGATGAAGATACTGAGAGCCCGCAGGGCTGGAAGACTTACCTCCCACCACCTGACAAACCAGGGAGTGGGAAAAGGCCAACGTCCGGTCTCGGAATTCCATCGTCAGTTCTCGTTTCTGACACTCGGCGAAGTAGAGATTTGCAGGGGCCAAGCGTCCCCGTGAAGCTGTGTGTAGGAGGAGTGTTTCTGGGCTGGAGCTTGCTGCAGTTTCCTCCAGGCCTGCCCGGCCCTGGCTTGTCCCCACAGCTCCTGCCAGGTTGCTCAACCGCCCTGCGTCCCGGCTGGCTGGCAGCCCTACTGCCGAGAACGTTCCCTTGGAGTGACATGTCTTAACTTCTCCACTCCTGGGCCTTGGGAAATAGCACCCACTCGGAGGAACAGAAGCTTCCCTTTTTAATGCGTAAACAGTCCAGCCCACTGACCCCTGAGAATGAATCTTTTCCACTTTCTATTTTCCTTTGTTTATCTGAAGCAGCCTGTAGGATTTTACCAATTTCTCTTCTATAATCTATTTCCAGACAGCACATAGGGCCCTTGTTCATCACCAACTACTTTTAATTTTTACCAAACAAAAAAGTAGCCCTTGTGAATGGAAGGTGGATAGAGAACACCCAGGCTCAGAGAGGGAAAGTGCCTTCCAGAGTGTCACACAGCTACGGAGGCATGAGGTCAGAGCACAGAACTCCTGACCTCCTGCTAGTCCTGGCATTTTTTTAATATTGACTTGTATTTGTTAGGATATTTTAGGCTTCAAGGAACTGACCACGTAACTTGACATGACTGGGAGTCTAGAGGTGGGGGGACCCTGGGGTCAGCTTTGTCAGTGGCTCCATCTCCAGCTTCTCTGCAAAGCCCTTGTTGGCATCCTCTTGCGTTCTGGCTGTGCCCTACAGTCACTGCCCTCTTTGGGGCAACACGGCCACCCAGGACACCCAGGGAAGACAGAGGGCAGCACCCCAACATTCCAACACGCAGCCCTGAAATCCCCCTGCATTGGACCCCTTAAGTCACACGCCCTTCCCTAAACAAGGATCAGGGCAGAAATTCTCCCTTGCGCTGATTGGACCAGGTCTGGCTTCTGAATCACCCACTGGCAGGGGAGTTGTGATTACCCTACACCAATCAGCCCCTCCCAAACAGGGTGTGGCCCCTGTCCCGAGGCACATGGGCCACCTGAGGAAAGCGTAGACACTGAGAAAAAACAGAAGTTCTGCTGTGAAACCGGAAGGCAGAGTGGGTGCTTAGGGAGCAACAGGTAGCAGCCGCTAGAATTTTCCAATACTTTACCACAAACTCCTTGAAGACTAGTGTCTGCCATGATAAAGGCTCATAGTGTCTGGCATAGAAAGATTTGGGGCACAAAGATCTTGGAAACTGGGGGCACTCCTGTGCGCAGGCCCTGCCTGGTGTTCATTCGTCTGTCCCTTCAGTCAACCAGGAGGAGCTCACAGCGTGCTGGGCACTGGGATTTCATGGCAGTGGCCCCTGACAGCACCGGCCCAGCTCCTCTCTGTTGGTGGTGCTGTGAGGGTTGGCTGCTGACGGCTCACAGCTGCTTTCCCCTCTCCAGAAAATTGTCCTTGGCCAATAGGAGCTAATTGACCCAGGAAGTTATACACTACGCCCTGCATCTTGAGGACAGACCACAGCTACCTACGACTGATTCTGTTCAAAAGGTCAGCCTCGGGGGCCCTCCCGCCATGGATCAGACCAAGGCTAGTTGCTACCTGGGGCTACATCCTGGCTCTCTCCTTCCCTCCTTCCTGTTCCCATCCCATGTCCCTCACTTCTCCATTGGGCCCCTCCTGGGACAACCCCCTCAATACACAATGCACACCTGAACCCCCATCTCATGCTCTGCTTCTGGGGACCCCAATCTAAGACAATCATGAACAGCCTTAACTGCAGAGGCGCTCACTGTTTCCCACAGATTACAGATATGTAAAGATGTCAGCTACAGGAACAAAGCAGAGTAAATGACATTACAGAGGACCAAGCAAAGAAATCTGCCTTCATTTTACCATAAATTGGTATAAAAATCACTGACGGTATGTGCAACTAGAGAAATCAACAAACTTTTTGGAATGCAGTTCTTTTGCACCTCTCTGCAGCATTTGGGCTGGAGATGAAGGGAAAACAGTCAGTAAAAGTCTTGTCCACCAAAGCTCACAGCTGGAAGATGTCACAGCTGAGAGTGGGTGGAAGGAGCAGCGGCCTGGCCGGAAGCAGACTGGGCTGTTTCTCTCTGCACCCTGGAAAGGGTGCAGGGAAGAAGGTTTCCTGGAGACCTGAGTCCTCCTGAAGTGGGTGTCCACCACTTACAGACCATATGATCTTAGACAAAGGGCTTGATTTCTGCAAATTAGTCAGGACTCTTTTGGCTGAGAGGAAAAAAATCCCACTCAAGCCACCCATCCTAAAAGGGAAATTTATTGGCTCTTACGAGTTGGGAAATCCCAACTTGATATCTTTCAGAATGGAAGTGGGTGGTAAATCAAGGTGAAAGGACTGCAAAGGGACTGCAAAGATGTCACTGGGTGCACCTGTCCATCTCTGTCTCTTCACTTCTTTCTGTCTCTCTTCTCTCCTTCTACATGTGGAGGTCATGGTGACATTCAGTCTCAGGGCTCCATCATTAAGCCAGTCACCCCAAAGTCGAGAGGGAATTGCATTCTCCAGGAAAGACACAGATTGATCTGATCTTGGTCACACGCTTGTTCTTTAACCAGTCAGTGTGGCAGAGGGATGGAGTGTTAGGATGGTGTGGTGTGGGTCACGCTGTGGGATGGTCTCTGTGGTCCATGGAGAGGAGCGAGCAGTTCCTCAAAGGAACCGAGACACTGCTACCATAAGGCAGGGGAGGTGGGTGCAAAACGGCAACTGTCTTCTATACTCAGTCCTTCCATTTATGAAATGGGGAGAAGCATTTCTAGTCCCCAGGGTGATTATCAAGATTAAACGCTAAAAAGGATGTCAAAACCCCCATCAACTAGTCACTATATTTCTTCTTCCATGTGGGCTTCCTTGTAGATAAAACAGGGGCACCGGGGTTCTTTTGTTCTTTTTTCTGCTAACCTCAGGTCTACTACTCAACAGGACAATCCCCAGGGAAAATGAACCCCACGCTGGGCCTGGGACTCTTTCTGGCTGGCCTGCTCTCCGTGAAAGGTCTTCTGAAGCCCAGCTTCTCGGACCAGAATCACGAAACTTTGGACCGGTCCCGAGAGTGGAAAGGAAGGATGGCAGCCAAGGAGCTTGCAAAGCGCAACATGGGTTTTGGCTTCAAGCTGCTCAAGAAGCTGGCCTCCATCGACTCCCGCAGGAACATCTTCTTTTCCCCCCTGAGTATCTCCACGGCCTTCTCCATGCTGTCTCTGGGGGCCCAGGACACCACCCTGGCCGAGATCAAGCAGGGATTCAATTTCAGGCAGATGCCAGAGAAAGACCTTCACGAGGGCTTCCACTACCTTATCCGCAAGCTGAGCCAGGAGACCCAGCGCGTCAAGATGAAACTTGGGAACACCCTGTTCATCGACCAGAAGCTGCAGCCACAGCAGGAGTTTCTGAGAGATATCAAGAACTTGTACTACGCAGACACTGTCTCCACCAACTTTCAGAACATGGAAAATGCTCGGCAGCAGATCAATGATTATGTCAGTGAGAAAACCCACGGAAAAATTAACAACCTGGTCAAGAATATAGACTCTGGCACTGTGATGCTTCTTACAAATTATATTTTCTTTCGAGGTAAGTCTTATGGCATGTTGGCATAGAAAGGATAGGATGACCATTAGACTTGGATTAAAAATCTGGATTGGCCACTTGCTTGCTCTGTGACCTTGAATTCATATGTGACTAATCTCTCAGAACCCCATTTTTCTGTCTGTAACACATCAGAAAGCTCCTGGGATTCAAAGTGCAAATGTATGTGCAATGAGTTTTGTGGAGTCTGTCATTCTCCATATGCAATATTTTCGTTATTGCTGATCATCCTAACACAACATTGGTTGTACAGGTTGGAGGGACATTTTGTCCCCATTTCTTAGGTGACAAAAAATTCCAGAGAGAGATTCGTTGACTTACTCCAAGTTACAAAGCTGTCAATAAGCATCATGACTAGAACTCATTTCTCTTGGCCCTAGGGCTGTGCACCTTCCACCACTCCAGGTGGACACCCAGGGTGGCGACTGTGTTGATTGTGGTGATGGTGATCACTTGGTGGACGCCTTGGTCTCCATGTCAGACTTTATATAGTCCCCAAATCTGAGAGAGAGGCTGAAAAACAAGACAGAAGAATGTTCTCTATTTTGAGCTTCATGCCGCACCACCACACACACACCCACACACAACACATGCCCCCACATGTGTTGGCCAAAATAGGTGAGAATCAGAGGCCACACCCCTCAGTCCAGGCAAAATCACTGCTGGGCTTGTCAGCAACATGGTCCTGAATTTGGAAGTTCAGGCCTCCCAAAATCCCCAGGTAGACTGATGACTCTGGAGGAAAAAATAGGTGATAGTGGCTGTCTGAAACCTCAGTTTGCCCAAACTAGAGAAAAAGAAAGGAGAATTTTGAATTTCCCCAAGTCCCTATGTTCCCTAGATCACAGCAGGAACAACAGTGACAGTAATGATGCTTATGATGACTAACATCCACCCAACACTCACTATACACCATCACTGAGTGTGCTGCCCTGTCCCACTAAGTCTCAAGGGATCCCTGTGTGGTACCTGTCACTATTACCATTCTGTGAATAAGGACATTGAAGTCCAGGGAGATTGAGATACTTGTCCAAGATCATCCTTTTAGAACAATGAAGCCAGGATTTGAATGCAGGGACTTGGCTCTATAGTGGGGTCTCTGAGGTTAGAAAGTTTGAAAAGATTCAGGTCTGAGTTTATGATCAATGGGGTCAAACCATCATCAGGCTAAAAAATGAGGAGTCTAAACACCCAGCTTTGGGTGTTCACTGCTCTTCAACAGGCTCCCAAAGGCACCCTGTTTCATTAGTTTTCCTAGCTCCACAGAGTGGCTCCTTCCGGGCTGACTTAGAATGGAGTCAAGCATCTTTACTCTTGTCAGACCCAATTAAGCCCCATTAATTGTACTGCAGTCCCCTCTGTTGGAACATAATCCACAGGCGTTCTCAGGCTCGGGGGCACCTGGGCTTATGGCAATCTACTGCTCTCCTCTCAGCATGGCAGCCCTAGTTCTGGCTTATTTGGGAACAGATAATTAGGTTTGAGACCGTCTCATCAGAAGTCTTCAGGGCATGGCATGAGGACAGGGACTCATGGAATTCTTGCCTGCTATCCCAGAATATCCAGACCCCTTACCCTGTGTGGTGAGAATCTGTGTGGACAGAAACCAGTATTTAGTTGGATTCAATCACCTCTTTTCCCACACGATACTTACATCACTTTGTCACTCTTTAATCCTAAGCCAAGTGGCAATATGAGTTTGATCCAAAATCAACTAAAGAGGAAGATTTCATTCTGGAGAGAAACAATTCAGTGAAGGTGCCCATGATGTTCCACGGGGGCATGTACGAAGTTGGCCGTGACGACCAGCTCTCCTGTACTGTCCTGGAAATACCCTACCTGAAAAACATCACAGCCACCTTCATTCTTCCTGACGAGGGCAAGATGAAGCACCTGGAGGAGGCCTTGCAGGAGGACATTTTTGCCAAATGGAAGCCATTAATGTTACACAGGTAAAGAGATTTCCTGGCTCATGTAGCATCTTCCTTCTTCCTGCCTCCCCTTCTACTCTGTTGTTTCCATCCCAGATTTCTTGAGCTCTCACCTCACAGCCAAGTCCTCTTTTGGGCTCTGTAATGACCTTATATTATGGTGGGAAGCAGATTGGGAAAGAAGACAGAGGAATACAGTTAAACATTTGCTATTTGAGGAGACACATTACAACTTCAGGAGCGTAGTAGATAGAGTCTTGGTGGAGGGTGACCACAGGAAGGGGCGAGAGAAGGATCTCTGGAGGCCAGGAGGGTGGCGGATGAAGCAGAGAGAGGACATGAGTGGTGCCAGATGTCCTCCATCCTGTTCTTCTCTTCCCTTTTCTACCTTGTCCCCGCCATCTGTCTCCATCTATCTCCATAAAGGTCTTCGCTGAGAACCTCTGCCATGCCTGACGTGCTGTCAGGCATCAAGGAGGGTTCCAAGAAAGGCAGAGATGATGCTAGGACTGAGTTGGGCTACCCTTAGGTGGTAACTGAACTGATGCTACTTCTTTCCCACGGGAACACACACTTGGAGGAATTGCAGAACACATCTCTGATACTTAGAGTTAGCTGAAAGCTCGTAAAAGGGAGATTCTGGTTCCGAAAGCTTCAGATAAAGTCACAGTTCTGGGAAAGGGAGCTCAGTGGCAGGGCATTCCAAGACAGCTCTTGTCCCTTGGGATGTGCACAGCCTCACCTACCCTTCCTGCTTAGAACCAGGGATGGCAAGATTTGGCAGAGTCTGGCCACTGACACAGGAGGAGAAGTCTGGGTTTCCACCTTAGCCAAGACCTGGTTTTCTCATCCATGATGGTGGCCATAATATTGCCAACCTTAGAGGACTCTGGAGAGAATTAAATATGCCAGAGCACAGCATTACCCCACAAATGTGAGTTCCTATCTCCTTCTCCTTCTGATTGGTTGAAGAGGCAAAGTTCCAAGGTTCTCAGTGGATCTTTTGAACTTCTGGTTTATTGAATGAAAGGTGTCCTCCAAATCTGATCTTCCTACCTCAAGATGGAACCTCAGGATGGCAGCTAAGCCACTGAAGGCAAAAGTGTGGCATCTCTCAACAGGGGGGTACTCCAGAAGGGGCTGATAGTTTTCAGCCTGCAATCTCCAGAGTTTTAGAGTTCACAGAGGTGTCTTGGGGGACCCTCTGGGGGATCAGCAGTGTGCAAGGTGAAGGGAAGGTAAAAGATGGGAAGCACACCAGGCCCTCCACCTCACTTCATCCAGAAGTCTTGGCTTCATGAGACTCAGACTCCATAGATCACATTTCCTTTAGTACTCAAATGACAATGACTTGAGACCCTATAGTTGGTTTGCTGGAACTCAGCATCCTGAGTGTGCCCCACCCCATTTCCAGTTATTTCTGACAATTTCCCATGTGGCTGCAGCTCTGGTGCCAGCTCTGGGGGCTCTATGTCCCCTCACCGAGGCTCTCTGCAGCACTGGTGCTGTGATCACCATCAGGCCACCACTAACAGCACAGAGACGTTCCCTGGGCACCGACATCATCTCTCCAGCTTCAGGATGGAACCTACACTCCTCCCCTTATTCCTTTACCTAAGCCTGGAATAGATCTTTCAAGAGTTCCTGTAGACCAGCACTAGCCTTACTGGAGGCTTGGGTTAACAGACCCAGTGCTCCTAAAAGGGTCCAGGGATAACTTACAGTGTGCAAAAGTGGCCTCTCCTGGAGTCCAAGTATAGGTTGCTCCCAGGGTCTCTTCCAGGGAGCCCCTCACTTCCATTCTAGCGCTTGGTCTGCCTTCCCCACTCTACTGAGACTGCTCCTAACATCTCCATGCCTTAAGGACACGGAGAAGAGAGTTCCTCTCCCTCCCTCATGACTCCTGGCCCTGGAATGACAGACTGGTAATGTTCACCTCCCCCACGGGGAAACTCCATGTCCTCTTACAGGGCAGTGGACTTGCCCACGGTTTCCAGGGAATTACATTTCATCAGAACATGGTAGATCAATATTCCTGCCCTCTGAGCCCGTTGGGTCTGAAAGGCAAGTTGTCAAGTTGCTTCGATCTACAGGCAGGGAGCTTGGTCCAGACCACTTCAGGGGTCTTCTATGGGAGCGGCAGGGAATGGGCTATTCCTGCATGTTCTCTCTGCAGTCTCCTCCACGCTGGAAGACTAGGAGAGGCCAAAGAGAAACATCACCCTTTCCTGCTAGAGAAGTAATCAAGTCAACATACTCATCCCTAAAAGACACACCCCAACTCACGCGTGCCTAGAACATGCTGGGATTTAGGTTGGGGCTGACTTCACCTGTGCTCTGGGCAGGAGGCTGACACCTGCTTTGTATTTGCATAATGCTGCCACTCTGATTTCCCCAGAGGAAACACTCAATTTTCCCAGGGTCCACCTTTAGGAGGCACAAAACTGCTGGAGGCTTTGAAATAGCCATTTTCCTGTTAAACAATGTCAAGGGGCCACTCCCAGCCTTTTCCATATGTACTGGGACGTGTGTCCACCTTTCGGCAGTGTCCTGCACTTGCTGCCTTCACTGTGGCACAAACTAAAGCCAACCTCTCCATTTGTGCCCTGGCCCTACATCCTCTCGCTACGCGGGAATCTCACCCTAGATGTCCTCTCCTTGCTTTCCTACATCAGCAGACGCTTCTGCTCTCTACAGAATTGTTTGCATCAGGTATAAAGATATTCTTCCCATCATAAAACCTCACAGGGGCCCAGGGATAACTTACAGTGCATACAAGTGGCTTCTATGCAAGAAAGACAAAGCAGGAATCTGCCGTCTGTCTGGGCAGCCGAAGGCTATGCGGGGCTGCAGAGCATCTCAATGCTGTTGTTTTTCCTAACTTACAACCTTCTCTTGACTTGCACGTCCCCGAGGTATTGCTCGCTTTGCAGGGAGATACCTTGAGGCATTTGCCTCCATCCGTGATCCCCATGGTCCCCGGTTCCCATCATGCTCTCCTAAACCCACTCCTGGCCCGCTCTGGGCCCAGCTCGCACAGATGCTTCCATCACCAGGGTCCCAGGGTGTCCGTGCTGTGGAATCCGGAGGTCAGTGCCAGGCCTCTGCTGGACCTGTTGCTCTCCCTGCTCCTCACTTGGCTGCCAGCCCCGCACTCCCTGGGCGCCTCCTGCTCTCTCCTTCTCTGTCCTTCAGTGGAGACTCCTGTCCTCCTCGGGGCCTCAAAGCTCAGTGCCTTGGGCCCCTTTCCTGTCTGCTCCTTTAGTGAGCGCACCAGGCGCAGAGCTTCGCACGCCATCTCCGTTACCAGGACTGTCACGTTTCTGCCCCCAGCCCCAGTTCTCCGCTCCAAACTCCAGAGCCACAGTCCTTCCGCTTGCCCTGGGATCTCCCCTGGGTGTCCGACGGGATCTCAGTGTCAGCATGTCCAGGACAACCTCCCCGAGCTTGCACACTGGGGAGGTTGCTGCCTGCACCAGCACAGACTCAGAGATGGCGATGGGGGCGGCAGCCGCGGTGAGAGGGATGGGAGACCTCCAGGGGACGGACACGCTGGAGAAAGGGATCGCAGTCAGGTGCTGCTCACCGCTGGACATCGGCGGTGACTCTGGGGAGAGCTGCTTCCATGGAATGTGGAGGTCACAGGCCTGACCAGAGTGGCTTGAGGCAATAACGGGGCAGGTGGACAGAGCTGGAAGGGGAAATCTCTGCTATCAAAGGGAGAAAAGAGATGGACCGGAAGCTGGAGAGGTGACTCAGGGTCCAGGGAGTTGTTTTTGCTTTTGATTTTTAAGATAGGGATAGTTCTAGCCTGCAGTCTGCTCGAGCTGACCGAGGAGACAGCATTTATGGATGATGCGGGAGAGAGAAGAAACAGGAACGAGGTCCTTGGTAGGTGAGAAGAAATGGGGCCCAGGGCCAGGTGAATAAAATCCAGGGCCTGCAGGTACCTCGGGGACACCTGGCCCGAGGCTCTGGGCAGGGAGGCTGACGCAGGCCCGTCCACAGAGGAGGTGAGGCTGCCAGCTCAGGGCCAAGAGGATGAACACCTGCTGTCACAGACTGTCTGCTGAGCTCCATAGACACATTGGTTTCAGCACTCTCGGAGTCCCGTGGGTGCCGTGCTATCATCCTCCTTTTCGCACAAGCGATTTAGAGGGGAAGATCGGCTGCCCCAAGACGTGGGGCACATGAGAGGCAGAGTGTACATGAACTCAGTTCTGTCTGGCTCCAGATGTCGGGGCCCTGCTGCCCCAGCATCAGGTCTGCTGCGGTTAGCGCTGGCTCAGGGCTTGGGCGTGGCAGAGACTGCAGTGGGGACATCTTCAGTGGCCACGGCTGAAGGGGCCCTGAGATGGCGGGATGGGGATGAGGACTCCAGGGCTGGCCACAGTTCAGAAAGCACAAGGTGTTTTGAAACAAAGGTCCCAGGGTTGAGGGGCTTTCCTCCTTCTGTGGATGAAGAGAGAAGACCCGAGAGACCTCTGGGGCTGGGAGGACAAACGTCTCATTTATCATCTATCCTGAGGCTTGCCCTGGAGACTGGGAGGGCTCTACCACTCACACTCGTCACTCGCACCTCCCCAGGGTTGTAGACGTGACTGTGCCCAAACTCCACATCACGGGTACCCATGACCTGAAGAGGACTCTCTCCCACCTGGGCATCACCAGGGTCTTCGAGGAGCACGGCGATCTCACCAGAATCTCCCCTCACCGCAGCCTGAAAGTGGGTGAGGTAAGCCTGCCCCGCCCCCTGCAGCACGGGAGCCTTCACAGCCCCGGGCCACCAGCTGTCACAGTGGCTGTAAAGCGAGGATTCCAACCGCCAGGCGCAGCAGCCTGGCATCCAGCTCCGCCCCGACCAGCCGTGTGATCCCGGACAAATCACGTGACCTCCCCAAGCCTTGTGTTTCCCATCTTTAAAACTGGTGCTATTTTGGAAATCAATTCAATTCCACAAACATTGATCAAGGCCTGGAACTTTTACCAGGCCTAGAACAGGTCTAGGTCTAGCCCAGACCCTCTCTCCAAGGCCTTCTTAGGGGTAAATGGTGAACTCGTTCTGCACAATGAGGAGAGAGCACAGGGCCTGTGGTCTCTGGCAACGGTGGGCACCTGCCTTTTGGGGCAAGAAGAGAGCACATATAGGCAGGGTCGCCAGATTTAGCAGATGCAATATAAGATACTCACTTAAGTTTGAATTTCAAATAAACAATGAATTATTTCTTTTAGTCTATGTCCCAAATATTGTATGGGACATACTTACACTAAAACATATTCATTATTTATCTTGAATTCAAATTTAACTGGACATCCCGTATTTTGCCTGGCAACCCTACTTTTGAGTTAAAAGGGCATCAAAAGGGGAAAAGATTTCAACAAGCAGAGATGGGTACGGGGAGGACCTTCCAGTTGGGGGAACGGGAACGGCATGGCGGAGGAGGGGTGATGGGGACTGGCGGGCGTGAGGGGGTCGGGGCGGGGGGTTCAAGCCAGTCTGGGAGGGATCCAGTCCACCAAGCGGAGCCAGCTGCTCTGGATCCAAAGGCACAGACTCAGCTGTCCTTTCCAATTTGCAAGAGGGAAAGACTCGGCCAATAGAATTTTCTCACTTTTGAGTTTTTCTGCCACGGCCATCCCCCAAATGCTCGATGCCAGCTCCCCTTTCTGTGGGTCTTGAATGACTCGTTTCTTTCCCATAGGTAGGTGTGCTGATAGCTGTGATCCTAGCACAGGGTATTGGCCTGTTTTCTGCAAGTAAAATTGTTAGATTTTTGTAGAATAAAATGGAGTGTGTGGGTATTTCACAGAGGCCTATCACGTCCCTAGTATCCATCACCTCGTCACAGATATTGATGCCATTGGGGTGGGTCTGGGGTCTGAGTCATCTCCAACAGCTAATCCGGAATCTGGCTTCCTCTTAAGCACCCACCAGGTGCATAAAAGGAGGTACAGGGGGCTTCAGGCAGGGACGCCCCCACCCCCCTTCTACCCAGCCACGGCTCGACAGACCCTTTCTGCCACGGTGACGGTGGATGCCTCCCTGTAATTCACGGGAAGGACAGCAGCCCCCACTCCATCCCCCCCCATAACTGATGCTCCATCAGTTCTTTGCACTGCATCTGCCTGTCGAATATCCTCCAGCGATGATGGCAGAGGAGCCAGGGGCTCCCGGGTGGCTGGCACAGGCTGAGTTACTGCTGTGCTGGGCAGCTTTGGCCAAGTTGTCTCCCTCTCTGGGGCCTCTGGCCCAGCAGTCTCTGAGCGGCAGGCAAGAACTGACCTTGCTCTTGGTTCCCGCAGGCGGTGCACGAGGCTGAGCTGAAGATGGATGAGAAGGGTACGGAGGGGGCCGCAGGCTCCGGAGCACAGACGCTGCCCATGGAGACGCCAATGCCTGTCAAGATAAACAAACCCTACATACTCATAATTCACGAGACGTTGACGCCTTCCATACTCTTCTTGGGAAAGATTGTTAACCCTATTGGGAAATAAAGGAATTCTTGCTTGCTGCAGATGCCAATTACGGCTTGGGGCTGAAAAGGTTTCATCTCCCTGGGACGGAGGCCACATGCACATTCTAACCTAATCCCAAGACGGCCTAGTGAGAGCATCGCCAGCTCTCAGGGCTCCTCTGCGCCATTTCCTCCCTCGGCGCCCTCCCTACCCATTCCACGGTCAAGATCGGGTGCCCCCACCCGCTTGGTGGTGTTCTCTCCCACCCAGCAGACAGGGATTTTTGTGATTTAATAAACAAACACTCCTTCCCCCTCCCTGCTGCCCCGGGTCTGCTGCTGTTGGTGGATAATTTGGGAAAGGTGTGAGCCACAGCAAGTACCTGAGGTTTGGAGTGAGAGAGAGACCTGGGTTCAAATCCTGGAACAAGGCATCTTTGGGAAAGCCACACACCTTCTCAGAGCCGCTGTTTCCTTATCTTTTAAGTGAGGATCATGCTCTCCCCTGTGGGTCTCTGAGGAAGCTAGCTGTTATTAGCATGCTGCTGGGAAGTTGGTCTCCCTTTGCCAGCCCTCGGCATGTGAGCTATGCAGTTATCTTCCCCAGAGTATCCGCGTAGGAGCTCTCGGCTCAGCCAGGCATCCAGACAGATGGCGAGACAGAGGTGGGGCACAACAGGAAGATCCTGGGACTCCCCTGTCTTGTTGTCCAAGGCAGGCCCTGCTGTTTGAACCTCTTAGCAAGCAAATGAGGACCTACCTGGACCTGCTCATAGAACATGGCCCTGCAAAGTCTGTCTGTCACCACTAGGGGGCACCCAAGCACTAAGGGCTGCTTAGGTTCCCAGCCTGAGCGATCTCATTTCAGGCAGTGGTTCCTTTCTTCCTGCAGTTTCCATGGCCTCTGGTGTTTGGGGAGGAGGGGATCCTGACTGGCTTGTCACTGAAAAGCCTGAGAGGGGAATTGTCGTCCCCTCGGCCTGTCTAGCACTTTGCTGCTCCTGGTGCCCTTTGTGTTCTGGTCACAGCTGCCCTGAGGGCAGCCAGAACAGGACATCTGCAAGACAGATATGGAAACTGAGGCTCAGAGAGGGGAAGTAATTTCCTAATGGCCTCAGGGTTAGCCACAGTGCCCCTGGCTTCTGGTTTGGGGCAGGAAGGGAGGGGTTCCGCACTGACCTGGGGCGGGAGATGCACTCTTCAGCCTTTCCCCAAGCTTCAGTGAGTAAGCGCCGCCTCCTCCTCCTGCTCTTCTTCCTCCTTCTCCTCCTCCTCCTCCTCCTCCTCCTCCTCCTCCTCCTCCTCCGTCCTGGGCACAGCCCACAGGCTGGTGGGGAGGCAGCCTGGGAGAGGCTGGGCTAGCAGACGGTGCTAACTGCTAAGATTGGGTACATGAGTGGATTAATAAAATGTGGTATATGCATACCATGGAGTTCTATTCAGCTACAAAAAACAATGGCAATATAGCACCTCTTGTCTTATCCTGGATAGAGATGGAACCTATTCTACTAAGTGAAGTATTCCAAGAATGGAAAAATAAGCACCACATGTACTCACCATCAAATTGGTTTCACTGATCAACACCTAAGCGCATGTATAGGAATCACATTCATTGGGTGTTGGGCAGATGGGAGAGGGGAGGAGGGGATGGGTGTATCCACATGTAATGAGTGAGGTGCGCACAGTCTGGGGAATGGACATGCTTGAAGCTTTGACTCGGGTAGGGCAAGGGCAATATATATAATCTAAACATTTGTACCCCTGTAATATGCTGAAATAAAAAAGAAAAAAAATTAAAAAATAAAACAAGATTGGGGAGCCCAAGATTACATGGCTCCTGAGAAGGTGGGAGTAAGGGAGAAGGTTGGGACCCCACACAGGGACACAGACTGGGGCAAAAGGCTGTGAACCCAGCAAGCACTTTGCTGACATCACCATTTCCCCTGCCCCAGCCCGAGGGGTGGGGGTGGGAAGACATCACATGGACACAGAAACCCTTAGGTGCATGACATTTGACCCTGGGAACTTGGCATGCCAGGTAAAACATTTAGGGACCCAGTGACCTGGGCATGTCTCTTAACCCTTCAGAGTTTCAGCCTCTTCATTGTTGAAAGAAGGTAATAATATCTACCTCCAGGGCTGAGGAGCTCTAAGGATTACAGAAAGTTGCGTAGAGACCGTGCCTGGCATATAGGCACACAGCACAGGGCGGTGGCAACTTTCCACCACCCTCGCTCCAGCCTCTGAGATGACCAGGTGTTTTCCAAAAATCTGCCCTCCAGGCATTTTCCTCTGCCATCCCCTATCATGGGAATTCCCTCCTCCTGCCAAAGGAGCTCCCACTCACCCTTTAACGCTCAAGCCATTTTGATCTCTTTATGAACTTGACTTTTTTCCCAGCATCTTCTGAGCCAGCGGTCCCCAGCCTTTTTGGCACCAGGGACGATTTTCATGGAAGATAATTTTTCCGTGGACCGTGGAGGGAGGGGAGATGGTTTCGGGATGATTTAAGCACACCACATTAATTGTGCACTTATTTCTATTGCTACTACATTGTAATATGTAATGAGATAATTATACAATTCACCACAGGTTGGGGACCCCTGTTCTAAGCAGCCCTCCAAGACAGCATTCACCTCTATACCTGATGATGGCTGGTGGATCTTGAAGTTCTCTCCACCCTCATGCAGGCTGCAATCCATCCTGTGCAGTCAATCCCGAAGACACGCTGCCACCGCTGGGCTGGTCATTAATGTGAATAGACCAGCTCCTGCCTAATGGGGTTAGTATTCAGTGGGGACAGCAGCCATGAATCGAGTAAACATGCACGTAAGTTTCTCCCGAGCTGCAGTGAGCTCCTGGGTGCTGAGAGAGTGTGTACTGGGAGTGTCTGATCCAGTCGGGGGCCCAGGGGAGGCGTCCCCAGGGTCGTGACGTTGGGGGAGAGCTCCAAATGCTGGCAATTCACTCACCTGTTTTTAAACTGTTGCTATTAATTAAAACTTCATGTATGTATGTGATTTCTAGTGTAGTTAATAACATATAAAATACTGGTTGGTATTTCCAAGTATGCCCGTTATAATTAGGCATAAACTCTAGTGCTTCCTTCGTCTTCCTTTTAACTAGCTCTATTTTTTAAAATGACTATTGCACATCTTAACTATTTGTCAATATGATTTCCCACTTTCCCAGCTGTATTTTTATTCTTCACTACAGAAACAAATTCTATTCTGAAAAAAAAAAAAAAAGAGGAAGAGGTTAGCGTGCGATCAGAAAGAAGGGCAGGTGCAGAGGCCCCAGGGAGGGAAGGTGGCGTGGAGGATGGGAGTGGGGAGGCTGCAGAGGCAGGTGGGGCTTTGCAGGCTGCAGGGGGAACGCTGGGTTTAACTGAAGAACTATGGTGGCTGTCACAGGTATTTAGCTGGAGAGTAACTCAGGGAAACTCATGTGTTGTGAGTGTCCTTCTGGCTGCAGGCTAGGTGTCCTTGGGTCCCTGTGCCCAGGCTGATGCATGGCACAGGGCACGTGCTCAGCATAGGATTGTTGGAAAGAAAGACGGCCACGCTGTCACCCTTGTCCTGACACGGCCAGCCCCCTCCAAATCTCTCTCCTCTGGGAGAGCAGTGTTGTGCCTTAGCCTGGCAGGCCTGCCTGCCGGGATGTGGCCATTCCTGCTGTGCCTGTGGGTCTGCGCGGCCACCTCCCTGCTCTGCTCGTTCGTCCCACCCTGCCGGGAAGCTGTCCCTGCCGCCCGCTCTGTCCCACTCCCACCACTTCCCTTGAGTTGTTACTCAGCCTTCCAGGAAAGAACAACTCCCACGGTCTTCTCAGAATCCTCCTCGTGTTTCTGGACTGACCAACCTCATGGACGAGTGAGTGAATGAATGCACGAATGAACGGGCTTTGACTTTGGTGTGACCAACACGTCCCAGAGGCCTATCAGAGCCTAGCGCCGCACAAGGGCTCTCACTGCCCCACTGGCCCACAGCCCTCCCAGGCTGGTGTGACCGTCCCATTCTACCGATGAGACCACTGAGGCTGGAGAAGCTCACACAACTTGCCCAAAGTCCCACAGCCAGATGGCCACAGCGTGAGGACCAAATGCAAGTCCCCTGAGCCTTTCCATCTTTCAGTTGTCCCAGCCATCTATCTAGCCATCCGTTCAACAACTGTTTCCTCGGTGTCCCCTCTGTGCCGGGGACTGTTCTCAGGACTTGAGGTACATCAGCGAACAAAATGCGAGACGATCTTGCCCTGTGCAGGCCTCAGGCTGGTAAAGAGAGGCCGACAACAAACAACAGGTGGATAAAAGAAATCAGAACGCTAAGCGGTGCCGGTAAGGGTGACGAGAGGTGGTGCTGGCAGGCGTCCAGGTCGGCCTCCCTGAGAAGGCGGCGCTCATCGCAGAGACGACAGATTCTCTGACTCTACTCTCCATGGTCTCTGCCGCACAGCTGGCCCTGGAGCTTCATGGCCTGGAGACGCCCAGGCATGGTGGGCCTGGTGATATGAGAGGGTAGAATCCCAGAGTAGAAAGACCCCTTTGACGTGATCCAGCCTCACCTTCCACCTGGGGCAGAAAGCCTCCGTCCAGCTCTGAGCAGGGTCTCTCCTGCCTCCTCCAGCTTGGGCCGGGTGCCAGGAGCCGGCTTTCCTGGCCTGCCCCACTCAGCCCACAGCATCGCCTGCCCAGGCTGAGGTCATTTGCATGGGCCCACACGAGAAGTCACAGGCCGACGTGCTGGCGAGGATAATCACAGGTGGAAAGTGCTAGTCCCGGCCCTGCTGCCCCCAGACACTGACTGTGTGGCCTGGGCAGATACCTTCTTCCTCGTGGGCTTCTGCTTTTCATTTGTGCAGTGATGAGGTTTCCCTAGATGACCCCGGAAGACCCTTGTATCTGAGACAGTACTTGGGCACTCGTATTGTAAATGAAAGAACTGGCTATGAAGTTGAACATGTAGTCATTCTTCTCCGCACTCCTTTATTCAACAAATCTTTGTTGAGCCTCCACTATGTGCCAGGCCGTATGCCAGGGACGGAGACGCCAGGTGAACAGGACAGACAGGGACCCCGTCCAGGCAGAGCCTAGGGGTGCACGGCCAGCTTGCTCCACATCTCCCAGTGTCCTGTTCGGGCCCAGCCGGGAGAGCGTTCCCTGCCCTGCTGGGCCACCACATCAGGGATCAGGTTCTGCAGCGAGGGTGCAAAGCCCCGGCACCCTTTCTCTTTGGGAAACCTGCTTTCCGTGAGTGCTCCATTTCCCACGTTTTATTTATTCCTGAACCACTCCTGCGAATGTGGCTGAATTCTCATCTATTTTGTACTATTATGCACTCAAGGTCTACCTTTATGTTAATTCATGTTTCAAACAAAGAGAAATGTGTTTAAGAGAAAAACTAATATCACAATCATACACAGAAACCAGTATATCATACACAGAAACCAGTATAACTTGCCACACGTGGAAAGTAAACATACAAACCACAAAACCAATTCGGGGGTTAAGTTCCACCAAGACTGTCGCCTGCCACAGGCTCCCGGCCTGAAGCTCTCTTTTGTCACAGAGGAAAGTCAGCAAGTCCACGAGGTGGTAAAGACATGCTGACACCACGCTGAGACTCTCTCCTTGAGGAGTTCAGAAAGAGCGAAAGAAAACTGGAAGAGGGAGGACTGTGACACTAGATGATTCCACGTCGTGGGCAGAAACCACCAGACTTTGTTTAGTCTGTGAGCTCAGAGAAGTCACCACCCCGATCCCTGCAGTCTTAGGCCAAGTCTGGAATGTTTTCTGACTTACGTGCTTAACTGGTTGGCCTTCCTTCCTTTCCTTTTGTTTTTTAATAAACTTTTTAATTTGGGGGAATAATTCTAGCTTTACAGAAAAGTTATGAAGACAGTACCCAGAGCTTCCATATATTCTTCCACAGCTTCCCCTGATGCTAACGTTTCCGTGACCACGGGGCGTTTGTCACAACTAGGAACCAATGTTGGTTCATTACTATTCACTAAACTACAGACTTTATTTAGATTTTACCAGTTTTTTTCATTAAAATCCTTTTTCTGTTCCAGGATCCAATCCAGGACACACTTTGCATTTAGTGGCCTTACATTTTAAGGACGTTGACAGGGGTTTCGAGTGGCTGGAGGTTGGTAGGAGGCCCCAGAGTCAGACAGGCTGAGATCAAATTCTAAGTTGTGCCATTTAGTTGGTTTGTGACATTAGGCAAGTCACTTGACCATCCCAATCCTTAGTTTTGCCTCTATGTGAAGTGAGAATCACAACATTGATCTCCCAGGGTCTTTGGCAGGGGGATTAAGTGATATAATACACACAAACCTACTTAGCACCTGCTAAGCCCCATCCATCTCCGTGTTGGCTTTTAAAGGCATCGGGGCAGGAAGGGACGTCTCCTGGGTGGGCTTCAGTGAATGCTGCTTGTCCTTCCTACACAGGAACTTCTTGGTTGTTGTTTCCTTCACCACGATGTGGACAGAGGAATCACAGATTCCCAGACAGGGCTGGGGAAAGGGGCCCTCCGGGATGAAGATCTTATCTGGGGCAGGGATTCCATGTGTCCCATGAAACTGAAATTACGACCTCTTGCCAAACACAAAACAAAACAAAGCAAATTAACAGACAGACCAAACTCCTCCAGGCCTGGGGCCCTGTCTGGATCTATCCCCCATTCCCCAGCTCCACTCCCAGCTTGGTTCAGACTCCCAGACGTCAGGTGACCACACTGGGCCGGCTAAGAAATGAACAACGTTGCAGCCGAAGAGGCTGCAGGGAGCTCTGAGGGGCACTTGCCCCACGCGACAGGTCCGCGGCGGGGATTGCAGGTCCCAGGTGCGGAGGCTTATTCACAACGTGAAGAGTAGCTTCTGGTGACGATGGCGCTGCAAGGGTGGGCTGGAAACACCCAATCTCCTCCACTGTTAAGAGAAAAACTAGGTGAGATATTAAAAGTATTAAAGTAGGAAATTATAAAGATGTAGTTAGATTTAAAAAGTGATATGAATATCTCCATAAAACCAGAAATGGGGCAGAAGCATAGGGTATGGGAAGTAGGTGAGATCTTGTAGCTGGAAAAGAAGAGTCTAGAGAGGCCTGGACATAGCAGGAGAGGCGCCCTGGAGGAGGACGATTTGAGATAAGGCTCCATCTCCATGGGACCAAGGATGCGCCCATGGGATCTGCTCCTATTGTGTTGCTCCCACGGTGGGACTGGTTTCATGAATTTGGAGAGAAATAGGCCATGGCTTTCCAGGTGCCCCTGAGAAGCCCAGAGCTGGAGGAAATCTTGAAGAACTCTCTGGGGCAAGGGTAGAAGTTGGGGGGAAGGGTGGGGGGAAGAAGTACCCACCTCTCCTCACTCTCAAGTCTCCTCATCTTTCCCTGGAAAATCTGATTCAGTAGTTCTTCATGGGGCCTGGGGATTTGCATTTTAATGAAAGCCCACTTAACTAAGGTTGGGAAATCTCATGCTCTTTCAGGCTGCCTCCCTGTTTTGCTAGCTGTAAGCCTTCTCAAAAGTCCCTGGGTGTGGGTGCGAGAATGCAGGGCCTGGCCCTCAGGCTTCCCAACAGTCCTCCCACTGGCCTCCCACACCCTCCTCCCTCCTCACATTCCTCTGTGTTCTTCTGCCTCTCTCCCCATCACTTGCTGATCATAGTCCTTGCCCTGGAGGAAGCCACACAGGGTCCAGACTGTCTAATCAGGGAGGCAGACACATAGGATAACTTGCTGTAGTTTGCTCCAGGTGTTTGTAAAGGGAGGGGCAGAATTTCTGTGGGATCCAGAGAAGACTGTGGAGTGGGTGACCTTGAGCTGCACTGGCAGGAGGGACGGAGCTCGTCAGGCGAAGAGAGTGGGGAGCGCAGTGCAGGTTGACTCAGGATCATGTGTGACCATACAGAATAGGGAAAGAAATGATGGGGTGGTACTCAGTTCATTTGATTGTATCAATAATTTATATTTAGGGTTTGTTATTTAGACATAGTTTACATAAAGTACACAAATATCACAAATATTTCTGCCCATTATTTCTTCAAAAATCTGTTCTCTACCCTTCCTAGGACTCCAATTACACATATGTTAGACCATTGATATTGTCTCACAAGTCACTGGGACTATGTTTTTTGTTTGTTTATTTGTTTATTTCCCAGCTCTCTTCAGTTTAGGTAGTTCCTATTGATATGTTTTCAAGATCACTGATCTTTTCTTCTACAGCATCAAATTTGCTCTTAGACCTAGCCAGTGAGTTTTCTTTTTTTAATTTCAGATCATGAATTTTTATCTGTAGAGTTTGATTTTATTCTTTTTATGATTTTACTTTCATCACATTATAGTAATATTTTCCTTATTTAAACATATTTTAAGTAGCTGTTTTAAAGTCCTTGTCTGCTAATTCTTTGCTGTATATTATATCTGGGGATGTTTCTATTCCCTAATTTTTCTTCTGGTCCTGGGTCACATTTTCCTATTGTTAGAATGTCTAGCAATTTTTGTTTGGATGCTGAACATTGTAACATTACAATTTTATTGTCTGGATTTTGTTTTCTTCCTTCATAGTGTTGACATTTGTTTTAACATGGAACTGAGTTACTTGCAGATCTGCTTGACCTTGTCAAGGCATTTTTTCAAGCTTTGTTAGGGTGAGTCTAGTGTAGCTTTAAATCAAAGTTAGTTTAGGCTTCATGCCAAGATGTGACACTTCTGGGTGTCTACTGAGTATCCCAGGTCTCTCAACTCCAAATGGTCATTACCTGAATATCCTCACACTTTGTGAACTCTAGGAATTGTTCTTCTTACATCTTCACAGTAGTTTTTTGTTTGTGTGTGTATTTTGACTAACCATATAGAATTTCACTTTATGTATGCAGAGATTAGCATTTAGCTTTGGACTTAAGGAGACCCTATGCACATTTCTGAAGATCTTCTCTCTAGTACTTTGCTGCACAAATTGTATCTTTCTCACTTTTTAAAACTCTGATGTCTGTCTCCTAAGCTCAGTTAGACTACCATGCTCTCCTTGGGCTTCCCTCCTTTTGCCCAGAAAGTACATTTAGGCAGAAAATTGGGGCAATCATAGGGCTTACCACATTTGTTTCCCTTCTCTGCCTGTTGTCCAATGTCTGAATTATTTTCTATATTTTCCAGTATCTCAATTGTTTCATATATTTTGTCCAGTTTTCTGTTTACAAGTCCAATATCAGTTACTTTGGCTGAAAGTATAAGTCAACTCAAACTTTACCTATGTATATACATCTGTAACTTCACCTTAAGAAGATACAGAACTTTTCATGACCCTAAGAATCCCTCTTGCTCATTTCCAGTCAATATCATCCCTCAGAGGTAAAGTGATCCTTTAATTTATCTCAATTCATTCATTCATTTAGCAAACGCTTACTGAGCCCTTAGTATTGGCCAAACAGTAAGTGTACAGGGAGAACAAGGTAGACAACATCCCTTATTCGTGAGCTGTTCAGTCACACGAACAAACGTTAAACTATGACAATCATAAGTGTTTCACTAAGAAGCTAATGGCTGCTACTATGAAAACATTTAATAGGAGGAATTTTCCTTATCTGAGTGGTCAAAGAGAATTTCCTTGAGGAAATGACATGAGCTAAGACCTAAATGATGAGTAGGAATTAATCAAGGGAAAAGTTGGGTGAAAGGAGTGGGAAGAACATTCCAGGATTAGAGAACAATGAATATCACATGTGAGCATCAAAAAATGGGCGGAATGGCCTGACATAGAAGTCAAGAGCAAGGAGTTTTGTGACATGACATGTGATGGAATTAGAGGGGTCTGTATGCGAGTTGAATTAAAGATTTCAGTGTTACTTTGGGAAATGGGAGGCTGTGTGGGACATTTTAAAATAGGTAAGTAACATGGTCAGGTTTGAGTTTTAAAAGACCATTCTAGCTGCCACATGTATAGTGAACTGGAGGAGCAGGACAGGGTATGCAGAGTCCTGTTAGGAGGTCTCTGTAGCCGTCCAGGCAACAGGCAATGGCAGCACAACTAGCCTGCCAGTGGTGGAGGAAGAGAAAACTGGATGGACTTGAGGAATATTTAGGAGGTAAAATTGACAAGACTGGTGATGGGTTGACACGGGGAATGAAGAAGAACAAAGTGCAAGGATGACTCCTAGGCTTGACTAACGAGGTGAGTGGTGGTACCAGTGGTTGTAATGTTGAAGAAGGGTTTCAGTTGTGACTGTTGCTGGGAGACGGTGCTCGGGAAAGAGTCTGACTTCAGTTTGGGTCACACTGCACTTATGGTTCATTTGCAACCTCAGGAGGAGATATGGAGTAGGCAGCTGGATCTATGGGGTTCAGAGGAAAGGACCGAGCTGGAGTTTAGACACAATGCATCATTTGCATCTCTTAGTAATGAAACTGTGGGTGTCATGGCATGAGATCATCCGGAGGGAGAGGAGAGATTAAAGTGAGGAGGGAGCTGCAAACCGAGTAACTGAGTGCCAAGGCTCGACAACGTGTGAGGACCAGGAAGGAGACGAGGAGCACAGGGTGGGTAAGGAGGAGGCGCAGAGAGGCGTGAAAAATCCAGGGGAACATGGTGGCATGGAGCCAAAGGGGAGGACTGGATCAGAAGCCGAGTGTTGTCTTCAGTGTTGGATGCTACTGGGAGTCAAGGAAAACGAGATCCTAGACATGTTCGTTGGCATTTAGCAACATGTGGATCAGGTTTCTGTGGACATGGGAGCCAGACTGGAGTGGGTCAGGGAGGGAGTGGGATTGATGTCTTTTGGAGGAGGTTGAGGCAATTCCTTTTCTGAAGGTCTCTCTTTTATGTGAGGTAGGAGGACACAGAGGCCACGGACACACAGCTCTTGAGGATTTGGGCCACAGTGGGAGGAAGATGGAGGTAGGGCAGCAGCCAGAGGGAATGAGAGGCGAAAGGAGGGATTTTATGGTTGTGTTGGGGGCGGTGGTCTGTTTGTCTCAATGGGCAAGACTTGAATGGGTGTACGAGTCCGTGGCAAGCATCTGGCTGAGAGGGAGTGTTTAAGCGCAGAAGAGAGAGGTGGGAGGTCGAGAGACGGAGACAAGAGATGCTTCCCAAAGCTCAGGGAGGGGGACTGGTCTTCGAAGGGGGGGGCTTCTCTGCTGTGCTGGTGGAATGGGGGAGGGGGAGGCGTGCCTGGGAAAGTAGGGACAGGCAGAAAGGATGTCTTTTGGAGGAGATTGAGGCGATTTTTTTTTCTGAAGGTCTGTCTTTTATGTGAGGTAGGAGGCACGGTTGTATGCCGAGAGTGAGGGTGTGTGCACACCCATGTGGTCACATGTGCATGTGTGGCAGGTGGGCGCCCATTTTGACATGGAAGAGGTTGACATGCTCCCGGCAGTCAGCGGGAGAGTGGCTCCTTCAGTTACACGCTGCCAGGCAGGTAAAGGTTGGTGACCGGGAAGGCACCGTGGGTCAGACTGCCGGGCCAGACAGGAGCAGACAGACAGGTAGGTTCTGTGGGTTTGGAGCCTGGCCAGAAGGGTGTGTCACAAAGACAAAGGCCCCATGGCTGGAGGGGATTGGGACGAAATGAAGCCCTTTGATACTCAAGCTGGATAAAGAGGCAAATGAAGACGGAGCTGGGGTGCATGGCGGGGTGGGGGAAGAAAGCAGGACAGTGGGGTGCTTAGAGATGAAGCTGGGGGGTAAGTCGTGGCCCAACAGAGAAGGACGTTGAATGCCAAGAGCTCGGGCATTTCTCCTGAGCTCCGTGGGGAGCCATTGAGGAGCTCCCAGATCTGTGTCCAGGAATCTCCCCCGTCTGTGGGCAGAGAGTGGAAGGTGGAACGCAGCCATACTGCCAGGGGCTGGGAGGGAGGGCCCAGGTGGGGAGGGCCCAGGGACAGACTAGTGTCCCTGTCACCCTGACCAGTGCAGCCCACTGGCTGGACGCAGGCACAATCCCAGGACACTGCAGAGAGAGGGACAAGGGCCCCAGCAGGGCTGGGAGAGAGAAGGGGTGACCACAGGAGGACAGCAGCTTGGGGTGGGGAGAGGCCCTCTGCAAAGTTGTGTTAAAGCAAATAACATCTTCCTGACAGTGTAAAGGCAGTTCAGGAACTGAGTGGGTGGGGGTGCTGTAGGCAGGGCTGTGAAGGCCCCCAAACATTACTTGGCAGAAGTGCCCAGATCAAATTCTCACAGAATTCAATACAGCAACAGTAACCAAAGCAGGTTATGGAGCCCTCGCTGTGTGCCGGGTCCCAGGTGCACACCTTACGGCCTTATCACACTCGGCCCCCTGAACAACTCTGCAAGGTAATGACCCCTGTTTTACAAAGGTGAAAAAGACAACTGAAGTCTGGAGAGGTTCCTTGCCCGTCATGAATGTCAGAGTTGGATGCGAGCCCATCTCCGTCCTACTCCAAAACTGTTGGGGTTTTGCACAGCCACCAGGTCATTGAGTCTGAATGGCCCGGTGCCCAAGTCTTGCTGGCCCCACGGAGGCCAGAGGTAGAGGCTCATCAGCAATTGGCCACCAGTGCTCAAGGCACCTGGAGGACCACAGTTCCAGGACAGCGCTTTTTTTATTTTTTCTTCCACTCTTTGAGAGACACGGACATACCAGTAAACACCTGTGGCTGGGGACGGGCAGCCAGGGTGAGAAAATGATCAGATCTACACAAAAGGGACAAAGAATGTGGGGAGAGACCTCCGAAGGGTGAGGAGTCCCCTCTGGCTGCTCAGACTGGGACTCTACAATCTGGTTTCACATTCTCAATTCTGAAAAAACAAGCCTATGACGCAGAAACAGCAAAGATCGTGGGATTTGGAATTTGAGAATTGAAACCTGACTGTGGATCCCAGACAGAACACAGACTAGCCGCGTGACCCAGGGGAAGTTACACGAGCACTGCAGGGCCTGTGCACTCCTTTGTGAAACAGGGCTGACAGCGGTCCCTGCACCCTGGGGTTACCGTGAGGCTGGAAGGAGGTTCTGTAGGAGAGCTCTGTTCGCTGTCCTGTTGGTCCGCGCTGTGTGGCCGATGGCCTGGGGTACTTAGGTCTCTGCTTCAGGGACTGCACCCTCAGCTTACCTCCCTCAACATTCTTACTTCTCTTGCAGACTTACTTTGTTCCAAAATGGCATCTTCCTGGTATGGGGTTCTCTTCCTTGTTGGCCTCTGTGCTCCAATCCACTGTGTGCCCCCGGCCAATGTCCCCAGAGGAGGATCCCCCCACCCTTCCTCCATAAAGAGCACCCCCACCTCCCAGGTGTCTTCCCGCAACGCTGACTTTGCCTTCCGCCTGTACCGGAGGCTGGTTTTGGAGGCCCCGAGTCGGAACATCTTCTTCTCCCCCATGAGTGTCTCCGCTTCCCTGGCCATGCTCTCCCTTGGGGCCCGTTCAGCCACCAAGACCCAGATCCTCCAGAGTCTGGGCTTCAACCTCACGTGCACACCGGAGCCTGCCATCCACCGCGGCTTCCAGAACCTGGTGCACTCACTCACTGTCCCCGGCAAAGACCTGAGCCTGCAGATGGGCAGTGTCCTCTTCATCACGAGGGAGCTGCAGCTGCAGGCACGTTTTCTGGACAACGTCAAGAGGCTGTATGAGGCGAAAGTCTTTTCTACAGATTTCTCCGACACTGCCATTGCTCGGACAAGGATCAACAGCTACGTGGAGAAGGAGACCAGAGGGAAGGTCATGGGCTTAATCCAGAGCCTTGACCCTCTGACAGCCATGGTGCTGGTCAACCACATTTTCTTTAAAGGTACGGATCTGAGAGGTTGATTCTGTTTTGTTTGCTTAATCAAATATGCAAGGTAGACAAACCCAAGACAGCAGGGTGGAGCAATGGGAGGGCCTGAGTTCTGATTAGCTTTGCAACTGGCTGTCTGCAGGACCTTGGCCGTCTCAAGTTTATTAATTACAGTGGGAGCTCATTCAGCTCTGTCTTTGGATAGAAGATTAGATGTCTTGAGAAGTTACCTTCACTTGTATGTGCTGTTCTATTTAATTGAAATATAGCTCACATACCATAAAATTCACCATCTTAAAGTATACAGTTCCATAGTTTTTGTTTTTAGCACATTCACGAAATGGTGCAACTACTCCATCTATATAATTACAGAGCTTGTTCATCACCTCAAAAGGAAGTCCTGTCCCCACAGCAGTCACTCGCCATTCCTCTGTGCTATCTTTGCCTCACCAATGGCACTGTGACATAAAGACCTCTCTTCTCTTTGTGCTAGCCAAGTGGGAGAAGCCCTTTCACCCTGAGGATACAAAGAAAAGCTTCCCATTCCTGGTGGGCAAGGGAGCCACTGTGCACGTCCCCATGATGCACCAGATGGAGCAGTTTGCTTTCGGGGTGGATCCAGAGCTGAACTGCTTTGTGCTGCAGATGAACTACAGGGGAGATACCGTGGCCTTCTTTGTCCTCCCCGGCAAAGGCAAGATGAAGCAGCTGGAACAGGCCTTGTCGGCCAGGACGCTGAGAAAGTGGAGCCACTCACTCCAGAAGAGGTGGGCATCTGTGTTAATTTGTTGAGACCTTAAGCAGGGGATGTTGTACATCCAAGGATGGGGGAAAGGCTATGCTAACAGCTGCCAAATAATCACTCCTGCAAATTGAGCACCAACTGCATGCAGAATAGTGAACCTGGTGCTGTGTATACATGTTTTCACTTGAACTTCACTATCACCTGATGGATGAGAAGCCTTATTACTACCCATTTCACAGATAAGGAAGTAGAGGCTCCAAGAGGCTGGCCCAAGGTCATGTAGCTATTACATCACTGCAAAGCTATATTGTCATGGCAGCTATTATGTGCTACCAGAGCTTACTCTAGAAGCCAGTCTGATATTGAATTTCATGGAATGATCCCATAAAAGCAAACAAATTAAGAAAGCATTGGTGCTCACCTATGAAATGAGGATAGTAAAATTACCAAATTCATAGGTTGTTGAAAAGATAAAATAAGTCACTATTTACAAAGTGCCCTGGGAGACAGTAGGGAAGGGCAGTTTTGGGAGCAGAAGCAGCACCGGCAAAGGTGCAGAGTGGAGAATCAAGAGATGCTGCAGGATGTTTCAGAGGTTTCTGCTCTTCTCAGACTGCACCAGGGCTGGGGAGAGGACGAGGAGGTGGCAGGAAGGCTGGGGAGGGAGGGACAGGGCACAGAGCAGCAGATGGAACAGAGGGGGATGGATACACCAAGGCAAGCACAGGCGACAGTGACAGGGAGGAGAGAGCTGTCCACAGTGTCAGGTGTCACAAAACGCCTGTCAGATGAGGGCTGAAAAGTGTCCATCTAACATTTTCCTGCTTTCATTTCTGTGAGTCACTAAGTATATGACCTCAGGCAAAGCACTAAAACTAAGCTTTACCATCTTTACAACAGGGGAAACATTACTGAATGTGCCTGGGACAATGTCTGGCATGCAGTAATGTTCAACAAATGCCGGCTCTTCACTCTTGTTTCAGGGAAACCATTGCAGAGGAAGAAAACATTATGCCAAACTCTAGGATTGAGCTGTCCAATAATAGTAGTCACTAGCCACATGTGGTTATTTACATTTAAATTAACTAGAATTTGGTAACATTAAACATTTTGCTCCTTGTTTGCACCTGCCACATTTCACGTTGCTCAAGAGCCACATGTGGCCAGTGGCTACCATATTGGAAAAACAAATATAGAATCTTCCCAACATCACAGAAAGTTCTACTAGACTTTGCTGCGTGGGGCTGAGCAGGGTTTGTGTCAGGAAGGGCTGGTGGAGAGGCAGGGTGGGCAGGGCAGCACCATCGCTGTTTGACATTTCCCATTGGTTTCTCTTTCCCTGGGCCACCTTCTCACCTCTGCAGGCTACTTCATTGGTGGGCCTGTTGCCTTCTTGCATATATTCGGTGCTGGACTTGCTGAGCTGGGAGGCTTACTGCCAGAGCAACCTGATTGTTTGGTTGGGACATCTTGACTTTTTTAGCAGCAACCAACAAATACCTGGAGGAAGAACCAGGTCTCCAACATGCCATCTAGAAGCAGAGATGGAGACACCATGGCTTGTGACCTCATCTCTTCCTTTTCCCTTCTCCACAGGTGGATAGAGGTGTTCATCCCCAAATTTTCCATTTCTGCCTCCTATGATCTAGAAACCATCCTCCCGAAGATGGGCATCCGCAATGCCTTTGATAAAAGTGCTGATTTTTCTGGAATTGCAAAGAGAGACTCCCTGCAGGTTTCTAAAGTGAGTTGATTGAGGAGAATATTTGCAAGGAAGTCTGAGCTGGAAGTGTCTGCAGAGACTGGTGGATGGAGCACTCTCCTTTCACTGATAAGGAAACAGGCCTGAGAGGTGAAATGATTTCTCTGTGGCCAGAGGGCTGAGTATTGTGGCTTCCAGGCCTGTGGCTTCACGGCCACTGTACCGTGAGAGAGAGAGAGAGAGAGAGAGAGATATGACTTTTCAAACTTAGTATATTGGATCTAAAAGTCTAGATTTCTGATCCTCTTGAAATAAATCACTGAGCGCAATCCTTACATGGGCAACAGTGAACCCAAACCCCTCCACAGCAGCGATCACCGGGGCTGAGCCTGAGCGCCCGTTTTGGCCAGACTGTACCTGTATCCCCAGGTTACCAGGACACCATGCTCTGATAGGAGGTCCCTCAGCTCACTGGGGTTACCTGCCTAGCCCCTCCCCACCCATGGGTTTCTGATCCCTGACCTAAAGTTTTGTTTTGACAATGGATTATAATGGTCAGAAATGGTCCTGGGACCACAGAAGGGGAACCTGTCATTGGTGTTCAGGGAATGCAGAAAGTTCCCACTGTAATGTGATGAGCGTAATAGACCTTTTCTCAAGGAAAATGCTTCTGTGCTCCTATGAAAAACCATGCCTATAATCACAGGATGCCCACAGCCTCCCTGAAGCTTAGGGGTGAGGGAGCCCCAGGTTAAGAATCTCTCCTCTAGAAGACAAAGAAGGGATCTGACCCTTAGCAATACCAAAGCCATGTGTACTGTGCGAGAACTGTAGCAATTGCTATTTCCAGCAGATACATGAACACTTGCTTTGTGTGATATCCTTTAATTTACCCAATACCCTTGTGGGATACATGCAATTATTAGCACCTTTTATAGATTTGGAAACTGAAGCAAGCACTCAGCTTCTAAATAACTTCTAAATAAGTGACAGAACTGAGCCTCAAATCTAGATCTTCCTGGTCTGTATTTGTAACCGTTCAATGGGTAGAGGTCCATGGACCAGTAGCCAATATAGTTGCAATGTATTGAGCAAAGCTAATGCCAGACATTTGGCGTCCCTAACCATGAAGCCTCTCAAGGCAGGCGTCCCCATGCCCAGGCAAAAACACCAAAGCTCAGTTAAGTAGAGGTGTCTCCCTGGGGGCCACTGATGTTTTTTTTTTTTTCCCTTGGCAGGCCACCCACAAGGCTGTGCTGGATGTCAGTGAAGATGGTACCGAGGCTGTAGCAGCTACCGCCACCAAGCTCGTAGTCCGGTCGAAGGATGGCCCCTCTCACCCCACTGTCTCCTTCGATAGGCCCTTCCTGATGCTGATTATGAGTGAAGCCACAGAGAGTATTCTCTTTCTAGGGAAAGTTGAAAACCCTACTAAGTCCTAGGTGGCAAATGGCCTGTTGACTGACTGCACATCGATAACCCACAGGAAATAGCACACCACGTGCCTCCTCTTATTCTGAAGGTCCACCTGACTCCAGCAGAGCTGCAAGGCTCAACACAGAACTGTCAGCAGAGACCCCAGTCATGAGCCAAAGCCCATTAACCCCAGCCATTGCTCCTTTCCTCAAACTCTCCCAGGTATCCGGCTTCATGGACTATTGCTGGGTTGGCGTATTGCCATTCCTTGAAACTCCTGGGAATGTTAACATGTAGGTCAGGCACCTTTATTGCAGAATTACAGTAATAAATTCGATAAAACTACAATGTGAATTCAGCTAGCAACAGGGCTCCCAGGGTCTTAATCTGAAAATGATTTATTGGCAAACTCAAAGTGGCTGGGTTGTCACCCGATGACATTTCAGTGGCTGCATGAATTTGTTCAATGAAAACTTACGGAGCACCTACTACATGCTGGGAGTGAATTCAATGGACATGATCCCTGACCTCTTGGGGCTAACTGGGGACACAGACCACCCAACAGCAACAATAAAACCAAACCTTCAAATCCACATGACTGTAACAGATTGGGATAAGCACCAGGGGAGCACCGAACGGGACGGTTGAGAGAGAGGAGGAGGGGAAGGGAGGCTTTCGTGGCTGTGGAGCCCATGAGTCAGGCATGAGCAGGTGTGCTGGAGGGACAGAAGGGAGGAGCTTGTGGTTGGAGCATCGTGTGTCACAGATGGAAGAAAAGAGGTGGAAACAGGGACACAGGCACGAGGAGTTCAGATGGTGTGGGGCGTTCTTGGCCAAGGAGGGCAGTCTGAGTTTGGCGGGGAGAGCCAGAAAAACCAATGGACAACTGCTAATGTACGGGCTGTGACAGTCTCCCCGGGTGCCATGGCACGGGTTCCCATCTCAGTGGGGCTGGCTGCCTTCCTGCCTCTGACATTGTCATGCGTGCGTGTACACACACACGCACACACACACAGCCCCCTGGGTGCTCAGCGTCCTCCCTGCTGGCTGTGGTGACAATGGTCTGGCTCCCTCACTCTGAGTGCTGAGAGCGGCGTGCGGTGCCACAGGCCACAGCAGCGCCAAGGCAAAAGCAGCTCGTGGCCTTCGCTCCATCCCGTCTTCCTCCCTCCTCGCTGCCAGATGGGCTGTGCCGGCTCCTGCCTCCTCAGCCTCGTTCCTGAGGGTGTCCCCAGCAGCCTCTCATGGAGCCTGTGCTCCCATCAGATCCAAAGACCCCTGCACTCCCCCCCACACTGGCAAAGACCTTGAAGGGGCCCAACCCCCCTGCCCCACACTCCCTCTTTACAAACAGCAGCGCTGAGACAAAAAGAGCAAAAACAACCAACCCAGGCCCCTGGGCAGAATGAGAACAAGGACCAAAGCCCCGTTACTGGGGGCTGCAGCTCTGACTGGCCCATGACGCGGCCTGTTCCAAGCTCCACGTTATGCCCACTGCTCCGCCCTCAGCCACTCCGGAAAGGCCGCAGTGGAGAAACCAACCCTGCTCTTCTCCAGGGAGCACTCGGGCCGGACATGGCTCCAGGCGCGTGCAGGTTCCCAGAACAGACAGGACGTCCCACGGCAGCAGGAGGAGAGGGCAGGCGTGAAGAACTGACTACCGGCACTTCGGTTGCTCCCAGACAGCTCTTTCTAGGACGTATCGGGAGCCCCAGTAATTAGAGGTGGGTGAGGGCTGTCGGCACCCGCACCTTGCTCCCAGGTGGCCCTTTGCTAGGGAAGCAAGCCTCAGGTGTCTCCTGGTGGCCGTTCCGGCTTGTGTTAACAAGCAGGTACGAGAACGGCCATCAAACTCAGTCTGTGAGCTTGGTGAGCTCCGGGTTCTGTTTTTCGAGATAAAATGTACCTTGCATTTTGTTGTGAAATTCATTTTAGTCAGGCGTGGTGAGAGGACAGACGCAGAGCCCTTGAAGGAAGAGCCTGTTACCTGGAGGACCCAAGAGGAGGGGCACGTCACACAGGGCCACACGGGAGGCCCCAGGGCGGGAGGAGCAAAGGGGAAGGCTGGGAAGTAGGTAGGTGGGGACGTCCGCCTTGGGCAGGAAGCGAAACACAGGGGTTGGGGCTTGCGGTTGGAGGGTTTGTGGAACCGCGAAGACACAGAGACGGCGCGAATGTAATCGTCTGTGCCCATGAGTTTGGCCCAAGATTTCAAGATGCAAAAGCATCAGTCACAGAATATCAAGAACGATCATTACGGCATTATAGGAAGGTCCCACTCGAAGCAGAAGTGACAGGTACAGACTGGCAGGCACCTCCCCCTCCACCCCGCAGAGAATCCGGCTCAGTCTCCCGGGAGGCTTCACGCTTACAAGGTGCCCTTGGTTGCAACCACTGTGCCAACCTGAACGAGCCTTTATTTCATGATGAAGCTTTACTTGTATGATTAAATATTCTACTTTTTAATAATAAAGTGTATTGTCTTTTCATTATAAATAAGATACATGCTCTTCGTAAGAAACTCAGAGAAAAATCTACAAAGAAGAACATAAAAGTCACCTCAATTCCATCATCAAGATTCTCTCATTAACAAATATTTGTTTTAGTTCCGGCTTCACTCTAGAGCTTCACTCCGGCTTCACTTTGGAGACAGCAGCGAACATGAGTCAATGGTTTCACTTTATAGAGTTTTCAAAGTGGCAGGATGGAAAATTTTGCTCTACTTGCAGAATTTCCTTCCAATCTATTTTTTCCTGTATACAGATATTTATTTGAAGTGTCAGCAAAACACTGGATCGGTTCAGGGCAGTGGAGAAGGCTGGGCTGGGGGGTCAGACCATCTTCTGAGCTGGGCCCCACCCTCTACATAGTGAGCAAGTTACTGAGCCTTGCAGAGCCTCAGTTTCCCTCCTGTGAGGTAGGGACGACCGTGCCCCTCTCGCATCCTTATCGTGATCAGCAAAGAACACAGCCCGGATGGCACAAAGCTCCACACACGGATCAGCAGCAGCGACCCTGCCACCACCCCACCGTCATCCCCCTCATCAGAACATCCCCAAACCCAGCCGGGTCCCGAATCACAGTGTGTGCTCCTCTGTTTGCAGGACAGGCGGCCGGGGCACATGCTTTGAGAGAAAGATCCCTTCCTGTTCCCTGCGCATTGTCTTCACGCCAGTTCTAGGAATTGCGCTGACAAACATTGACCAGGTTGCTGTGATCTCCAAACACCATTTCCCTGTGGGCAGGAGGGACGCGGCGCTGGAGACCCAGGGTCCCGCTCGGTGACTGCTCTGTGAGTACTGTGCCTGTGCCCAGACGGCAGACAGGGGCCGCGGCTCCCCTCCCTCCACCCCTTCCCCCTCCCCCCTCCCCCCTCTCTGGCTTTGGTGGCAGGGATGACAGAAGTAGGTCCCCTGAAGAAACAAACGCAGCCACGTACTGCCTCTGAATCCTGAAGGAGGAACTTCAGGTTTTCAATCACTTTTTATGGAAAATGTGGCCTTCAGGAGTTTGGAGAGGGGAACCCCAAGTATTCCTGGCAGTTAGACCAAAAAAAAAACACAGAGCAATACAACCTAAGGCAAAATGGCAATGTTGCTGTAGCAAATTTACCGGAAACTCTGTTTTGCGGAAAGGGTTGTGCTTAGGAGCCTGGCTCTGGAACCCGAATCTCACTCCTGCCTCTGCAGGTGTTTGTCCTGACGCTGAGTCACTTGTCCCAGGTGTGCAGCAGGGATGATAAGATAACCCTAAGGCTTAAGGCTCTCATAAGGATTAAACTAAGGAAGGTAAAGCTGGTGTTTCTCAACAAAGGCACTGCCGACATTTGGGTGGGTCCACTCTGCATCACAGGTGACCGCTCTGGGCATTTCAAGAGCTTTGGGCTGCCCGACTCGCCCCCACTGACCTCCGGTATCGCCCCTCCTCCAGTCCTGGAGATGATCCGAATTATCACCTCCCTACACACCCCTCCCTCACTTTTGTTGGGAGGCAGTGATACAATAGATCTAATATCCCCATCACTTAATAGACTCTTAATAAGTGAGCATATTATAATTAATGCATAGAGTTCTTAATTTTCCCCTGGGATCTTTCTGGAAAAAAAGAATTACTAAGGAAATTGGACATCATTACACACAGCTGTGGTAGAAGGGGAAGAAAACTGGTGCTGTTATACTTTGCATGTCGTATAATCCCTACACGTCCCCACCCCAGGAGGTAGGCATCACCTACTGCGCTTTGCAATATCAGAGAGGTTCCTGCGCACAGCATCACACAGTGAGTTACTGCAGAGCCTTGATTCAAACCCAGACCCCTGACTCACAATTCAGTCCTCTGTGGGAAACAGATCCTTCTGCAATCTGGGAGTCCTTGGGGTGCAGTGCGATAGAAAATGGTGCTGAGTTCAACACGATAAAAGGAATACACTAGAAATAGCTTCCTCACAGTTGCTGTCTTATTTTACCCAGGGGCAGACAAATTTTTAAATTGTTTTTCATCTTCCAAATTTTCCAGCAAAAAGCATATTTGAAGTATAAGGAAACTGTCATTAAGCAAGCCCACACTGAGCTGTGCTGGAGGAGGGAGGACGTGGCCTTGGGGACATGCCCACAGGACTTTGACCAGCAAACACGTTTCAACACGACAGATAATGAGGCTGCATTTGTCCCTCGCTTCAGCTGGCCTTTGGGTTTGGCAGGGTATTTAGCGCAGCAAGGGCTATAGACCATCTGCAAAAGTATGATCTCTCCTGCCCCGTCACAGCACTTGTAATTGATCCAGAAGTCACTGGTTTGGACAAAAAGTATTAAAGTTGCCCGTTAAGACACAGATGTCATTAGGACAAACTAACAGCAAGGATGGGGTGGCTGGCAGTGCATGGCCACTGTGCCACAGATATGTAGCACATAGCAAGTTGGTCCAAAGTAAGTTGAGAGGGTTGGTTCCTTCTGAAGGCTGCGAGGGAGGGTCTGATCCAGGCCTCTCTCCTACTTTGCGGCACTCGTCAGCATTCCTTGGCTTGCAGCCGCATCCCCCTGATCTCTGCCTTCGTCTTCACGTGGTATCCTCCCTGTGAGCATGGCTGTGTCCAAATTTCCTTTCTTATAAGGACATCAGTCATACTGGCTTAGGAGCCTGCTCCAAGGACTTCATCTTAACTAATTACATTTGAAATGACCTTATTTCCAAACAGAATCACATTCTGAGGTACTAGGGGTTGGGAGTTCATCACATGAGTCTTGGGCAGACACAATTCAACCCACAGCAGATATTCTCCCTACACCCCTGCATTAATAAAGACAGAGGTCTCAGCAGCTGCCTAATGGCCATGCCTAGGGCAGATGGAGGCCCAGCGTTACTTATTGGCAGAGCGTCTGGAACATTTGCTCATAGCATTCTTCTTGATTTGTAATCCCATATGTATTTGCTTATTTAGATACTGAGTGTTACCTAAACTAGTGTCAGCAAGGCCCTAAGCTTTATGAGTTCAGGAATTATGTTTACTTCCTTCCCCTACTGGTTACTGAGGACCTAGCGCATTCCTTGGACCACATGGGCACTTGACAGTTCATGAATGATTAACTTGCATTGAAAAGTCATTGAAAGAATAATTGGAAAGAAGAAAGAAAAGAGAGGAAGGGAGGAAGGGAGGAAGGAAGATAGACTATGGAATTCGTTTTGTTTATAGGCCAGAGTCCTCACAACAAAATCTTGGAGCCCAATCTATCTGCAAAGCAGTTAAAGGGCTGCTGCCCTGACTGAAGTCTTGGAGGAAAGTGTCCAGAGTCCTAAACACTCATCCACCACCCTGTCCTCTGCAGTGTCCCTCATGGCACCCTAGGGGGGCACAGTGTGAATGGTGGGGTTCGTGGTACACTCCATGGAGAACTATGCATTATTTATGAAGAAGGCTGACATCTTCACCCTCCTATTTTCAGAGAATGGGGCCAGCTTGGCTGTGGCTGCTGGGAGCAGGAATCCTGGCCTCTGTCTGGTGTCAGCCCCTTCCTGCCCATGGAGATAAGAGTCTTGGAGAACTGCAACCCTCCAGCCACCAGCTCTCAGAGCCAGCTCCCGCCTACCACAAAATCACACCCACCATTACCAATTTTGCCTTGCGTTTGTATAAGCAGCTGGCAGCAGACACCCCCGGAAATATCTTCTTTTCCCCGGTGAGCATCGCTACCACTCTGGCCCTGCTCTCTCTTGGGGCCCAAGCTAACACCTCCACTCAGATCCTGGAGGGCCTCGGCTTCAACCTCACAGAAATCCCAGAGGCCGACATCCACCGAGGCTTCCAGAGCCTCATCCGTACCCTTGACCTGCCCAGCCCCAAACTGGAACTAAAAGTAGGCAACTCCCTGTTCCTAGACAAGCAACTAAAGCCTCAGCAGCACTTTTTGGACAGCATCAAGGAGCTGTACGGAGCTTTTGCTTTTTCTGCCAACTTCACGGATTCTGTCACAACCAGGAGGCAGATTAATGAGTACGTGAGAAAGCAAACATACGGGCAAATCGCGGACTGCCTGCAGGAGTTCAGCCAGGACACGCTCATGGTTCTCTCCAATTATATCTTCTTCAAAGGTGAGGGCTGACTTAGAACTACTGCCACCTCCTCCACGAGTACATGCTCCGATTGCAGAGAGAGCGAGCAGGTTCTTTGCTAGCCTCTTGGGAGGATCTATGAATAGAGTTTTTCCACCCTTGTGTAGCTCAAGTCCCATGTGGGCTGCGAATATGTAAAGAGGCAGCGCAGCTCAGTGGACGGTGATGCTCTTCGTGGGTGGGGATGGGTGTCAGGGAGCTCTGAAAGGAAGCACCCACCAAGACTTGGGGAGGAGGGACAGCTTCCTGGGGAAAAAGTCACCGAGGCTGAGACGTGAAGAATGAGTTATATTTACTCAGATGAAGAGTCTTGGGAGAAGAAAGCGAATTCAGGTTGAAAACAATAGCATGGATAAAGGTCCAGGGAAAAGAGATACCATTGTATTTTCAAAGAACTGAAATGAACTTAGTGGGGCTGGAACGTCAGACACGACGGAGGAATGCACAGAGAGAGGCCCGGGGTTGGGGTGCAGAGAGAACCGGGAGCCGTGCTGAGCATCCCACACTTTATCCAGGGAATCTCAGAATTGCCACAGAAGGAAAATGATCACATCTGTTTCAGGAAGATCAGTCTGGCTACAGTTTAGAAGATGGTTTGGAGGGGAGGAAAGGTGGGAGAGGAGAGATAGGAGGTTCTCAAAGTGGTCCAAAGTAAGTTGCGATGGTGGCCCTGAATAACACTGTGGCTTGGGAGGTAGAATCAGTTATACTCGGTCGTTGACTGGATTGGGCGTGGGCCTGTGGGGAAGGATGACCCAGCTCCCCCCACCCTGCCCATCATCAAGGCCAGGGCTCTTACAGGTGGTTGTGGGGCAGACTATAAGAAGGAAGAGGGAAGACACTGCACTTGTGGACGTGACTGTGACCCACAGATACATTTCTAACTACATCTTACAGGCTTTCGTATTGTGCATTACACTTTATCAACTAAATTCCTTCTCCTTTTTCAGTTTGAAGATTAGGGAGCTGGCAGGGCGCGAAGGAAGAAGCTTTGGACCTTCTCTGCTGAAGGCTGTGTTCTGGAGGCAGCTTGGCTGAGAAGTTTTGCAAATGATCTGAGCTGTGGAGTCAGAGTCAGATCTCCCATCCCAGCTCAGCCAGTTAACGGCTCTGAAAACTGGGATGTTTAAATAAATTCACAAAGACTCAGTTTGCTCACCCCTAATATGGGGATAATAACATCTGTTTCTTATTAGCTTTTGTAACGATTTAAAGAGACAATACCTTGCACGTGGAAGGTGCTTAGTAAAAGGGAATAACTTTTGGCCTCTTAAAGGCTAAGTTCCTTTGAAATGGAACAAAATCATAGGTAATCAGAGCTCAAACTCTGGAGACTTGCTCTAGTGGCTGAGCTAGGCATAAATTCTGGCCTCCTGGTTCTGTACCCACCCACATCCTTGCCTCGTGCTTACAATACCCAAGAGGAAGTCACCCAACCAGTGTGGCTCTGTGTCCGTCTGCCCAGAGCCGCTCCCTCGGAATGTGTTCTCATGGTCTTACGGGTTTTGTGTCCTAAGCCAAGTGGAAGCATCCATTCCATCGCTACCAGACCCAGAAGCAGGAGAGCTTCTTTGCAGACGACAGGACCACTCTCCAGGTCCCCATGATGCACCAAAAGGAAATGCACAGATTCTACTACGACCAGGAGGTGGCTTGCACCGTCCTCCAGATAGAATACAGCGGAAACGCCCTGGCGCTTCTAATCCTCCCGGACCCGGGGAAAATGAGGCAGGTGGAGGCCGCTCTGCAGCCAGAGACCCTGAGAAAATGGGGCCAGTTGTTCCTGCCCAGGTAAGTGCCAGAGCAGAAGGACTCGGGGTGACCTCTCTTGAGAGCTCCAGCTGGTCCCAACCAGCTCCAATTGCTGGGAAACACTCGTCTCTCCCACAGCTTTGGCTGCTCACAGACAGAGCAAGAAAAGAATAATGACACAGCACCATTTCTCTGTGATTCTCTCTCCAGTCTGTTGGATTTGCATTTGCCAAGGTTTTCAATCGCTGGAACGTATAACCTGGAAGAGGTACTTCCGCGGATCGGTCTCACCAACATATTCAACTTGGAAGCTGACTTATCAGAGCTCACCGGGCAGCTCAACAGAACCATCTCCAGGGTACGGCGCTGCATGTGCGTGTGTGGGGGAGGGTGGGCCGGTCTTTCCCTTTGACATATGATACATTTGAAAGTCAAGTTCCCTGCTCTTTTTTCCTATTCACATTCTTTAATATCACAATCTTTAAGGCTTCTGCTCATGGGCAACTCCCTCTCCACCTCCCACTTCTTCTGGATCACTAGATTCCTCAGGGCAGGAACACAGGGCTCTGCACAGAGTGGATGCTCTTTCTCGGTCATCCATGAGCTGGGATTCCCGCAGGTGCGGGACAGCTTGATTTTCATTCCTTGTACTTCCTCCCAGGGCAGGTGCCCTGGTCATCTCCGCTGCGGTAACAAAATATCCCCACACCTCAGTGCCTTGCCACAACAAAGACTTATTTCCTGTTCCCATCACCTGTCAGAAGCCGGGCACTGCCATTGGCTGCAGAGCTGCTGCCCCTGTCTCCTCTCCAGGATGTGGGTCACAGCCAAAGCCCCCGTTTGGAACACACCATTCTCACGGCAGGGGGGAAGCAAGAGAAGTTGTGTAATGGCTCTAAACGCTTCCCCGCACACATGGCCTGTGCCATGACGACCCCCATCCCGTTGGCTACAGCCAGTCTCACAATCAAGACCACCGTCCCTGGGAAGGGGCTTGTTTTCCCCTGCAGGAGGAATGGGTAAAGACTGAAAACCTTCCAACAGGAAGGGACAGTTAATATTTGGGGATAATCGTGTGTTCTTCCACAGAAGGGATGGTAGCAAGGCCTTCCCTGAGCTGGGGTCGTCCTTTTTGTTTTAGGGTAGAGTAGTTCGTTACCATGTGGGTCTGTGCTAGGAGCTTCATAGGGAAAGTATTATCTTTTATTTGGGAAAGATGCTCTGGGGGTTGAACGTGCAACCAAGGCAACGGGCACGTGGCCGTGTGTGTGTGTGTGTGTGTGTGTTTGTGCGCGCGCGCGTGTGTTGGGAGAGGAACAAGAGAGAAAAGAAATAGTTTAGTTTTTTAAAGAATTTTTTTCACAGTGACCTTAAATGCTAGATTTATCTTTTCATAGAGCTTTTTAGAAATGAAAGGGATCATCAAGGCCAATATTTTTTCAACTTTTTTTTTTTAAGCCTCAGAATCCTTTCTTCCTAGGAAGCTGTGTGGAAATGAGGCCAAAAGATGAAGAAGTAGAAGAGTCCCTATGAGGAGGTTGGGAGAGGGCTTGGCACGTCACACACTCGGATTCCACTGAGCTCGTTCTGAGCGCTGTGGGTTTAGGCTGCGCAAGCCACTGTAAAGATGAGAAAACTGAGGCTTAGAGAGCTTAAGTGCAGCTCGTAGCAGAAAATGACACCGAAGCCTGGGCCACATGCACTCAGGTGCCTGAGAAATGCTCCTAGAAGTTGCCGTTGGGCTTTGCAGCCTGGTGCCCACTCGGCAGCCCTCGACTCCACTCAGGCCCCCGTGTCTCTGACCCACCCGCGCGGTCAGGGCAAGCCCTGGGGACAGGATGGAGGCGGAAGGTGGAGAAAGCTGGGAAATGAAGGCTGGAGTTGCACCTGGGCAGACAGGGCCCAAGGGTGGAAGTGGGGTAGCTCCGCCTGCATCTCCCCAGAGCTGCAGAAGGCATTATCTGACCCTCAAAGGCCCCCGAATAATGCTGTCTGTGTCCCTTCTTCTCTCCTTGTAGGTGTCACACAAGGCAGCAGTGGCCATGAATGAGAAGGGCACTGAGGCAGCCGCTGCTTCAGGCCTCCTCTCCCAGCCGCCGTCTCTGAAGGCGACCTCAGCCCCACCTGTTCATTTCAACAGGCCTTTCCTGTTGCTCCTTTGGGAGGTGACCACCCAGAGCTTACTCTTCCTGGGAAAAGTCGTCAACCCAGCTGCAAGGTGACTGTGGTGGGAGGCCAGGGGTTGTCTGACCTCTCCCCTAACCAAACAGGTAGGCCAGCAGCAGCCTGCAACCCTGCGGCTGCTGTGTGGGCCGGTTAATCAGTGTGCCAGGATTCCAATAAAATTGATCTTGGGTTTGTGAACACGGAGGAGCAATGTTTGCAAGGGAGGGCCGGCTCCCAGAGCAGCTTCTAGCCATTCTCTCGATGATTATCTCAAATCTGGTGTCAACTGTGGTTAGAAAGTTGAATATGAGAACATCCCTCATGTTATGGCCTCCTGGGAGACATCCGCCACCGCCACCACCATTGTAGATACTTGCTGGGTGTCCCCTGGGTAAGAGTCACATTTAAAGGCTCAGAAGCATCAGGAGGAATAAGGGAGTCCCTCCCATTAAGTGGCCGATCTGGCTGTACAGCCAAGTTGTCCTGAAATGCCATCGCCCAGATGTCAGGGGTTGGATAGCCCTGAGAGGAGCTTGGACCTGGCTCCAAGCCATGCTCCACATAGAGAAGGGGGTGTGAGGACGGGCAGATGTAATAAAGGGTCAACCTAGTAGGGGAGGCCAAATGCAAGCAGCAAGAAAAGAGTGTTGGAGCCCAGGGAGACCCCAAGACCAAAGACAGTGGGAAGGTCAACATGGCCAGGGGGAATGAAGGGCAGAGGGCAGGGCCAGGGGCGTGGATTGGGGGCCGTGCTCAATGGCGGTGGGGCATCCTTCAGAGACCGGAAGTCCGACCCCCCAGGCAGGCCCCTGCAGGACGCATTCATGGGAAGGAAACAAAAGGACACCAGCCCAGCTGCAGGTGCGTCCCATGCACATGACAATGCCCATCACTAGAGGGTGCTGTAGGTGGTGCGTGTCTAGGGAGGAGCCTTCCCCAGAGGTGCCACGTGGTAGAACTCCCACCCCCACCCCAAGGAGGTGAGGCTTGGATCTTGAAAACGAGGTCAGCCTTAAATAAGGAGAAAAGGGCAGGACAGCTTGGGGGAGGGCAGGGGAGAGATGCTACGGGCAAAGGCCACTGGGGAAAGAGAGGAAAAGCTCCATAAAAGTTCCATAAAATGAGAGAAAGCCAGCTTTGCAGCCACAGAAAGTGCAGGCGGGCACAGGGGAAGGCAGTGCTGAGACGTGCTCGGCAGTAAAGTCTGGAGGCTCTGGGTGCCTGGGTAAGGAGTGTGGGCTTGGTCCTGTAGGCCGTGGGGAGCAGCTGTCGGCCGGCAGGCAGATGTGGATGTGGCACAGTGGTGACAAGGAAGGGATCTGACAGGTGGGCAAGGTAAGACCGGGTGGGCGGAGGCCGCGGTGAGGGGCAGCCAGGACTCACGGCACTGTGAGGTCCCCCCGACCGTGCTGCACGCAGGGCTGTCGGAGCCCACTCACCCACCGCCTGGCACGGGTTCACGATTAAACACTGGGAAGGCAACAGTGAACAAAACAGTCAGTCAGCCCTGCCTTCAGGGGCTTGCACCCTAGCGGGGGAAAGCAGACAGGAAACAAAACAAGTAAGTAACGTACATGCACTATCTGAGGCAGCTGGCCCCTCTGGCGGTGACAAAGAGGATTGTTGGTGGGGAAGCTGGATTTAAGCCCAAGGCTGGACCGTGTCCACATTCATCCTTCCTGATGAAGGGAAACTACAGCGACTGCAAGATGTCTCCCTGTCATCTCTTCTGAAAAAGTGGCACTTGATTGAGACTATTCCCAGCAATCATGAGAGGGAGGTGCTCCCACCTCTCCATCTTACAGATCGGGAAACCGAGGCACAATGTGCTAGCCTCTGGCAGAGCCTGGATTTGAACCTTGGCCGTTCGTCTCCACAGCCTAAATGCTTAGCCTCTCTGACACACTTCCTCTCGTGAGTGCAACTCGAGAGCCATCCAGCCGCACCTCATCGGCTGCCACTCTGCAAGGACCTGACTCCCAGGGCCAGAGGGAGTAAGAGGGAGAAGAAACCACATGAGCAGGAGCATTTGAACAAGACCTGCTAGGGAAAGACCCAGAAGCAGGGGTGGAAATTCGGTGGTTTAAGAAGCACTTGCTGAGGACAGGGATGTGTCCTTCATTTGTTCCCTGGTATAGGGACTGGCACAGGATGAGCAGCAAAACACCTTTTCTGCCTTAAGCTGTGAGGGGGAAGTTACGTCCCACAGTGGCATGAAGGGAAGAAACAGCGCAGAGAAGGACGCGGCACACAGGTGCGCTAAGCCTTGTGCGAAGGTTCAGTGGGAGGGACCCTGCTCTATTCCAAGCTCTGCAGCCAGCACACTCCCTTTGGGCCTCTGGGAGGCCAGCTGAGGCAGCCTTCCTGGACCCCCCTACTGCTCACACCCTTCCACTACCTGGGCAACCCTGGTTACATTGCTTTCCCCTTTGTGCCTCAGTTTCTTCTGCAAAATGGAAAGTCCAAACCCCGCTTTGCAGCATCGTTATGAAAATCAAATGAAGGCACAAGTGTGAAGCATTAAGCACGGTGTGGGGATGGGTCTATTTCTAGACTTCCTATTTCACAATTCTGTCGAATTATTTTTCTTTTGTTGTGTCAGTACCACACCGTTTTAATGAATGCAGCTTTAGAAGCTTTGATACTGTCAAGTCCTCCAGCTTTGCTTTCCGGAGGGGTTTTGCTTGTTTGTGTTTTGTTTTGCTTTCAATGTTTGTTTGTTATCCTACCCACTCCACAAGTTCTGGCTAACGTGGCCGGTGACTCTCTGTTTTTCCAGGTGAAGCCTTCCAGACTTTTATCCCTCCCACACTTAGATAAGCCCCAATTCCCATATTAAAACCCTTCATTACAAAAATGCCTGCAGTGCCTCTGTTTTCCTAATAAAAGCCAGACTGAGTCATCTGAAAACATCTTTGTTCTGCCTTCATGCTTGAAGGATATTTTTACTGGGTATAGAATTGCAGGTAGCCAGATGCTGTCTTTCCGTGTCATAAAGATGTCACCCCATTTTATTTTGACTTTCACTGTCTGGTTTGAAAAGTTATCTGTACGTCCTATTATTAAACTTGGAAGGTAATAGATTTTTCCCTTTGGCTGTATTAAAATCTTTTTCTTTGTTTTTGCCTTTCCACTGTTTCCAAATGTATAGTTTTTTCTATGCATTAATCCTGCTTGGGGTTTATATAACCTCTTGAATATGTGATTTGATGTCTGTTTTGGAAAACTCTCAGATACTCTCTCTTTGAAAATTGCTTCTGTTCCCTTTTCTCTTCTTTCCCTGGGACCACAGCTGCACATACGGTGGATGTGTTCATCACACCCCATGTCTCTAACGTTCTTCTCTGCATTTTCCATTCTCATTTCCTTTTGGGTTTAATCTGGATATTGTCCACCTGCCTGTCTTCCACTTCCACTCTCTTCTGATGTGTTTCACTTGCTGTTAAATGAATCTATTGAATTCTGAATTTCGGTTATTTTCATTTTTAGTACTAAGACTTTTATTCAATTATTTTTTATGTGTTCCCGTTATTGAAGAAATTCTTCATGTTTTCTTCCATTTTATTACACAGAATAATCAGGGTTATTTGAAAGTCCGTGTTTGATAAATTCCAACTTCTAGATCATCTGTGAACCTCTATTGTCTATTTTTTTCTGTTAGTTTTCAGTCATTTTTTCCTATTACCTAAAATGCCTGGTCACTTTTTGATGAGTTCCAGACAGTGTGTATCAAAAATGATGTGGCTTTCAGTAATATTACATTCCTCAAGAGAAGATTTTATTTTCTTCTCTCAGGCAGACAGAGTGTAGAAAGATTTCCTTGATCTACTTAAGGTTTGGTTTCAGTCTTTTTGAGATCTGGTTTGTTTCTTTTTGCCTTACTCCTGAGATATAGTCTTTGGGAGGCGTCAGCTGAAAGCCTGCGCTGTTTGCCAGGGCCCCATCCCGTTGGCATGTTTATACACCAATTTTCGTCTCGTCAGTACTGCGAGCTGCTAAGATCTCTGCCCTTTGAACACGTGGCTCTCGCACGATCATTCAGTATCTTATCCCACACACGCCCCACCCAGGAGTCAGAAAATTTCCTTAAAAGGAAGTCGCAGAAAGTCCCAGAGGGAAAAGGCAGCAGAAAATGTAAGCCTCACCTCAATGCAGCTCCCTTCTCTCTAGAATCTTCTCCCCTTTCTTAAGTCAGAGCGTTCCTCATTGTGCTCCGGTCCTTCAGCCATCTATATTTGTATTTTATTCATCTTTTATAGTTTTCTTAAGGAAGAGTTAATCTAATGCCAGCTTCTCTGTCATAGTCAGAAGCCAGAAATATTCTTAATAGAGCAAAGGAAACCCCAATCTGTGACGCCTGTGCCCGCTGTGCTCACCCTACACGATGGCTAATTTTATGTGTCAACTTGACTGAGCCATGGGGTGCCTAGATATTTGGTCAAACACTGTTCTATGTGTTTCTGTCAGGATATTTTCGGATGAGATTAACATTTAAATCAGTAGACCTCGAGCAGACTGCCCTTCATAATGTAGGTTGGCCTCAACTAATCAGTTGGAGGCCGGACTAGAACAAAAGGCTGACCCTCCCCCAAGTAAGGGAGAATTCTCCTACAATAGGCTGCAAACTGGAACATTGACTCTTCCTAGATCTGTAGCAGCTCTGGCCTTCAGACTCAAACTGGGACATTGGTTCTGCAGATTTTGAACTTGTCTGTCTCCCTATTTGTGAGCTAATTCCATATACATAAATAATAGGATATATATAAACAATAGGTATAAACACCCCTGGAAAATAGGAGGAAAATAGGATACATATAAACAGGAGATTTTATATATGTGTGTGTATGTACACACACATGTATGTATGTGTATCCTGTTGTGTGAGATGGCCTTTGGTAGTAAGATATGTTGTTACTTCTTTTCTGGATCTTTCAACATTGTGGAACAGGGTTTTTATTTTGTCTTTATTCACTGATGTGTTCAAAACCAGTGTGCTATTAAGATTGTAATAGGGCAGGAATCTGGAAACTCCCGTGTCCTACTCCCCTACCTCTCCAGGAGTTTAGTAATGGTGATGTATGAACAGGTGCAAAGGACAAGTGGGAGTCCACGTTTAATATCGCTGGCTTTGGCTTTGAACCAAGACCGTTCACAAAACCCTGGTTAGCGTAGCCGGGCCTCCCGACATAGGCCTGAGACCCATGGGGGCCTATTTTCCCCAAAGCCCATAAACCTAACTCTTAGATTGGACCACCAAGAGGTCCAAGACAGAAAGCCAGTGGCAGGTGAGAGGACGAAGGAGTGTGACATGGGGACATAAGCCGAAAGCAGAGCAAGGAAGAACATGTTTACCCCAGCGCCTCATGCTGAATGTATGACGAGGGCGTTGTCCTGCCCTGGCTGCCCGTGTAGGGAAGAAAGCCCTCCCCCCAGAGTTAGAGGGAGGGTGACCAAGCCTGCTTGAAGGGCTCTGGCCAGGACAGACCGACCACTGCAGCTACGTGGAGATGTCAGGAAGTTAGTGAGACAGTTGAACTTCCTCCTGTGTGAAGACAGAGCATGTCCTTTGCACTGGCATTTTAACCCACAGAGTCCGCACCTGTGGACAAAGGTCCCACATCTGTGTCCTGATTCAGTTTGCAGGGCACCAGTCTGAAACACCTGTAAAAGGTTCAGACTACTACATGTTTAAATAATACCAAGAAAACCCAGGCTGGGAAGTCCATTGACTTCAGTACCAAATAGGGTACTGAGTCAGATGAGTCTGCGGTGATGTGTTGATTGGCTTAATGTTTGTGGGGGAAAAATGCTTCTCCCAGTAATGGGGATCCCTCAACTATCCGGCACTCTCAGCCTATGCTTTGTCACACACCATTTACATGGCGAGTGGCAACGAGAAGAAAAGATGTTGATCCCACCCCAGGGCCCCATTGTCAAGGCCGGCCCTGCCCCCTGCTGGTTACGGAGGGTCACTGATGCATCTAGAAGCAGGTGGGTGCCCCCTCCTCCCTTGAGGCTGGGCTGAGGAGTTGGGGGGTGGTTCTTAGTATGTTTTTGCTGCTATAACAGAATACCTGAGACTGGGTAATTTATAATAAACAGAAATTCATTTACTCACAGTTCTGGAGGCTGGAAGTCCAATATCAAAGTGCTAGCATCTGGAGGGGGCCTGCTTGCTGCATCCTGAGAGAGAGAGAGAGAGAGAGAGAGAGAGAAACTACAGCCCAAAGCCCTCTATGAAGGCATTAAACTCACCCAAGAGTGTGGAGCCCTCATGGTCTAATCACCCCTGAAAGGTCTCACCTCTTAATACAGTTACAATGGCAATTAAATTTCAGCATGAGTTTTGGAGGGGACAGACATTCAAACATGGCAATGGGGTTGCCAGATAAAATACAGGATGCTCAGTTAAACTTGAATGTCAGACAAATGGCAAATAATCTTCTAGTATAAGTATGTCCTATGCCACATTTGGAACATACTTATACTAAAATTTGTTGTTGTTGTTGTTGTTGATCTAATATTCAGAGGAACAAGATGTCCCGTATGTTTACTTGGTAAATCTGGCAACCTGGGAGGGGTGCGTGGGGGCAACAGTCTCGAGTGGGTGAGAACAGAAAGGTCCATGGAGCTGAAGGGCAGGCTGGCCTGGGTGTCGGGGCAGAAAGAGCAGTGAGCTGGGTTAAAAGAGGTTCGGAGGAGAGAAGTGTGGGGTAGAAAGAGGCCAGGATCCTTGCACGTGCTGTGTGAGCAAACCCAGGCTGCCCTGCTGAGGGACAAGAGACACGTGGCTCAGTTGCCCGTCACCGGGGTTGACCTCCAGCCTCTTGCCAAACTGTGAGTGGGGCCGTTCTAGACCATTAGCCCCCAGCTGACGCCCTGCTGACCACAGTCGTGGAGCAAGCCCAGCCGAGGTCAGCCAAGCCTGGCCCAGGCCAAAGAACTGCTCCGCTGACCCACAGATGCACGAGCTAACGGAATGCCTGTTGCTTGCACCCGTACCTCCTGGAGGGGCGTGTTATGCAGCGGTAAGTAACGGATGCGTAGGGAAAGGGGCGTGGGGAGATGGGCCTTGGGAATTCTAGTCTGAGAAGAAAACGTGACAAATTGTGACACCCGAATGCTCAAGCCTTCTCAGGTTGTTATGGTTTGCTCTGTCCCCAGCAAAACTCATGCTGAAACTGATCCGCAGTGTAGCTGTGTTGGGCGCTGGGGCCTCGAGGGAGGCGTTTGGGTCCTGGGCAGGACGGATCCCTCCTGAATGGCTCAGTGCCGGTTCTTGCTCTCGCGAGACTGGATTAGTTCCCACGGGAGTGGGCCACTACAAAGCCAGGACGCCTTGGGGTCTTCTCTCTGCACCTGTCTGCCACCCTTTGACCTTCTCCACCATGATTTGACCCAGCGGTTGCCCCCACGCAGCCACGCAGGTGTCGGCACCGTGCTTCTTGTGCTTCCCAGCCTGCCGAACTGGAGCTAAATAAACTTTTTTCTTTAAAATTTCTGTTAAAAATGGAGCTATTCTGTTATAGCAACCCCACGCAGGTCCCTGCCTCTGAAACTGTGAGCAATAGAGAATTCATGTTTAGGGACTGAATAGAACTGAGAAGAGGCCATGTAAGACCACTAGCAGTGGAATCTCAAGTCAATTAAACTTACCTTAGGGAATAATTTTTGAATCCCTAATGTGCATAAGGTGCTGTTTTCATCCATGCATTCGTTCATTCATTCGTTCATTAGTGAAGTACCCACTGGGCACCTGCCATGTGCCAGGCAGTGCTCAGGGCACTGAGGCTGAGGGGAGAACAAAATGGACAGGGCTGCCACCGCCATGTTCTGAAGACTGTGTGACACACCGTCCCTCAAAGGGCTCTGTAAAAACACCACACAGTATTTAAATAACTTTGAAGAACACGGCATAAAGTATTTCCATCTCAGAGATTGTGTATGAATAATCCTGTTGGAGGCACTGAAAAGTCCTGCAGTAAAGAAACTTGCTTTGCTTTGTTTAATCCAGCATTTATGAAGGTCATTAGACCACAGATAATTTTTTTTCTTATAACACTTCCTAACATCCCATAGATTTATTGTTCTGTGTAACCCACTTTAGAAAACAGTGCTCTGTGGTTTACGTGATGCTATCTAATGTCTGTTTTTTCTTCTTTCTTTCTTTTTCTCCTTCCTTTTTTAAAAGAACTTCCTGAGGCCTAAGAGGTAGCTGTTCTGCTCAAGGTCACCCAGTCCCTTAGTGACAAACCTGGACTAAGACCCAGGTGGCCTCCCTCCTAGATGGTTATGTCATGTTGGAAATAGAAAATTAGAGCCTCTGAGTTAAGTGAAGGGCATTAGTGTGAAATATTATGGGAGTTTAGAGGCAGTCAAGAGAAAATGCTCTGGGTGGAAGGAGAAGAAAAACCAAACAGTGAGAGAGACTATTCCCCGGAGCAAGGTCCTTGGGTCGTTCATGTCTGCGCACTACCCTACGTGCACACACCCACTGCTGTGACTCTCTGCACCTGCAAAGAAAGGCTGGTCAGGAGGGCCGAAGGGAGGCTCTGGAGCAAGAGCAAGGTGTACGAAGTGGCAGACGGGCTGTAAGTGTTTGGGGGCATTGACAAAGGATCGGCACACCTGGAGCCAGGGGACTGCTACAGAATGACAGGGCTCAGTGTCGCTAGTGGTGGATGTGAACGCCCCCATCTCAACCTCAGCCACCACCACTGAGGCTCTTTGTGCCTATAGCCCTCCGTGTGCTGGAGGAGACACCTCAGATACCTTGGCTCACTTTTAAAAGTATGAAAAAAATGCAGGAATAGATTTTTCCATCACCTATACTTTCCATACGTGTGCACTGAATTCAGATCTGCGTTCTTGGCTTTTGAAGCAAAGGGAAATATATAAGCTACGTAGCTTTTAGTGACAAGAGACAGCATGGATATTAATGAGCATAAAAATGCTTTCTTTTCCTTCCTGGAATCCAACTCCATTTGGTCTTTATATTAGGACAATTCTTCCTGCTCTGATTTTTAAAGGCACAGAAGTATTGTTCGAATGACTAATGCCTGCAATGGCTGTATAAAGGTCAGGGATATTCCACTGACATCAAACATAGCTGAACAACCTGACAAGATGATCCTAACAACTGCGCGCTAAATTTGGAGCTAAGGTTTCAGGTAAGCAAGACAAATAAGAAACTAAATTTGGGTTCAGACTTTTCACTGTCTGCCAGGACATTTCTGATCTCACAGAGAGCTTTTCCTGAGGAGACATACGTGCCGTGGCTACAGGACATTTGATGTCATCAGTTGCATAGTTTAGCAAATGAGACAGAACCACTCTAGCAATCAGAGCTTCTCAATCCCCGCCACAAAAGCTGCCTTTATTAATGTTTAATTATATGGGTCACACATGATTATTAAGCACACTTCATAAAATCTGTAAAAGCAATATGAAAAATAAAATTTAGTCACTCAACAACACAGCACCCAGAGACTCCTATTAGCCTTTTGTTATGTAGGGTTTTTAAAATATATATAAATACATACATTTCTTAAAAAATAGACACGCACTTATCCAAATGGAATCCTATACTATGTATACTGCTTTTTCAAGTCACATATTCCATTTTTTTAGGTGTGCCTTAAGCTTTTAGTTTAAAATTCTCAAATAGCAATTTTTTCAGTTATTTTCACATTTTAAAAACACCAAGAGGTACTTCCAGTTTTTGGTTCTTTGGAAAGATCCAATTGATAAGTCTCTAACCAGACAAACTAAGGAAAAAAGAGAGGGCACAATAATTAATACTAATATCAGAAATGAAAGGGGGACATCACTACAGATACCATGTACATTAAAAGAATAATAAAGGATACTATAAACAATTCCATGCCCACAAATTTGATAACCTAGATAAAATGGACCAATTCTTTGAAAAAAGAATCTGCCAAAATTCACACAGGAAGAAATAGACAATCTGAATAGGCCTGTATCTATGAAAGAAATTAAATCAGTAATTAATAACCTTGCAAAACAGAAAGCACCAGGTCCAGATGGATTCACTGATGAATTCTACCAAATATTTAAGAAATAAATTATATCAGTTTTCTGTAATCTCTTTTAGAGGATAGAAACGTAGAGAATATGTTCTAATTCATTCTATGAGGACATTACACGAATATCAAAACCAAATATTAATACATTACAAGAAAAGAAGACTACCAATATGTCTCTTGAACATAGATGCAAAACTTCACAAAAAATATTAGCAAATTGAATCCAACAGTGTATAAAAAGAATTATATATCACAATCCAGTAGTATTTTCCCAGGTATGTAAGGCTGATTCAACATTTGAAAAACAGTTAATGTAACTTGCCATATCAACAGAATAAAGAAGAAAAATCACATGATCATATCAATAGATGCAGAAAAAGCATTTGACAGAATCCAACACTTATTAGTAATAAAAATTCTCAGTAAACTAGGAATCGAGAGAAATTTTCTCAACTCGATAAATATCTACACTTAACATCTGGCATACTAAAAAACAGAGATTCTTCAAAGACAATAAGTTTATTTGGGAATGCGTGTTGCAATGGGAATTTATGTGGACATATTCAGGGAGGCAGAGGAAGACAAGGTTTTTCTGTAAGACAGCAGTAGCCCGTAGTTATCAAGCCCTCTAGTTAGCTTCTACCTGAGGGTTGTTTACTTGAGCACCTGTGCCCAATCTTCAACCCCTGCATCAGGTCTCAGCCCTGTCTCCTAGTCTCCTACTCCAACACAACGATTATTTTGTTTCTTCAAAATGATGTATTTCCCTCATGGCCAGAGATGGAGGGAAGAGAGATTCTTGAAGTTTGGGTTTGCAAGCAGGGCGGGGGCATAGTAAAACAAGTATTTTCAGTGAAAGGCAGCCTTAGATAAAAAGTTCTAAAACTGGAGTTTTACTCTCCTGGTCCAAAGACTCCAATCGTTCAGAAGTAGAGAGGAGAGACCTTCTGCACAAAACAGCTCCTGGGTAGAAGTTCCTTTTCATTCACCACCATGTGAACTCTGGTAGCTTCTAAGTCCTCCCTAGTCTCAGTCAGGGAGAATCACCTTCTTCCAGGTGGAGGATGCCTGTCTGCACTCCACTGACTGCCCAGCCTCTCCTGCCCCAGGGTGTGTTTCCAGGCAGCTAATTATGTTTCTACTGATTGCTCAGTCCGTGTAAAGCTTTGTTTTTTTGGAGCATCTGCAAGGTCTCTGACAGGCAAGGAGAAGAAACCAGGAAGATTCATTGATTCTCGGTTGGATCTTGTCCTGCCCACAGACAAGTGGTGAGATTTCAACCCACAGTAAGTGTCCTGGGGACAATAACACCCAGAGGTGTGAATGTTGACAGCTGGAACCACCCACCTGGCTCCCTGACATTTTAAATATTGTTTCCTGGTCTGTTGTTTCCTGCGGGTTCCCAATTCTACAGCAAGGCCTTCTTACTCATCTGGCTTTTCATTTCATGTTCTTTCTGCTCTGAACCAGAGGAGCTCTGGAGAGCCATTTACAAAGAGAATTATTCTTTCCATTATCCTGGAGTGGAGAAAGAAAAAGAAAAATGCCCTATGGATTGTGCAAATTGTGTAAAGAACGAAAACTCTAATAGCTTTTTACTCCAGTTCTAAGACTTGGCAAGTAGTTAAAAATAACTCTGAAAACCATTACAATTTCTGGGAAGTACATGGCTTCAAATTTTCATCTCCTACACCATGACTGGTAGGTCCCAAACAGTGGTTTGGGAGAGTTTTCTTTAACTTCAGTGTTTTACCGTTTTTCAGTTTGATTCCCATAGGAGGCTTTATCACAGATCTATTGTACATGCGGGTCCTCTTTCTACCTGTTTGAAGCTGATCGCCACACATTTTTCCTAAGTCTCAAAGACAAGCTTCTACATGCCCTTTCCAGCTTCCTCTGCAAACTTGTATTCTGATCAAAACTTCTACCAGTTAGCTTCAAAGAACAAGAGGCAATATAAAGTAGTAGCAGAAAGGGAAAAGATATATATATATATATATATATATATATGGGCTTAAATCCCAGCTCGACTATTTACCATGTCTCTTTGCTAAGTTACTTAAACTTTGAGCCTCAGCTGCCTTGTGTGTAGACTGGGAATAATAATGCCTCTGGCATATCAATGATCTTAGTAATGAACTCCTTTGAGTGCTAAGTGTGTGTCAGGCACTTTGCCAAGCACTTTGCACATATTACCTCATTTAGTGCCCATCATAATTTTGACATGGTTATAATATCATCTTTTTTTTTTTAAACAGGTAAAAGAACAGAAGCTCAGAGCTGTTCAATAACTTGCAATTCAGGTTCCTGGAAAACATCCTCTGAGATTTGCATGTGAGAATTTTATTAGGGAATGCTGTCAGAACAAGGCCAGTGAAAGAGCAAGAAAAACGAGTTTGGACAGAAGAACTTCCCTACCGATTGCAGCAGCAGCCTCAGATCCCACAGGGCGCTCTGAAATGGAGATATGCTGCCCACCCCACACTTGAACCCATCATTGGTGTGGATTCATCCCCAGAGGGGTTGTCACTCTGGGCATGGCAGCTCCCCTCAGTAGAGAAAAAATTTTCAGGAAGAAACAGAGCCAGGAGCTGTCGGCAGCTGACACTGTTGGCAGCTAAGAGAAACTCCGTCCTGGAGGGGGCTCTGGGCGCAGCAGCAGAGCATCCTCTACCCCATGTGACAGAGATCCTAAGTGGAGCCAGAACTGCAATGCTGATCTGCCTGGTTCCAAAGCGCACGCTTCGATCCGCTCTCCTGCACCTCAGTGTTGCCGTAAGTCAAGTAGCATATATAAACTTCATCGAACACAGTTAAGTGCTAGTTAAAAGTTAATTTCTGTATCTCTCTAGGTCCAACCAGAAGACAGAAACCATATTGTGATCTACACAAGGGAAGTTTCATACAAAGAATGACTAAGCTATGATAAAGGAGTAACTATAATACGTAGGGGAACTCCACATGCACTCTAGGGCTGATGGAGAACATCCAGGAAGGACAAACTTGGAAGGGAGGATCCCGTTCCCACTCCCCATGAGGTTCAGAGCTCGCTGGAGAAGGTGCTTGCAAGACACAGGATGCTGGAGACGTTTGCTGGTTTTCACAGGCCAGAGCTGGTCCACAGTCCCTGGGCAGGCGGGAAGCAGCTGCCCCGGCACAGAGAGGCCACGGTCAGTAGCTGGCTGTGCAGGCTTGTGGAGAGAGTGGGGGCTCCAGTGCAGGCAGGAGGACACGTGGTGTCCATGTTGAAAGGGCCACAGCATCAGAAGGGCCACAGGAGACACAACTCTGAAGGGGAGAGCAAGCAGAGGGACATGGGGCGCCAATGGGGACAGGAGGCCTGACGCTCATGAGGAAGTTACGATATGGTGAGCACCATGCTGGGCCAGTGCTGCAAGGTTGCTGAGGGGTAGCACACTCCTGGAATGTTCTGGGACAGAGCAGCACCAGATGTCCTCACACCCACAACCACAGACTGCCAGCACAGCCACTGGAAGCCACCAGAAGCTCTCTTCCTCCATCAATGCCTCTCCAGTGCTCCCTACTGAGAAGGCTTAACCTTGTGCTCACTGTAAAAGAAACATGCTTAAAGGAATCCCCTCCATTATCACAGAGCAGGTATCGAAGGGTGAATTTGGAGGTGAGAGGCAATAAATTGGTAACTGGCACAGAGAAACATTATCATAGATTAGTTCTTTGACAAGTCAAAATCATGAAGAGACTCAATTGTTTCAATAAAAAAACTAAATAAAAACCAAAAACTTGCAAGCCAACTAAAACCACATCCTTTCCAATGATTCACGGATATCCCTCCATCTGCTGCTAGCCCACTGGCAGAGTCTGTTTGCCTTCTGAATACAATTTAAGATGGTGTTTGAAAGAGCCTAAAACCTTTCTGGTTTGTCTTTCCTGTGTCCAGATTCGATGACAGGCACAGAAACCAAGTTTCCTGGATGCTGGAGAGTCAGAGGTCAACGGAACCAAGGCTGTTCCCCAACGTCTGTTGGGGACGTTGATGGGAATGGCCAGAAGAATCACCAGCTCGTTGCTTGGGACCACGTGCTAGTAGATACCCAAGGTCTCTCAGGAAACCCACTCTCAACATCGTGTCTTCTCATGTCATTCTGTTTTTTTCTTTTCATGGAAGGGACTACATATATCAGAAGACTCAACTTTGTTAACATGGTAATTCCCCCAAATTGATCTATAGATGCAGTGCAATGCCAATCAAAATCCCAGCATACCTTTAAGTATAAACTGAAAAACTGATTCTAAAATTCACATGGAAACACATAAGACCTTGAATAGCTAAAACAACTTTGAAAAAGAAGAGCAGAGTTGGAGAACTTATACTGTCTGATTTCAAGACTTAATATAAAGCTAAAGTATAAAATTATAGCATGTAGTTAGGCTAACAATGTAGTGTGAACATAAATACAAACAAATAGATCAAACAAACAGAATAGAAAGTACCTAAATAGACCCATGAATATGTGCTCAATTGATTTTTGACACAATTGCAAAGGCAATTCAATTCATTTCCTTTGGGGATTCTAAATGTAGATAGAATAAAAAAGGATATTCTTTTCAACAAATGGTGCTAAAACATGATAGCCACATGCAAAAACAAATAAACTTTGATCCATACCCATACCTTTTACAAAAATTAATTCAATATGGAATATAGAATTAAATATAAAACTTTAAACCATAAAACTTCTAGAAGAAAACATAGACAAAATCTTTGTGACCTTGTGTTAGGCAAACATTTCTTAGTTCTGACACCAAAGGCAGGATCCATAAAATAATAAACAAATTCAATTTAAGTTCTTCAAAATTAAGAACTTTGTCTCTTTGAAAGATACTGTTAGCAGAAGGAAAGGGCAAGACACAGTATCAGGGAGAATATTTGCAAATCACATATGGCGTAAAGGAGACTCACATCATGATTGTATAAAGAACCCTCAACACTGCATAATGGGGAAACAAATATCTCAATTTAAAATATGGGCAAAAAATGTAAATAGACATCCCATCAAAGAAGATGTAAAGAGACTAAGTAAAAGAAACCAGACCCAAAACAAAAACAAAAGAGTATTTGGAATATTCTATTTACAAAATTCTGGAAGATGCAAACTGACAGCAGATGGGTGGCTGCCCGGCCACCTGGAAGGTGGGGATGGAGTGAGTTTACACCAGGAAACTTTGGGAGGGGTGTGATATTTTTATGTTCGTTACATTGACTGCAGTGAGAATTCTGGACTTTATTCTTCCAGTGAAATTAAATCTCTGAAGATGTAAGGTGGTGGTGGGAAATGAGCGGCATTCGCTTTTTTTTTTTTTATTAGCAGTTCACTTTTATGAACACATACAAAATGAAAAAGGGTTTCCTAATATTTACTTTACAAAATAATAGGGTGTTAAGAACTGTCCAGCTCCACCCATACTCTGCCTTAGTGTTCATCCTAGACAAAGAACACTTATTTAGGTCTTTTGGTGCAGGGTATTTTGTTCCATACCTGCTGACAAATGGCTCCCAAATTTTATTTTATTTTATTATTTTTTTTTTACTTTTCTATTTTTTTTTTTATTTATTATTATTTCAGCATATTGTGGGGGAGAGATTGCTCTGGTCACAGCAAGGGCACGGACGGAAGACCAGGGCTAGGTGGGAGGCAGTCACTCAACTCTTGTCGAGAGTGGAGTTTGCTATTTGCCAGGCTCGCTGCTAGACTTTTCACCTGTGTGCTCTCCTACTTAATCTTCACAACTACCTTAAGAGAAAGATATTATTATCATCTCTTTTTAACCATAAGAAAACTAAAGCACAGAGAAGGAATGTAACTTATCAAGATCACCATGCTTGTTAGTAGCTGGAGCTGAGACTTGAACTCCAGTCTGCCTAGGAAGAGATTCTGTGTTGATCCCTGCGAGAAAGCTTTTGCAAGGTCCAAATGAGACTTGCTGAAGACTGAAATAGCAAGAATATAAAGGAAGAGATGAACTGGAGAGAGATTTGAGACAAGAATGTATCAAAAAGACTTGATAACTTAACAGTGGGGAGAACCGGGAGCCTAGGATGACTCAGGTTTCTGATTTATGCGAAAGGGTGGGCACAGAGCTGTTCATGGAGATGACAAATACAAGAAGAGAGTGAGGTTTGGAATACGGTGGGGTTTTTATCCTGAACACTCTGGGTCTGGGAAGTGAGGAATACAAGTATAGCAGGCCCAGAAACTCTTCATTATATCTTGCACTACAAATGCATCATCTCACACGTTACATATAAGTTATGTATAACTAAGAATTGAGGTGAGCTGGCTGGTTAACTCTGTATTATTTTTATAGTATTTAATCAGTCTCTCTATTTGTAATATTTCCAATCATTGTATCTATACATTCTCCAAATTTTTTTAAATTTTCTTTTTGTTGTTGTTGTTGTTGTTGTTGTTTGTTTTTGAAAGTGGGGAGAGTGAGGAGGGGTGTTCAATTTCCTTTTTTTTTTTTCTCTTTGAGATAGAGTCTTATTCTGTCATGCTGGGTAGAGTTCAGTGGCCTCATCGTAGCTCACTGCAGCCTCCAAGCTTCCAACTCCTGGGCTCAAGAGATCCTCCTGCTTCAGCCTCCTGTGTAGCTGGGACTACAGGCTCGCACCACCATGCATGGCTAACTTTTCTATTTTTTGTAGAGACGGCGTCTCGCTCTTCTTCAGGCTGGTCTCAAACTCCTGAGCTCAAGCCATCCTCCTGCCTTGGCCTCCCAGAGTGCTAGGATTACCTGGCCTCTGAATTTTAAGTATATAAAAACTGTTTAAAGAAGGAAATAGGACCACAATGTTGAACAAGCTTACCAACTCTTCAGCATATATGCTCACAGCTGGAAATAAATGGAAATTGTATGAAAATAGCTCACTATCTTAAAATTTGTCTTTAATAAGAGAATTTTTCCCTTGTTTATTATATTATCATGTTTTATATGAGATTTTAAGTTTCCAATTTGCCTCATGCAGAATTTGTTTTATTAAAAAGAATGCTTTTGATGAGTCAAAACAGTTTAAATTATATCCTGTTAAACTCTCAGAACACTGCATATGTTCTTTTGTAGCACTTATCACAGCAATTTGCAATTATGCTTATATTTTGTGTATTTTGTGATTTTTTTTCTAATCTATCTCCTGCATAAACTTCTATGTTTTATCCAGACAGGAAAGACATCTACGAGGTTGATTTCTGTAGCTCCAGCATATAGTAGGCATTCAATCGTTATTGGAAAAGGAAAAAAATAAATTAAGATGTGGTAAATCATAAAGTTATAACACCTGTGGATGACAGAGGTCATGTCTTTGCGCTGTGGGGGAAGTACCTGATTGGGCTCTGCATCAGGTACTATTCCAGCTGCTGCTCCAGGTAGGTGTTATTATGGTAATGAGGTAAAGTACAAGTTAAAAGGTGAAACAAACAGGGAGACAGGAATCTGAAAAAACAAGGCCTGGGGGAGGTTGCATGGACAGTTCTAGAGGATGTCATGGTCTTAAAGGGACAATGGATGGTCCGAAACTGAGAGAGAAGCCGGGAGGATGCATAGAGGGAAGTTAGGAAGGGTGGGGAGGGGAAATGAGATTGCCCCTGCCTGATCAACTCAGATGTTTCAGAAGAGTAGCAGGTGCTAAGACCAGGCAGGCAGGATGAGATCAGGCTCCAGAACACTGAATATTTTAACAAGCTGCTTTGGGGCACAGGAGAGCAAGGTCAGCTGACAGGTTGGAGACTGGACATCTGTGTGCTGGCTTTTGTAATGGGATTGTAATGGAAACCAAAGTTCCACAGTTAAGAATCTCCAGGAAAAACTCTTCAAATTCAGCAATTCAGGAAGACTGCTCCTACTCCCCTATTATAGGACTGAATATTTGTGTCCTCCCAAAATTCATATGTTGAAATCCTAATCTCCAGTATGATAGTATTAAGAGGGGGGATCTTTGAGAAGTCATTAGGTCATAAGGGCGGAACCTCCTGGATGGGATTCCCTTGAAGAAGAAACAAGAGAGCTCGCTGTCTGCTCTCGCCATTTGAAGATACCAGGAAAAGATGACCGTCTGCAAACTAGGCCCTCACGAGACACCACGTCTACCAGCACCTTGATCTTGGACTTTCATGGCTCCCAAACCACGAGAAATAAATGACACCATCCTCTTCCCTCTCCACCTTTCTCATCCCACGTGGGCCTTTTTTCTTTTATTCTGCCTTTGTTCATGGTTATCCTCGTTAGTCAGTGGTTTTCTTCACTCTCCCTGTCATAGGCCGGTGGGACCACCCAGTGGCGTCACCCTCCATGTAACGGAGGGCCAAACCCACACTGTGGAGCTTCTCCTCCGGGCCCTTGGCTGACCCACTGTTGTGCAACACACTGTCGGGCAGTGACTATGTGTGACGGGCCATCCTGCACAGCCCTCGCTGTTCTTGGTACGGTTTCTATTCTGTTCTGCAGAACTTTGTCATCTTTTACTCCCAACTCTATTACCTATTCTTGCACGCAGAGAAGAGCCCAGGCTTCTACAGAGCCTCTATGAGAGAGACCCCAAGCAGGCCCCCAAGACGCAGTGGAAAGCAAACCGCTGCACCAGGAGGTTGTGTCTGGCAGTCGCAAGATCAAGCTTCCCTTATGGCCAAACCACTGACTGGGTGGCCGATTCAGATGGGACCTCAGTGTCCTCCTTCGGAAAATTAGATTATTTACTTGCCACTTCTACCTGCTTCACAGGGAAACTAGGCATAAACACTACCAGAAATGGTCGATTCACTGTCCTCATTATACCAAGGGGACACACAGCAGAAAACCTGAAGCTCATATATAGTACATGACACAATTTAAATTCAGCCAAAAGTGTCTTCTTTGCTCTCTGATCTGTGTCTTTCCTCTGCATCGCACCTAGGCTGAGGGCAGATTAATAAGAATCCAAATAGATTCCTTTGAACAGTCCCTTTTTTCCTGGCCCAGTGCTGAGCACAGCAGGTACGAGCCCAGCGTGCAGAAGTGGGGGAGGAAGCTCAGACAGGACTTGGGCTTGTGCAACTCGCCTTGAGCTATTGTCAGCGTCGTCCAGTTGACCCGTGTGGCTCTCACCACAGAGAAGCATGGGGTGGGGCAGACCCATCTCTATCCAGCGGGCAGTGGGCATCTTGTGCAGAGTGGAGGTCACTTTGGGCTGAAGGTGCTGCAGGCCTGGCCTTCCTCTTGTGGGGGTCACACTTCCCTGTGACTCAGCAGGGCACGGCAGGGTGCCAGGCATGCCTTGGGCATTTTAGCTCAGAGGATTGATGGTCTGCAGATGGAAGCTCCCAACCAGGTGGGGGAAGTAAGATATTTGGAACACATCAGAACTACATAGCAGCAAATATTTCAGTATCTCTACTCTTTAGTGTTCCAGCCATGGGCCACAAGGGTGATCCCTCAGGGAGAACAAAGTCTACTGTGGGATCAGAGGAGGTCGCGGAGGAGAGCATGCTTTATAGATTGCTTATAAACTGAGAAGGGCTTCCTGAGACAACTGTCAAAAAGCAGAGGTTCTGAGACGCCTGTCAGCAGGGGAAAAGATAAATGAGAAAGAGTCAGATGGAGGATGACAGTCCAAAAGGGTCGCAGAAGCAGCATCCTGCAGTGGTTGGGACACGGGGCTGCTCATGTCATAGCCCTGCTCATCCACGCCCCAGCTGGTGACCTTGGGCATGCCACCCAGCTTCTCAGTTCCTCAGTTTCCTCTTTGGTAAAATAGAGCTGATACTAGTAATCACCTAAAGACTTGTAATGAGGATGAAATACATCAATATGTGTAAATCACTTAGAACAGTGTTTGGCACATGGTAAGTGCTCAATAAACATTAGCTATATTTATGGCTGTTATTATTTGGCCTGAGCCAGTTGTTGCCAGGTAGGAATCCACCAATGATGCCAGCTCTTCTCATTTTCTAAGCAAAAGTGAAAAATCTCTTGATTTTTAAATGTTGGCAACTACTTATTTTAAAAACCTGTGAAAAGTTGAAGTCTAAAGTTTAGTTAATAGTAGTGTAATAATGTTGATTTCTTAGTTTGACAAATGTACTGTGACTATGTAAGATTTTAACAATAGGGGAAACTGGGTATTTGGGAACCCAATCTTTGTAACTTTTCTGTAAGTCTAAAATTGTTCAAAAATAAAAAGTTTATTTAAAAAAACTGCAGGAAGCACCCCCCCCCCACACACACACATATAGGCTAGGTTTTGCTTCGGGACCATCAGAGAGAGAGCTTTGGCATAAGGGCACTTTGCTGGGTGCCTGGATGGTGCTGAGAAATGTAAGAACAGAGCTCCTGCCTTCCTGCAGCTAACAACCGAGCGTTCACTAATGAAAAGGTAACTAATAAAATACATAACTGTCTCTAGGTAACAGCCAGTTTGTTTGTTTGAATCCACCACGCTACTGATAACTAGAAAACCTGGATTTACAAAAAAAATCTTAACAGCAGAATTAGTTACAAGGACAAAAGCAGGAAAAAGCGAGAATGCACAGGAATAAGCAAGCATAAGGCTGCTTTTACCTTGAGAGCCTGTCTAATGTGAATTTTGACAGCTGCTCCCAGCTCCTGGGGCACAGCTGCCCCAGCGGGCATCAGGTTCACACCTGCTCACTTGCATGGTGCGTTTCTCCAGCAGAGGAGCCATGTTGTTCATTAGATTTTTCTTTGGGGTGCTTGACAACCCCACAACACACACAAATGGTTAAAAGTGTAAAGTTACCAATCAACCATTTTTGATAAGAATTAAGAAGACATGGGAAGAAACCTATTGCTCAAACCTCCCCCTTCCCTGCCCTGCCGCCCCCCACTCCGTCTTGTCACTAAGGCCTGGCATTCCACCACCAGGGAGGCAGGGCATGGAGAGGGGTTTTCCGGCCTTAGCCCCTTGCTTACTACGGGTCACATGGTCAGACCCTGTCCAGAGAACAGGGTTCATGCTATGCAAGGGCAAGGAATCCCGGGTCGGCAGGGGGTGTGGGTCACAGCAAAGGGATGGGGCTGGAAAAGGGGACCCTCCTGGTAAAGGACAGAATTCAGGAAAAGGTGACCGGGGTGGACGCATGGAGCCTCCAGGCATTCTTTCGGTCTCACTGAAATCCAGACGCATTGGTCCTTGCCCTGCCAGGTTCCTGCAATATTTCACTTTGTTTCCCTCATCCTGCCAGCAGAGGGCGCCCTTCCACGTAGGCAAAGTTGGAGGTGACAGCTGCAAGCGCCCCCTGTCCCAGCCTGCCGCCAGCGCGGGAACTCACTGGGGGACCAGTGGCAGCGCCGGCCTGGGACACTGGTTTCCTGAGCCAGGCCCTATACCTTTTTCATTTGAAAACCCCCTTTGAGAACGTTTCCATATTATAAACATTCTTACTTTTAGGGATCAATCAAGGCCTTCCTCATTCTTACATTCATTCGTGCTCCCTTTCACTCACTGGAAAAGCACTGAGGGGATTTGACGGGCCAAAGGTCGGCACGACATTCTCAAGCCTGCCCTCCAGGACGGCGGTGGGGTAGACAGACAACACACAAGGTCACACTCAAGCCTGCCCTCCAGGACGGCAGTGGGGTAGACAGACAACACACAAGGTCACACTCAAGCCTGCCCTCCAGGACGGCAGTGGGGTAGACAGACAATACACAAGGTCAGAAAGTAAAAACCCAGCAGGTTAGATGAGGATGAGTGAGTGTTCAGGAGAGAACATCAGAGCGGGCAGGAAGCTATGGAATACCGTGGGCGGGAAATTGCATTTTAAGAGAGGGTGGCCAGAGAAGGTCTCGCTGAGAAGACTTTTGAGGAAGTCCTGAAGAAAAGGCAGAAGCCAGTCAAATGGGGATATAACACTCTAGGCAGAGACAGCAAGAGCAAAGGCCCTGGGGCTTATTTCAGGAAGCCAGTGGAAGCCAGTGTAGCTGGAGTGGAGTGGGATGGGTTGCATGGGACATACAAGGAAATTAGGTCAGATAATGGGGTTCAGGGGTTGGACTTTGGGGCAGAACAGTGGCATGATCTGACTAATGCTTTGAGTATAGACTTCAGGGGGGTGCAGACAGAAGTAAAAAGGTGAGGAAGGAAGCAACTGCAATAATCCAAAGGATGATAGTGACTGTGACCAGGGCGGTACCATTGGTGATGGTAAAAAGTGCTCGAGTTCTGGATGCATTTTGAAAGTTGAGTTTATTAGACTTTCTGACCCATCAGATGTGGGATAAAAAAGAAAGAGAGGAGTAAAGGATTGAAACAGCCCTTTACGCAAATCAGTAACGGGGTGCAAGGGGAGAGCTATCATAAAAGCCTGGCTGAGAAAAAACTATAATGGTGAGTTACTGTCTCCCTTTTGCTTCTCTACAATTCCATAAAGATTCCTAACTTCTCCCCATAGCTGGTGTCCATGAAGATTCTTAAACTTCTTCGTAGGTAACATCACCTTTTCGGAACCTAAAGGTAGTTTTGAAGATATCTTCCAGGCCCTGCATTCCGGTGGATCGATTGGCCCACCCAGACCAGCAGCCCAGACCGAGAAACTGACACAGCTGGGATTGTGACCCCAGGGACTAGAGCAACACAGGAAGGTGATTTCCACACCCCTCTAATTCTGCCCCAATAATGACCTAATTACCTAATCCCTTGCCTGCTAAACTATCCTTAAAAACCCTGTCTCCCAAATTCTCCGGGAGGCCGATTTGAGAAATTTCTCCCATCTCCCTGCTGGCTCAGCGGATCGGCTGCTTCTTGGACAGCGGCAAATGAACCTGGTTGGCGGCAACAGGATGATACAAGATTTTCGTCTTAAGGCACCGGAAGAATGGAGTTGCCACTTGTGCAGGCTGTCAGCTTATTGTCAGCTCAAAATTCACCCTTCTTTGCCTACTCTGAGAAAATAAATGTGAATCCTTTAAATAGCTTTTCCTTTGCCAGCGGGCATAATGGAAAGCTTTGGGAGCGAAGGGAACCGGAGAGACACTGCAAGAGAAAAGGATTTTGCTTCCTGGGAGCGAAGGGAACCGAAGAGACACTGCAAGAGAAAAGGATTTTGCTTCCCCGATCCTGTGTGCTTCCTTGGCAGATTCCTGCAGCTCGCTCAGCCTCAGCTGCAGAAGTGCAGGGGGCCTTTCTGGGACCCCCCCATCCTAAAGTGCCCAGTGGCCAGCTGTTCCCTCTGACAGCCACTTTGCATGGTTTTGTAACAGGGAACCTCTAGTGAAACCCCTCCCCATGAATGGCTTTCTACAGTACCCTAGCAGATAGATTTCTGGCAAGTTCTAGAGAGTACATTTTCAGAAATTTCTGCTCACACAGCACCACAGTGACTTCTCTGTCATTCAGAGAGTCTCATTACTCCAATTGCCTTTTGTAGGTAATGATTTTTTATGTTTGATGTTCCCTTGTCAAATTACTGTGTATGTTTTTTCTCTTGATTGGACCCAGACTGATACAAAATTGGCTGCTGCCAGGAGTGGAACCAGGAGACAACCCTGGGATTTGGGGATTGACTTGGTTGCACCCTTGGACTTGGCAGAGTGCTGGGCTCCCCCACAGTGAGAAATGGGAGGCAAAAATCTGTGATGTGTAGTGACATCGCAGTTAGTCAAGGCTTAGATTTGGGGAGAATTGTGATGAAGCCCGTGCTTCACTTGACTGTCATGGCCATAATGACAGCCATTAGCAAGTGCAAAGACCCTGGGATGGATGGATTCTTTTGAATGCCCCTGAGCACTTTCAAAGTGAAAGCAACAAGTGCAGGTCTGCTAGCTCTCAGTTCAAATGGGAACCTGAGAATTAGAGCACTTCCATGACAGCCCTAGAAGAAACTCCCATTTATTGTAGTTGCAGGAGTGATGTCGCTGAAAATTACACACAAAATTTAATCGAGTGGGTTGCTGAATAGAAATCATAATGGAATTCAGAGTCTCCACAAGCTTCTCATGTGAAAGTTGGAACATTGATTGGTAAAAATTGGAATCCTCAAACTTAGAATAGGGGCATCTTGTTGACAAAGAGAAACTATCGAAAGCTTTTCATAATAATATTTTAAGTATAATAATGAATAATAAGAAAAGAAAAAGGAGGGGCAGAAGTATCAAGGATGGTCATACCTAGCACAGTCAGCCCTCACGGAGGAGGTTTTCTGGGGATTCAGTGGGGATATTCCCTGCAAGGTGACAACGTAGCTGTACTCTGTACCACCTACCACAGCAAAGGAGGTCCAATGCTTGCTAGACTTTTTTGGTGAATTAAAGAAATCCAGTATTCGTGGCTCACAATAAGCACTGTTTTTTTCTGCTTTTCCTCTGTGAAAGCTGTCAGAATCAAAATGGAGTCACTTACGTTAAAAACCCTGACACATGGAGCCGGGAAAGACCATGAAGCGAGGGTTCTCGTGTATGAATGCCTGATAATAAGAACAATCACAAAAGACTCTGCAAAAACCACAACCTTGCACAAAGGCCATGACAACCTTACATGCAAAAAAAATACTTCTGCGAGGATATCTACACAGCAACTGTATGTCCAACCTCAGACTGGCATGACCTTGCTGTTGATTCTTGTAGCCAAGGATAATTATCTCAAAACAATTGTGTAATCCTCCTCATTTTCCCTTTAAAAGCCTTTGTCTTCCTTTACCTCCCTAAATATAAACACAGTTTACTATGGCGTGTATAGTCCCATTGCAGTGCCTCTTCCTGAGTAAATATCACTTTCTTTTAAAGAGCCTCTCTCTGTCTGTTACTTAGGTTGCAAATGGTGTCAGAAGTGGGATCGAAGCAATCTCCCCTGGGACAGATCAGTGGCCCCTGGATTGAGTGTGGTGCCCACTGAGCCCTCTGCACTTCCCATGTCCATGAGTCCCTTTTCTGCCCTGATGAATGTCCTCTTAGATTCTTGGACTCCCTCCTCTTGGTGAGTTCTTTTGTACTGTATTCAGGATTGGATGTGGTTCTAAAGCTGCCTTAAATGAAGGACCCTTGCATCCCTCTTGGTACTAGAAAAACCTCTTTTTTAGCAAGCACTTTCTGCTAAGTGTCCTTTTGGACAGTACTCTGGTTTCTACAGAATTTACATTCTGGCCATAAGGCATACCTTTTCTGGCAAATTCACTTTTAGTTCTTTCTACGTGCGTAATTTAATATTTTGCTTGGTCTCGATGCCTGGCTTAAAATTTTTGTGAGCATTCTTATTTTGATGTCCTTTCATTTTGGTTACATGTATGTGTAAACAAATTATTTGGCTCTTTTCCTTTTTTTCCCCTTGCTTGTTTCTGAACATGTTCCCACAGCAAAAAAAATAAACATTCTGAATGTTGGGTGTAGGATGGCTAATTAAAAGCCATTAGGGAAGTCCCCACCCTCTAAAACACTAGTTCAGACTCCTGACATTCCCTGACAGGATTTATAGGATTTTCTTTGCTCTTGAGAGATTAATAAGAAATGGTATGGGATCACCAAAATTCTAAAGCATGCCAAACCTTCTGGGAGTGCAGCCGTCTACACATTCAAAATGTATGATCCATTCTCATGCACATTTTTTAATTGATGGGCAAGTTACACCAAGAATAATTTATCGCTATTAAAAGGGGATCATTTGAACTTTCCAAGCCTGGTTTTCCTAGAACTGAATTAGAAACTGCAACCAACTATACAGTTAACATTTACAGCCTTCTAAGTTCTCTATCTATTTTTTTTTCTGCCTACTTTGAATCTTCTGACTTTTCTGATGGTATTAAGATAAACTCACTGCTTATGGTATTCCAACCAAGATTAAAAAAAAAAAAAGAAAGTCTTAAAGGGCTTTAATTTAATGGCTATACAAATTACAACAGCTCCATGGTAACCAGCAACCTAGACACCTAAGTCATCCTTTTTGAAAATGTAAATTTAGGTTTGCCTGGTTAACAATCTCTTAGGATGATGAAACAGTTACTTGAAAGATTGATATTGTAAATGGAAAGAACTAGATAAATGTTCTTAATGGACTGGGCAGGGTGGCTGATGCCTGTAATGCTAGCACTTTGGGAGGCCAAGGTGGAAGGATCGCTTGAGGCCAAGAGTTTGAGAGCAGCCTGAGCAAGAGAGAGACCTCTTTTCTATGAAAAATAGAAAGAAATTAGCCAGGCATGGTGGCACACACCTGTAGTCCCAGCTACTCGAGAGGCTGAGGCAGGAGGATTTCTTGAGCCCAGGAGTTGGAGGCTGCAGTGAGCCAAGATGACACCACTGCACTCTAGCCTGGGCAACAGAATGAGACCCTGTTGAAAAAAAAAAAAAAAAGGTAGGCTCTGAGACCAAATAGGTCAAAATCTTGAGCTCAGAGTAGTAATATAAGGTGTCCCTGTCTGGCATAAAAATTGCTTTGTCTGCCATGCATGGACCAGAAACAGCCAGAAAAAAACCCTGCAAATAATTTTTTCTAAAACACTTCCTCACCCATATTGACTGCAAACCAGACCGACAAACAAAAGATAGATTTGTTACTAAAATTCAAGGCTGCTTGGCGATTTTGTTTTTCTTACACAATTCAGCTGGCTTAGCTAAAATGTAAACATTTAAATATTTAACCCCTAAACTCATTTAAAACTGAAAAAAAAGGAGAAAAAAAGGTTAAAGACTTTTTTTAAAAAGCAAACTGCTGCTTTATTCAAAATTTGTGTCCACAAACTTCATCAGATTCCCAATCTGGAAAAATACAATTTGGCCACATGAACAGGTCCCATTTTGTCAGAAATATAATTTGGATTCAACTGTCCTTTTTAAACCAGTTTGAATTATGATCTTTTCCTGTCTCATGACTAAAATTCTAAAATGAAACCTATAAGAACTTCATGTATGTACATAGACATGCCTACACATATATGTGTGTATTATGTTGTATGTTGTATCCACACAGTAGAATCTGGCATAGTCAGCCAGAATCCCGTGAGGAATTCTATGGAGATTGATTTAGATAAGTGACTACTCGTATAAATCATTAAAATATATAGCAGTTAACCCACATGCCCTTTAGTTCACATGATTTAAGTAAATCTTTGATAAATAAGCTGGGTTTTAATTTGTTGATAAAATGAAAACGTCTTCATTTTGTTTAATGTCACTTAATTGTCAGCATAGTTTTGCCTGAGGTTACTGGTCAGACGAGATTATATTTATTTCTGCCAGATGTTTTAAGGTCATAAAACAATAAATGCAGCCTAAAAATAGAATGATTTTTGTTTGTGAAAATTTTTGATAAGACTAATTTAATATTGTTGGTTTAATGAAAACAGCTGTGTCTTCTGAATTATCAGCAGAATACATGTGTATTTAACTTCAAGGTTCTCACTTAGGTGAACCCCTGACATTCACAGGCTACACAAATGGTTAACAGGAAAAAAATAACTTGAAAGAATAATTCGCTTTGTCTAATATCTGGGTTTTCATAAGTAACCTTGGTATTGGTATAATCGTTAAAAAATAAACAAATTAGGTGAATGTACATGGAATAAACATTTATAAATTGTCTTTTCATGTGATTTAAAATCTTGAAGTTATATCCAGGCCATTTCTAAATAAAATAAAATACTGAACATAAACATAAGTTTGTTGTTGATTCCTTAAATTTTATACAAAGACTAAATATATTTTGGTTTATTAATATACACAAAAATTATGGGAAACATGTTTCTAAAATTATAAAATTGTTCTCATCTACAAAATACTGACATATCACAGATAGTTCAAAATTTCTTGCTTCCCAGGTTTTCATTAGAAATTAAAGCTGAGAGTTAAAAATTCTAATTAATATATATAACTCTGTATACAAAGTATACCAAATAAGTAAGATGTGTTTTTGATGAAAAAAAAAAATAAGAAAGACATAAAAATGTGTTAAAATACATTCTATTATTCTATAATACATGACTTTCATATAGGCTATTTAACCCCCAGGTATGACGTGTCTGAGATTTTTATTAAAAGAAAGTACCTAATAAGCCAGCACACCATCTCATTTGCAGGCACAATAATTCTGAGAGGTTTTATCTAAAAATGGTAAAGTTGAATTCATTAATGGACTAAGACAACTTAGGATCTAGTCATACATCAATCATACAGAATTGTTGTTTCTATTTATGGCTTGCTAAAAACCAAAGTGATAACCTCAATCACTTCAAGGCAAATAAGAGATTTATTATTTTAACTAAAATGACACTTTTTATAACAGGAATTCTGCAGTCATGAGCAGGCTCCAGCATGAGGTGGCTTCGGCAACATGTCAATGTCTTACTGTATTAGTTAGGGTAGATCAAGTTATGCTTCAGTAACAAACAGCTCCAACCATCTTAGTGGCTTTGATAAAACTTCTCTCTCCTGCAAGTCAGCTATGGCTTTGAACAACTCTCAGGCCAACTGTTCTTCAGGCACCATGCAGGAAGCAATACGGTGATGAAGGTGTCCATTCTTATGGTGTCACATCTCAGCACAAGCCCCGTAGTGACCACTGTGAGGAAGAGCCTGGAGCATCACTCAGAGGCCTTTACTGCTGCGGGACAGATGTGAGGCAGGGACAGATGTGAGGCACAGCAGTTCTTCCAGCATTTCTCCGGGCACAACGTGGACCTGCCCAGCTGCAAGCTGGCTGGAAAGTGTTGCCTTCCATGTGCCCAGAAGAAAAGGAGAACCAGATATTGGTAAGCGCTGGTAATGTCTCCCACACTCAGCTTAGCCCTCGCTCTCCTGAAAGTTTCTACTGTGGCCTGGCAGCCAGCTTCTGGAACACCCCAAGATAAAGATGATAGTTTCCTCATTAGAGTCAGTTATAATCTCTGCTGTCAGCAAGACTGTCACTTACAGTGGCCCCTGTAAACACTGCTCAGTAAAAGTATTTGTTATTTGTGTTCCCCCATTGTTAGCAGGCAAGGAGGGTGTACAGTCAGTTGTTGGCTGGGCCTAGGAAGCAGGGGAATTCAGAAATAGGCTGCTGCCGCGTGCTAAGATTATTGGCATCCAAACCAGACACAGGGAGCCTGAAGAACAATGTGTCGCTGTACTTGTTCTCCCGTTGCACACTTCCCCATAGCCGTTATTAAGAAGCAGGCTGCAAAGGCAGAGTAGATGTGATTTCCAAGATGTTTAAGTACCAAGTGCTAAATTCGTGTGTGTGTGTGTGTGTGTGTGTGTATACACATACTAAGCATACAGAACTTACTGTAACATCTCACAGCCCATTATAGGATGGGGCTAATTCATGAAACTACGGGGAAATGGAGATTTCAAAATTTCATGTAAATCGTAAGATCAAAGATGGTGCTCCTGGCCTCTATGGGAAAAATCCATCAGGAAAGATAGATGAGAGATTTACTAATTAGATTTATTGCTTAGTGTGGTAGACAAATGGTCAAAATTATAAACTGGCTTCCTCCTAGCATCCTTACTAATGCCAAATTTAAATGAAAGAGGAAAGAAGTTACCATAAGGTATGGAAAAGTCTAGGTTGTGGAATTAAGAAATTTACTCAGCAACTTCGTCAGATTAAGATTTGGTAATCCCAGGGCTGTAAAAGGTCCAACAGATTAAGAATTCCAATGGTTTGGCCAAGTGTGGTGGCTCATACCTGTAATCTCAGAGCTTTGGGAGGCCAAGGCGGGAGGATTGCTTGAGGCCAGAAGTTTAAGACCAGCCTGGACAATATAGCAAGACCCCATCTCTACACACACACACACACACACACACACACACACAAATAATAAGAAGAATCTCAGTGGCTCACAGACATGTAGTTCCTTCCTGATGTGATGTTTTAATGCACTGAGCTTAAAGTTGCAGGGGGAAAATACCAACATCATTTTTTTGTTGATTTATTCATGTGTTCAGTTGTATAGGGAGTCACACTTAATCTGGAATCATGATTTAGAAAATTACACATGGAGACGTTTCTCAGAACTGCCCTGAATTCAGGAGAATTGCAAATCCTCAAGGATTACCAAACTTTTTGGTAGAAAACAAGTCACAATTTCACAGGAGTTCTGCCTTAGGTGACCAGATGATCATATGATTAACTATGAAGGCAAAGGCTCGAAACAGGGATCTAACGGTACTGCTTTTGCATCTGGAAGATGCTATTAATATTTATGTGCAAAAATAGTGGATTCTCCAAGGTCTTTCCCTATGAATACGGCTAATGGGATAAGGCTTGGAATCCAGGCCCCGGGGCCCCCAGCCCCAGGAGGCTCCAGTCTGGGGTTGGAGGATACACCACACCTGGTGCAAACCGCAGGAGGTCGACTGAAGGACAAAACACAGGCCTAAGGACCTTTCCAGGCACCAGAGTTGAGTCTGAAATATTGCATGGCCGTAATGCATATAATGTAGCTACTGTAATGTGACACGGGGAACAGGAGCAATGCTGTTTTTCCAGGGCAAAACTTGCTCGGCAAGTCACTTAAATTTAGTTTCTGCAGGGTGAGGCCCCAGCACAGGACTGTTGGAAGCAACATCTCCGGAGACCGAGCTCACACACGGGGGAGGGGAACTGCCACTCTGTGCTGGGACCGTATGTTGTTATTTCACTCAGCTCTCCCTAAAACACTCCAAAGTAGGTACATATCCCGATTTCATTGCTGGGCTCACAGAAAGATTAAATCGTTTTCCTAACTTCTCACTCATCGGCTTAGGATTTGGGCCCTGTGCTGTCTGACGTCCTCAGACTGCCCTCTGCGGCATGGGCGCTTGGGGGAAAAGCAAAGAGGCAAAAGCAGACTCACGAGGATGTCACCTTCTTAGAAGATCCTGAAAGAAACTGTCACATATTTAAATACAGAGTCTTTCTGTTTGGTTAAGTGAAAATGAATGAAAGGTGTGTTTCTTATAAAGGCAACCCATGCTTGTGAGAACATAAACAAGAGAACTTAAAGAACAAAGTGAAAGTTGTTGTCCCGGCTGGTAAGTCCGCATTCCAGGATAATCACTGGTTTGTCTCCTTCCAGAGGCTTCTATGCATGTACTTTAGTTTCTGCAAATATAGGCTCTCACGGATGCAGCGTATTCCGATCTGTTTTCTTCTCTCACTTCCGTTGCTGAGTGTCCTCTCTGCGCAGGTCCTTACCGTGTACTCGTTTATTTTATACTAACAAGCTCTGAGACCTCGGAACCATAATCTCCATTTACAGATTAGGACAGTGAAGCCGCCAGATGTTAAGTAACTTATCCGCAGTGATCTGAGCCCAGCTCTGACTGTCCCCAAATTCTGTGATCCTGCCAAAGTCCACACTGTCCCTGACGGCGTCAGGACCATCATTTTTCCAGAGCCCCCTCTACAAGGAAGGGAAACCCCAAAAGTCTCCTGTGGGGGTGGTAACGTGTATACACGCATATGCAAAATGTTTGCCTTCACCCCCAAGTGGCTTGGGGGCTCCCGCATGGGAGGAGAGGGGGGCACTTCTCCAAGTGTGCACTCGGCTCCCTTAATCCCACCCACAGGACTTCCAAGACTTCAGCCTTCCCGCCTGCTTCCCACTGAGCCCCCGCGGAGGACAGGGGTAGAGGGAAGAGGGCAGAGAGGCCCGGAACACACGTCCTCGCTGTTTGCTGGCGGGAAGCAATGTTGGCCTTGCTGGTGTTTGCGCGGCTTGCGCAATGCAGGGTGGAAAACCGAAGACCAGACCCTAACAACAGGTTTAAGTAGAATGGAAATCATTGATTTTTCCCTAAATTTCTGGAGCAATTTTGGCTTTTGTTCCCAGCCATTTCACTGAAGCATTTGATTTCTATTTTGCTGCCATTAAAACAACAGTCACACAGCCCTGAGCGTGAAAGAACAGGGAAATAGTTCTTGAGCCAGGCATTGCATGATCGGAATTTCACGTAATCCTAACAATCCGCAGCCCCAGGATGCCAGAGCTGTTATCTCCATTCCAGAGACAAAAGAGATTAAACGACTGGCTCCAGGTTCTCAGCAGCCAATGGCAGATCTGGGATTTGAACTCTGTCTGTCTGACTGCGTCTCCGCTTGCTTACCGGAATGCTTCACAGACTGCAGGGAAGAGGAGGGTGCTCGTAGAAGCTCCATTCATAACAGACAAAACTGGAAACAACCCAGATATCCATTAACAGATGGACTCGCTGCGGCGCCTCCGCTCAATGGAGCAGTACTGAGCAGGAAGCAGGGGCAAACTGCTGATGTACATGGCCATGCAGTCGAATCTCAGAAACGTGATGTTGAACCACAGAAGCCAGACACAGGAAAGTACGTGTTGTATTACCCCTTCCACGTGCCGTTCTGGAAGAGGCAAGGCCACTCCATGGAGGCAGGAGTCAAAACAGAAGTTACCTTTGGGACATGGACAGAAAGGGGACTTCCTGGGTGGATGGATCTGTTCTCTCTCTTGCTCAGAGTTGTGGTTGCACAGATGTGCACAAATGTAAAAATTCATTGAGCTATATATATAGGATTCATGGTTTTATTGCACGCAAATAACACCTCAGTAAAAAATTAATATATCTGAATTAACATATCTAGATGCGGTATCAGGAAGATGTGGGGAGGGAGAAGGACTCAAGAGAGGTTTTATAGAGTCTTCCTATCCATGCTCTCCGAGCCTCGCCTGCGAAGTAGGTATAATAAAACCTTCCTTGCAGAGCTGTTGGGGAAATGAGAGTTTACGTACATAAATTGCTAACAGAGTGCCTTGGCAGCCGGAAACCCATCGGAAAACGGGCTGCTCTGGCTGGGTTTATGCTGGGAGCTCAGGAGGGGCCACCGGAGAGTGGAGGGAGGGACAGCAGGGTGTGAACCATTCTCCTTCCCCTTGGTGGCATTTCATCATTACAGCTCCCTCCCCGCTCTGGTGTCCTCCCTAGAACTGCTCCCCCTTTCCTCAAGGGGCAGGCAGAGGAGACAGAGGGGGAGCAGCTTTGGGAGGTGGGAGCCAGGCTTGGCCATCAGGAAAACCGGGCTCTGGCTCCTGGCTGGGGGCCCTTGGGCAACCTGCCAAGCCCTCCCTCCTCAGTCTGCACTTCCAGCTCAAATAGCAAAGCAACTGCTCTTCTTTTGTTTTGTTTTGTTACCTAAAAATTGCACACCTTATACAAATTTTTAGCATTCAAAAGGTTTTCACACTTTCACCCTGGCAAGACACCTTAACCACTGGATGAAAGAAATTCTCCGTTTCTGTGATCCTTGATGAACTCAGTTCATCGTGCAACCTTCCATCACCTGTTTTGTGCTCAGGATAAAGTCACAGAGACGAAAAAAACAGTCCTGCTCTCAGGCAACTTGCAGTCTGGGGACGCAGCAGTGGAGCTTTGGAGTTTGTGTCACGGCCTGAGGGCGCCATGACCTGGGGCTAGCTGCTTGACCACTGTGAGCCTCGGTTTCCTCATCTGTAAAACGAGGATATAACAAAAGTATCGACCTCACAGGCTCGATGTGAGGATGAGGAGTTAATCTGTGAAAACTGCTTGGAATGGACTCTGGCATGAACTACGTGCTCAGCAGCTGTGAGCCGTCACAACTGTCATAACGGGGTTTGTACAAAGCGTGGAAGCAGCGAGGGGCGAGCAAGAGAGGAAGGGAGGGAGGGCGGGAGTGATATATCGTCCACATCAAGGTAACTGTGTGCCTCAGTGTCCTCACCTGTTCTAAGGCGATAATAATGGTGCCTACTACACGGGCTGTGCGAGTTAATACAGATAAACTATTTTAAAATGCTCCAGAAGTACCAGCCGTGATGCAGGTGGTGACATGTCACTCAATGAGTCAGTTTGTGAATTTGTATCATAAAATGAAAGCAGCCAGAGACTGGTTAAAACCAAGCAAACAGAAATGCTCAAAGTCAACATGAGGAAGTCAGCAGGGTAAATCGAACCATCTCCGGCCAAGGTCCATGTTGGGCAAGTGCTAAGAACCCTATGCTGTTAGCTGAGCCACCCACGCAGCCGTTGTATTTCTGAATAATACGCCCCAAAGTTTGTTGTTTTCAATTTCAGAATATTATGGGGGTACAAACGTTTTGGTTATACAAATTGCCTTCGTATCATTTGAGTCACAGTTATAAATGTGCCCATCCCCCAGATAGTATGCATTGTACCCATGAGGTGTGAATTTACCCCTCCCCTTCTCCTACCTGCTTGATTTCCGATGCATGTTATTTCCACATGTGCACATACGTGTTGATCAATTAGTTCCACTTTAATGGTGAGTACATAATGGTGTTTGTTTTTCCATTCCTGCAATACATTACTTAGTAGAATGGACTCCAGCTCCATCCAGGACAATACAAGAGGTATTAGTTCCCCATTTATTTTATGGTTGAGTAAAACTCCATGGTATACATATACCACATTTTATTAAACCACTCATGTATTGATGGGCACTGGGTTGTTTCCACATCTTTGCAATTGTGAATTATGCTGCAATAAACATTCGGGTGCAGCTGTCTTTTTTATAGAATGTCTTTTTTTCCCTTTGGGTAGAGGCCCAGTAATGGGATTCCTGGATCAAATGGTAGGTCTACTTGTAGCTCTTTGAGGTATCTCCATATTGCTTTCCACAGAGGTTGCACTACTTTGCAGTCCCACCAGCAGTGTATGAGTGTTCCTGTCTCTCCGCATCCATGCCAACATTTATTGTTTTGAGACTTTTGATAAAAGCCATTCTTACTAGAGTTAAGTGATATCTCATTGTGGTTTTGATTTCCATTTCCCTGATGATTAGAGGTGTTGAGCATTTTTTCATATGTTGTTGGCCATTAGTCTGTCTTCTTTTGAAAAGTTTCTGTTCATGTCTTTTGCCCACTTTTTAATGGGGTTGTTTGACTTTTTCTTCCTGATTTTCTTGAGTTCTCTATAGATTCTAGTTCTCAGCCCTTTATCGGATGTGTAGCATGCAAATATTCTCCCATTAGCCCCCAAAGTTTTGCCAGGTCTCCCGTGGCCCCCGTGAAAGGGTGAGTCCTGCACATCCGGCCCCACCTGTGGTTCCCAGGGGGACAGTTGTCACTGCCTGCTCTCTCCTCCCAGAAAATGTCCCCCACATCATGTTTTAGGGCAGGAGAAAATGAAGACGGGCCTGGGACATAGTGTCATTGCTAGAAGGCAAGCGTGTGCTTTTTGAAACATGAACAGAGATTGCTGAAAGGAGAAAAGAAGAAAACTTAAAGGGTCTCCTGTTGGCCAAAATGTGACAATCTGACCATCAAAAGGAAATCAAAATTACAGTTATTCATAAATAGGACCGGTTGAATCTATTAAAAGCAGTGAGTCCACAGTGACCATCACGGTCTATAACCTCAAAAGAGTAATGTTAAAATAAAATGCAGAAAACGTCAGTTGTAATAAAACATTAATTTCATTAATTTTAACAAGAAGGGGAGGAAGCTATAGGTGTGTCTTTTGTTCCTTCTATTAACTATATTGCTGCTGACAATACATAGATTTGCTTTATTTTTCTCAATCTGAGTAAGGATAAGGAGTAAAAAACAAAAAAACCGTGAGTAAGCTCAATAGTTCCAGAAAAAGCAGAAATTGTCCCCCACACAGGAAGTGGCCCCGGAGGTTCACACAGAAGGAAAGAGGATCCACGAGGGTGTTGCAAGGTGGATGATTCGCGAACTACCTGGAAGGGGGTGAATGAACAGTGCAGACTCAACGCCTCTCCTGGAAGATCAGCCCCAACGTGCAACTGAGCCTGCTAAGGAAACGAGCTATGCGCAGACAGACGCGAGTGTCGGTTATGCTAACGGGGCAGGCTCCGTGCTCAACACCCCACCAGCCTCACCTCATTTAAGCCTCACAACAACCATGTGAGAGAGGGACTCTTATCCCTATTTCACAGATGAGGAAACTGAGGCTCAGAGAAGGGACGTGAAGCTGCCCCGCCCTGAATCCAAGTCCGCCTAGCCCCGGTCTCTCCACATCCTCTGCACGTCACAGGTGCTCAATGCACCTGGCCCTGCACCTTCGGGAAGCAAAATGCGCACAGGCCCTGGAGAGGGGATTGATGGCCTCTTTTATTTTTTTATTTATTGCCCTCATTTTATTTATTTTTTTTATTTCAGCTTATTATGAGGGTAAAAAAGTTCAGGTTATATATATTGCCCCTGCCCTCCCCCCATCCCCCCGAGTCAGAGCTTCAAGCGTGTCCATTCCCCAGACAGTGCCAACAGAAGCTTGAACCTTGGAGGTGTCCCTGGGCACAGTGCTGCTGCCCGAGCCTGGGGCCAAATTCAGCAGTCATTCTCCCGCTTAGGCCCCTGGGACCCATCTGAAAGGGTTTCCATGGCTAGGACACATCCTCACAGGTCATGACCTTTGGTGGTCGGTAGTGACTTGGGGCCATCCTGTGCCCGACAGGCTGCCTGAAGTACTTAAATGTTGTCAACTGACCTTCACAAGCCTGGGCGAAGCGACTATTCTTATATTCTCCCCAACTCACAAAGGAGGAAACTGAGGCACAGAGCAGTTAAGTGACTTGTCTAAGACCTACAGAAAGAGAGTGGTGGAGTTAAGGCTTGACCTTAGATGCTTAGTTCTTGAGCCCACACCTTAGTCAAGAAGGAGGCTGGTGCCTGGGAGGTGGGGCATTTGCAAGTGAGGGTGTCCGTGGCGTGCTGCGTGCAGGGGCGGGCAGTGCTCTCCTGGGCACTTGCCAGTGGGTTCAGGTCCCCTGAAGGCCACCATTGTCTTCCTGACCAGCCACTCGGCCTTGATCTACTTGGCCCAGGGCCTTAGTGTCCCCCACCCGCCTCCCTTCCGTGCTGCAGACCCCCAGCCTCCGCTCTCACACTTCTCTCCAGCCCACGTCATGCGGCTCCCGTCTCCAGGCAGGGCCCTGTGGAGGGGCAGGGTCTCCTCAGATGCCCCTTACTCACGCCAGCCCCCTGGCTCTTCCCGCAATGCATTTACTGCTAGGGAATCAGCCCAGATGCTGCAAGAGACAACTCCAGCAGTGACCAATTGGGCAGGACTTTCCCCACTGTGGCCGCTGAGTGCCCCCTGCCCCCGGGATTCTGCTCTTGCTCATTTTCCCAAACCATCCCAGCCCGTCCTCCCAGGATGGGTGTCCAGAGCAGAGCGAAGGCCGAGCCTGGAGCCCTTGACCCAAAAGTGCAGAGCCCCGATTCTGAGCCCCCACTGTTCCCACCTCATGCTTGTGACACACGCTTCCCCTGTACACATGGTCCCTTCCCAGCCACAGGGCTCCCACAGGGCATTTCAGAGATGTCTCAGTCCCCTTCCCTTTACAGCTGGCCCAGGAAACCTGCCAGATGCCTGTGCCAGACTCCGTGCCAAGAGGGCGCCTGTCACTTCTAGTAATCCTCTGAGCAGTGTGACTGTTCCTCTTACAGAGGCCCAGAGGGACAGGGTGACTCATTCTGGATCACATAGCCTGGACACTGGCAGGTAGAGCAGGACGGGCAGGTCTGGCCTTTGCCTGACGATGGGCAGGGCCCCTTCCTGCCCCAGCTCCCAGCCCCTCCCCGACCAAGTGTTGCCACAACCCCAGCCTCTTTCCTGTCCCAGCTCCCTGCCCCTCCCTGACCAAGTGTTGTCAGAACCCAGACAGAGCCTCCTTCCTGGACCAGTGAGCAGAGACTCAGCCTAGGAGGGGGTCAGGCTGCTGCAGGAGGTGTGGCCACTGCCAGGAATTCCAGGTAGGGGGTGTGGCACTGCCCCACCAGCCCCCAGGCCACCTGCCTGCCCCTGCCAGAGGGGACAGAGCTTGGGGGAAGGGGGGTGATGGGCCACTTGCCACTACCCACCGAGTATGACAGATGGCAGGGGCAGGTGGGCTTAGAGGGAGGCCATTGTACAGAGGGGAAAACAGAGGGCCGGAGAGGGGAAGAAGTGCCCAGGGGGTCCAGAGGGCAGCCCAGCCTAGTGCCTAGACCAGTGCTCCAGGCCAGGAGCGGATGTGGCATCCTGGAGGGAAGTGTCCCTTCAGCCAGCTCAGGGGAAAGACCAGAGGCCCCGAAGCCAGATGATGGAGCTGGGGGAGGGGGAGAGAGAGAAGAGATGGAGAGGGGGTCTGAACTCAGTTTCCCACCTCCTGGAAGGAGGGGTTCTCGATGAGAACGCCCGGAGAAAAGCTCCTGAAATTGCCACCCACTCCACCCCCAGCGGCAGCAGGGAGGCCTACTGACGTGGGGCAGGGCGACATCATAAAGGGCTTGCTGTGCACACCCAGCGCCAGGCTCTGCGCTTAGCTGGACCTGCTGCATTCCAGCCTCACAGCAGCCCGACAAGGTACTTGCTATCATGGTCCTCATTGTACAGATGGGGAAACTGAGGCACAGATGGGTCAGACAACTTGCCTGAAGTCTCACAGCCAGTGAGTGGGTTCCCTGACCTGAATCTGTGTGCCATAGAATCCGTGGGTCACTCACCTGGCAGAGCCCCGCCGTGGAGCCACGACTGGGAGAGAAGCGCAAAAATGCACTCGTGCATTCGTTCAGCAAAGATCCAACCCCTAAGCAGGCACGGAGGCTGCACAGAGGGTGACGCCATCTCACTTAGGTTTTTAAAGGGATTGCAATCGAGTGGGATCCGACCGGACTCAGCCCTGCATCACCCCTTCCCTCAACCCCCAGCAGTCCCCAAAGGCCTGCCACAGTCCCAGGGCAGGGGCCATGTCCCCAAGGAAAATCCAAGCAGTATATAGATCACACTGGTCTTCTGGGAGCCAGAAGTAGGAACAGGCCCGAGGCTGGCCAGAGATTGAACATTCTGCTCAGGGCGGCCCGGAGAGCAGGCTGAACACAGGGCTCGCAGACCCAGGCAAGAGCCTACTGTGTGCCAGGCCTCCACCCAAGGCGCTTTGTCTGTCCCTGACAGCGAGCTTGGAAATGGAACTTCCAACCGCCTGGGATGCAGGTGAAAACACCTCCTGGTTCAGAGGGGTGAAGCGGCTTGCCTGAGGTAGCACAGCTCACAGACTTACTCCCAAGCCCCTAGCCTGTCCCATGGCCACCCTGTGCCACCCTGACATGGCTGTGACCGCCTCGGTCATGCCCCATTTTCCCACCCGGGAAATTGAGAGGGTTTTGGTATCTGAGGCTAACTTTGGATGGGCAGCCTCTCTGCTCTGGGCTTCAGTTTCCTCGTTTGTCAAATGGGCTCATAACCCACTCTGGACCCCCCGGGCGGCAGTGCGTCTTTGGCATAGCGCCTGCTACCGGTGGAGCAGCCACCGAGGCTTTCCCGGAGAGAGCATGGGGCCAGCAAAGTGGTACTGTCCCAGAGACCGTCTGACTCATGCCACCCCCACCTCAGACACAGGACACGGTGGTTTATGAGCCAGGAACAAAGACTCCCTTTGGCGTGAGGAGCAGAGGCCGTGCGCAGCGTGGGCAGGCGGCGCAAGCCCTGGCCAATGGACTTAGCCCCTATTTGCTCCCTGATAACTGGGTGACCTTGGTTAATATTCACCAGTGCCCTCCCTTGCTGCCCCTCTGCACCCACTGCTTAAATACGGACGAGGCCAGGGCTCTGTCTCCTCTCCTCGGTCTCCACCGCCAGCCCTGGGACAGGGAGTCAATCGTAAGTAAGCCTTTCACAGGAGAGGCTGCGGAGGGGCCCCCAGGGCTCTGCACCCCCCAGGCAGGGGCAGGCCTGGGGTGGAGGAGGGTGTGGAGGGGCAGCACCCCCAGGATGCTGGGCAGATGCAGGGGGCTGCATCGTCATAGTAACGGCAGCCCTGAAGGTGGTTTCCCGTTTCCTGAGCCTGCCCAGTACCTCCCGGTGACTCAACTGGCCCCCGTAAGCAGATGTGGACCAGGGTGTCTGGCTCCAGGGTCCTGGCACCCCAGGTGGAGCATGAGCCAAGATACGGCAACAGCACAATAAGAACAGTGGTTTCTTTCTGCTTGCCCAGCTCCTGTGTCTACCCAGGGGCCTTCTTTTCGGTTGTCTCTTGTTAGCCTCACACCCACCCCTGCTGCCTGGGTGCAATCTTTTCCCTTCCACGGATGAGGAAGTCAAGGACCAGAGAGGGAGAGGGGGACATGCAGGCTCACATCCCGTCCTCTCCAGATGTGCCCAGAAGCAGGACCGAGCCAGGGCTCCCCTACACAGTGGACTTGTTGGCACTCCTCATGCACAGTGGGAGGCAGGAAGGCCTGATGAGGGGCACCATCCGTGGGTTCCAGCTGACCTTCCTGAGTAATTGCTCTGGGCCCTGCCATGTCTAAGCCTGGTGCACATATAAATGCATTTCAGCCTCATATCGACCCTCTGAGGTGGTTGCTGTGGTTATTCCCATTTTGCAGATGAGGAACCTGGGGACAGTGAGGCTAACAACTTACCCAGAATCACCCACGGTCCAGGATTCAAACTCAGGCACCTGGCTCCAGACCCCATGCTCCTGACCCCGGCCCTAGCGCTGCCATATTTCTCCCAGGTCTCAGGCACTGGTTGGGCAACAGGAAGCCTGGGCTGGGGCCTTGGATAGCTGCTCGACCTCTCTGTCCTCCTGGGCAAGACATAGATAACCTCTGCCTTCTTTCCCCTCGCCCCACCCCTACCTGACCTTGATCTCTGGAGTGTTGGAAGAATATTATTTTTCAATCTCTGGTTTTTAGACATGGGGGCTACAGAGGTAACCAAGGCCAAGGTGGCCATATGATGCCTCCAAAAGATCCACAACATCAGTAACAACTGATGCTTCTTGAGAGTTACTGTGTTCCGGGCACCTTTGGCACTTTGCACGTGTTTGATCTGCACAATAGCTCTATGAGGAAGTGTTTTATCATCTCCAGGAAACTGAGGTTCAGAGAGGTTACATAATTTGTCTAAGGTCACACAGCTAATAGCAAGTGGCACTTGAGCAATCTGGCCTCAGAACCTCTAATTTTAGCCACAGAGCAGTGCTGACCCTCTTCATTTAGCCAGGCCGTCTCTGAAGCTTTCTGTTTCGAGCCTTCTGGCTGTAGCTTTGTACACAGAGAAGGGTTAAGTATCAGGTTCTGGAATTAAAATGTCCAGAATTAAATCCCGGTTCTGTAAGCAACCAGCTCTGTGGTTTCCAGTAAGTTACTTATCCTCTTTGGGCCTCAATTTTTCCATCTACAAAATAGGGCTAATATTATAATAATTTCCACCTGGTAGGGTAAGATTTGAGGCTGATTAGATGAGGCAGCGCACACAAAACACCTGATGTTTAGTGTGACGGTGAGCGTGGTGCAGACGCCGATGTGTAGCTGAGGGTTCGGCAGCTAACAGGAAATAAACAAATAGCTGGACAATTGAGTGTAAAACTTGCCACACTCAGAGGCTGTTGGTTGCGGAGCAGTAACCCCTTCCTGCTGGAATCGGTTCTGGGGAGCGCGGCCACTGGCCGCGAAGAAGCCTGCCTCCCCTCAGACAGGAGCTCAGCCCCCGCAGGTACAGGCAGGGCCTCCACACGGGGAGGGGCCCTTCCGCCCATTATCTTGTCTGTCCCTCATCTCTGGCCTTCAAAGGATTCTCTTCTCCATTGTGTAGATGAAAGCTGAGGCTCAAAGAGGTGAAGTCATTTGCCCAAGGCCACCTGCCAGTAAGTGCCAGGCCTGGTCACACCCGGGTTTATTTAGTGCTGGTTTCAACACTGTGTTTGACCTTATGCCATGTTCTCTTCCCTGGACACCGCAGGGTTGCTCTGGGTGGAAATGGTGTGAGACTAGGCAGGGGTGACTCACTTGTTTCTCCCCTGCCTCAAAGACTGCCCCCACCTGCCCAGGACTCCAGAAATGTCACCATGAGGTCTTCATTCCTCTGGTTCAAAGCTTGGCCACTGTGTTCACACACCTCTGGGGACTCACCACCCCTGTCTCATCTCCATTCGGCTTCCCCAGCGCCACCCTCCAGCGGGTGCAGGCTGCTGGCCTTGCTAGACAGAAGGGCAGAAGGAGAGCTGGTCTTGGGCCCCTGAGGCTGTAAGGAACAACTGCAAGGCAAAATGAACCCAAGAGGACGCTTGAGACCAATATCGAGGCCCAGTCCTGACATTCACAGCTGTCTCAGTCTGTGATCTGAGGAGTGGGAAAACCAAGGCTAGTTTCAGCTTTGTCACTGACTCGCTGTGTGGCCTTGGCAAGGCCCTGACCCTCTCTGGGCCTCAGACTCTTCACTGTAAAAGGAAGAAACCAGAGTAGGTGATGTGACACCTGGGAAGATGGATGGGGTGGGCAAATGTGCTCAGCCAGCCGTAGCCCCTGTCCACCCGTCCCCGCAACAGCCTTGCCACCTCCTGGGAGCCCAGCAGCTCCCCGAGTAGGAGAGCCCCTCACCCCATCCCTCCCCACGGGAATCTCAGTCTGTTTTGCTCCACCAAACGCAGATCCCCCTCTGACTAAGATTTCTATGTCAGTGTACAGGGGACCTCGGTTAGGTCTTCTCCCAGCCCCACTCTGTCCAGCCGGCGACAGTGAGGCCCCAGGGGCACAGGACGCTTGCTCAAGGCCAAGCAGATAGTCATGGCCCTGCTGGAGCTAGAAGCCATAACCTCTGGCCCTGCGGCCACTCAGCATAGTGTCCCCACCCTGCAGAAGCCAAACTCCCTCCTGATCCCTGCGCCCTGCAAAGATGGGGAATTTCCATAAACCATCAAGGACTCCACCCAAATCCAGCTAAGAAGTAAAAGAGAAATCTAAGGGAGATGGAAATATACAGAACTAATTTTAGCACCATCTTCAGCTCTACCAACACTGGCTGGTTTGAGAAAAATACAAACATGATTATGTAATGTGTGGTCTGTTCTATTTGGATTATTTAGAGGCATGAAGCCCAGGAAAAAGGTGGCAGAGAGAAACAAGTTTTGTGTTTCATTTTGTTGCTTTATTGGAAAAAAATCACTTTAAAAAGTCCAAGGGGGTAGATGAAAGTCAACATTTCTTATTTCCAAGTTTTTCCCCTCATGTTTTCGCATCTCCAATTCAAGAGCACCTTTCTCTTTGTATTTTATTAGGATGAGGATTTGCGTTGTGTGCCTAGTAGCTAACTACGTGGCTGACACACGCTTCCTCCACTCAGACCCCAGCTCCCCCATCTGCGAGGGCAGCGGGGTCTACTTAGGGGGCCACACACGGGCGGTCGGAGGCCTGGGTGTGTCTGGAGTGGGGGAAGCGCTGGTGGGGGCGGGGGTGCAGGCTCTGCTGCTGTGGACGGCATTGACTTGGACCATCTCTAGGCAGAGCCTGTTCTCGCTGGTTCAGCCACATGCCCGTGGTCTCACCCCAGCTGTGAAACACACATCCCTCACCCCCTACTGCCTGAAGGCTTTGAGTTTGCAACACGTGCCAGCCTCGCCTCAAGAGCTGCTCTCAGATCCCTTTTAATGGAAGGTCCTGTGTCTACACTTCGTTCACTCAATGCTCCCAACATCCCCACTTTACATATGAGGCAAAATGAGGACTGGAGAGATGACCTGTCCTGGCTCACAGCGCTGGAGAGTGACGGAGCCTGGATTAGACTGAGGTCTGCCTGAAGCTTTTCCACTCCCCGCAACTCTCACACACACACACACACACACACACACGAACTCCTGCTTCAAAGGAAAGAGGAGCCACTCTAACGCCCCTGAAAGTGAGAGCCCAGAACTAGGAAATGGCTGGTGACCAGGATGGCAGGTAAGCCGACTGCAGGGACATCAGCCCACTCTTGTGGCTGGGACCACAGAGCATCGTGGGGACAGCCCCCTCTCTCAGAAAAAACATCAGGGGCTGAGGGTCCTTGTGAGTTTGAGTGGGTACACCCCCCAGGGGGCTGGGCCGCAGCCCCACCGTGTCCCAGCTGGGCGCCATCGTGCGAGATGCTCTCCCCAGTGCGGCAGGTGTCCCGGCCCTCAGATGACAGCACTGGAGGGACAGCCTCCAAGGGAGTTCAGCTTGACAGGACTCTTGATTCTGATCCAGGCCGATTCCTGGCTAACTGTTGGCAAGTCCATTACTCTTCCTGTGCCTCAGTTTCTTCTTTTGTAAAACACTGGCTATACAACTTACACCTCAGGGGCATTGTGGATGTAAGTAGGGCTTTCCAGAGCATGGACTCAGGACTAGATACGTGATTCTGGTTCTGCTACTTTACTTGCTTGGTGACATTGGACAGATGACTCAACCTCTCTGGGCTTTGGTTTCCTTGTCTGTAAATGGAGAACGGGAATGTTACGACCTCGTAGGATTGTGAGAAGAATGAAATGAGTTAATACATGTGAGTGCTCAGGACAGGGCTTGGCATATGGTAAGCACCAACTACATTTTTGCTATCTTTCTGATTCTTTCGATGGTGATGGCATAGGACAGTGCTTGGCACAGGCTGGGTACCTAGTAGACATAATAAACCATGGTTGCTTTTGCATGGTGTCAATCCCTGGTCCTTGAAAGTCATCATATGTCCTGACTTGGGTCCTGGCTCCCCTTTTCTGTCTTGTAGGACAATGACATCTTCTGTCTCTTGGGGCTTCCTCCTGCTGGCAGGCCTGTGCCTCTTGGTTCCCAGCTGCTCAGCTGAGGATCCCCAGGAAGGCACTTCCCAGGATACATCCCAGCATGATCATGACCATCCAGCCTACCTCAAGGTCACCCCCAACCTGGCCGAATTCGCCTTCAGGCTGTACCGCCAGCTGGCCCATGAGTCCAACACCAGCAACATCTTCTTCTCCCCAGTGAGCATCGCTACGGCCTTTGCAATGCTCTCCCTGGGGGCCAAGGATGACACCCACACCCAGATCCTGGAGGGCCTGAACTTCAATCTCACGGAGACGCCCGAGGCTGAGATCCATGAAGGCTTCCAGGAACTCCTCCATACGCTCAACAAGCCAGCCAACGAGCTCCAGCTGACCACCGGCAACGGCCTGTTCATCAACGAGAGTCTGAAGCTAGTGGAAAAGTTTTCGGAGGATGTCAAAAAGCTGTACCACTCAGATGCCTTCTCCGTCAACTTCAGGGACACTGAAGAGGCCAAGAAACACATCAACGATTATGTGGAAAAGGGAACTCATGGGAAAATTGTGGATTTGGTCAAAGATCTTGATGCAAATGCAGTTTTTGCCCTGGTGAATTACATTTTCTTTAAAGGTAAGGTTGTACAACCAGTCTGAGCTGGTTCCCATGGAAACACTCAAAAATATTCTCAATCAATTCATAAACTAGCTTTGGCAACGCATCATGGGTTATGGCAATGCATTGCAGCAGGAGTTCTTCACTCTCCCGCACACAAGCACTAAAATATTTGCCATCATTGAATAAGTCTGGGGAATAATGGATTAAATAGTCAAAATTATCAACGTCTCTGCAGAAGTTTTCAGAGCCTTTAATATCCTTATGTTTATTATAAATGTAGACTATGTAATGCTTTCCAAACTATAGAGCCAGAAAAACATGTTGTGGCACACTGCATGAAGGAAATAGGTTCATGGAACTAACTTTGGACAACTCTAGTGTCCTAGAAGGAGTGTCAGCTTTGCAGTCTGAAACACCTGGGTCCAAATCCTGTCTCTACCACCTATTGGCTTTTGACAATACATAAGACATTTTGCCTCTTTGAGGTGCTACTTCCCCTACCTTATCAGGGACAAAATAACACCATGGTTGTCAGGCTGTTGTGAAGTTAAACTAATCACAAAAGACATAGGACTGTGTGGCACACAGCAGATGATCAGCTGACCTTGTATCTCAGCCTGCCCTCCTGCCCTTGAATAGTTAAGATGTCAGGATCCTGTGGTCCCCGAGGGTGTCCTAAGCCAGCTTCCACTGTCCCGTGGAAATAGCCTGGGGGACGTCCGTGGGAGTCAAGGTCAGGGGCTGCTCCCTGCACTGCATAACTCCCTTGCTCATGAGGCACAGTAGCGCAGCGGGGAGCGCCCAGGCTGGAGTCAGCACAGGTCCAGCCCTGCTGTGGACTCAGGGCAGGTCCCCTGTCCTCTGCAGCCCTGTCTCCCCCTCCTGTCCCGTGAGGAGGTTGAGGCAACTGCCCACTTTGACTGCCTTGATGGTGAAGTTCTCTCGGTGCCCCAGAGTGGAAGGCTGCCCAGGCATCTACATTTCACCTGTTAGTCCAGGCAATGAACTTAGGTGTAGGAACTAGAATGTTTGTCCTGAATGATAACTGGAGCGCCCATTAACAAGGAGCTGGGAGCTCCAGACAGGAGGTGACGTATATGACTGATACTCCAAATTTTTGCTTATAATCCACAAGCCACCCTCGAATAAACATATAATTCTAATAAGGATACTTAGTAGGCACAGCCAGGATGGCATCTCTTAGCCTCTGCAAAATAGAAATTCTGGATCTTCCTCTAGTCTTGAATTATCCTCACAAATCCTTTGTAACAGCCTGGACGGTGGCGTTCGGCCCCTTGCAGATGAAGACGCTGAAGCTCGGGGAGGTGTGTCTCACCCAGGGGGCTCAGGACGCCTTTGTTCTGCCTCACTTACCCAGACTTCTCCCCACTGTCCAGGCAAATGGGAGAAACCCTTTGAGGCTGAGCTCACCACGGAAGAGGACTTCCACGTGGACGAGGAGACCACAGTGAAGGTGCCCATGATGAAGCGCCTGGGCATGTTCAACGTCCACCACTGCGAGAAGCTGTCCAGCTGGGTCCTGGCCATGGACTACGTGGGCAATGCCACCGCCATCTTCTTCCTGCCCGACGAGGGGAAACTACAGCACCTAGAGGACGAGCTCACCGAGGAAATTGTGGCCAAGTTCCTGAAAAACAAAGAAACAAGGTGATTCCCCATCCAGGGGCTGGCCCAGGTCCTGCCCGGACATCTGAGGCCCGTCAGGACTGGGGCACATCAGGACGGGCCAGAGGGCTGGGGAGGGTGGACGCTTCCTCACTGCTGCTGTGCATGACCTTGTGCTTCCAGACAGAGGCCACCCCTGAGTTCAGGTGGCACCAGGCAGGCTGTGAGAGGGGCAGTACCCAGCAGTGAGGCAAAGGTTCAATCCCGGGGGACATCTCTATCAGCATGGACACTGTCCCTTCCCACTGTCCAGTGCCCAGGGCAGGGACAGCAATGCCAGCAACATGCTGTGTAGAACTAAGTATGGAGAGATGGGCGTCCAGGCAAAGCGAGCAGTGGAGTGTGGAGTTCAAGGGTAGAATGTCCCTGGGTGGACAGGGAAGGAGCTTGCATCAAGAAGGCCCAGAAAAGCAAGGGCCAGAGTTGGGATGTCCAGTACATGTTTGCAGAATATTCCAGTTTCTCTGCCACTCCATCAGTGTGTTTTGGTTGGGTGCCCAACAGTAAACAATACTGAATACCCACCACCAATTGGTGTATGTTTGTGCCTTCATAAATATGCCCATGGCCTGCTGACCTAGTTTATCATGCACATGGTAAAACAAATATGAAAATACTAGTGGTACCAGGTTAATAATACGAATAGCAGTTTTAATGCCTCTGCCCGCTGCCAGCACCCTCCAGAGGTTGAGAAAAGAGAACGAGGCAGGTGAGGCTGGCCCCAGTGCCGTCTGCTCACTCATGTCAGACCCTTCTCAAGTTGTCACTTTTTCTCCATGGAAAACAAGAGCTGGGCATTCAGCCTGCCACAGTCACTCTTCTTTCATTCACTGAACCTTGAGTGTCAGGCCTTGGGAATGTTCCACGCTGGAGGTGAGGAGGACCAAAGACTGCAGGGCAGGATGAGACATACTTCAAGGAGGATACCCAGGATCTGCCTGGAGGGCTTCTCAGAGGAGGTGGCATTTCAGAAGCTGTCAAAATAAGATGATCCCCCTGATGCCAACGTTCTCTGACTCCTTGTGTAGAGGAGCTAAAAACAGAACAAATCAAGGCCAATTTCCTTTCTTGGAGTGTGGGTAACACAGCACTGAGTGGGAGAAACAGTCAGAAAAAAACACTTTTACCATGTGGTGGTGCCCAGAAGAGCAAGAGAAATGCTGTGAAACTCCTTCATTTTTTTTCTTGCATTATAGGTCTGCCAATTTACATTTTCCCAAACTGGCCATTTCTGGAACGTATGATCTGAAGACAGTCCTGAGTAAACTGGGCATCACTAAGGTCTTCCACGATGGGGCTGACCTCTCAGGGGTCACTGAGGAGGCACCGCTGAAGCTCTCCAAGGTGAGGTCACCCTGACAACAGTGTTGTCCCCTGCAGTTGGTGGTGCAGAATATCAGGGGGCAGGGGCAGGCCCAGTTCTGTCATGAAGCTGAGGAAAGGGCCACGGGACACAAATACTGACATAGACTGAGCTGAACATGCCCTTGACTCACTGGGACAGGGCGTGGTCAGATGGCTCAGCTGGGCCTCCTGTGCCGTTGGCAATTTAGGGACCTCCCTAGGGGTTGTGCCACTGACCCTTGGTCTCATCTTTGCCCCAGGCCTTCTAGGCTTTGGGCCTCAATTTACTCACATTTACACAGAAAGGCTTAGGCTCAGGGATTTCAAAGGGCTTTTTGGCCTTTTCCGTCTGTGAGATTTGGAGTTATGGGTGAATTATTAATTCGGAGGTAATGGGTAATTTCAGCTGAAGATGCCACTTATTCACCCAAATAAAAGGGAACCAAAGAACAACTGCAGTTACATGCTGGGCTGCACGCTGTGTGCCTGCTTGTAGAGTGAGCCCTGGGAGGGTCATCGTCAGAGTCCCTGTCCCCAAGGAGCTCAAACCGTATACTAGAAAGGAAAGGCCTGCGGAGGCAGACACCGAGAGTGAGATGAGCCATCGTCCCCATCAGAGTTTGGCGTGTCCCCAGGAGGGAGAGGGATGTAGCTCAGGCAGGGAGGGGGAGGGGAGCTGGCCGAATCAGCCAGAGCCTCCAAGGACAGAGAAGGGCTTGTGTGACCAGGAGGGAGGGGAGGGCGTGGACGGGGACAGGAGCCCGTCCCAAGTGAGTGCTCCCGGGAGGAGGCTCCCACGGGGGCCTTGCTGCCAGGCCCGGGGTGGGCACAGCACAGCGCAGAACCAACCCCCTCTGCTTCTCTCCCCTCCAGGCTGTGCATAAGGCTGTGCTGACCGTTGATGAGAAAGGGACAGAAGCCGCTGGGGCCACATTTGTGGAAGCCATACCCATGTCCATTCCCCCTGAGATCTCATTCAACAGGCCCTTTTTCTTTACAATTCATGATAGAATCACCGGCAATGATATCTTCATGGGAAAAGTAGTTAATCCCACCCAAAAATAACTGCATCTCTGGCTTCAGCCTCGCCCCTGGAGACCAGGCCCCTCCCTCTATGACATTAAAGAAGGGCTGACCTGGCCCATTCCTGAGTGTGGCTGCAAACCCCTCCCTGTTGTCTCTGAGTCTCCCTTTGCGTGCTGAGGCTGCGCATGGGACCCAGGTCTCACCACGCTCTCTGGGGGCCTCCGAGTTATCCTCACGGGGCACCTGGGCCGTGCAGGCATGTGCTGCGCAAGGAGGAAGGTGGCTGAACCCACACCTTGCAGGCTTGGGGCCCATCTGCTTCTGGAAGAGCTCCAGGCTTTCCTGTTGTGTCTGGGAACCCCAAGGAGGGCCTTGCCCAGCTCAGACAACAGCCCTTGGCCAGAGGACCACCCAGCGTCCCCACATCCTCCTCTGACCCTCCCTCTGCACTGCTCTCTGCCCACACCCAGAGCCCCTCACCCTGCCAGGGCTGTGCCCCCTCTAGGCTGCCCCCCTGGAGCCCCCAGAGCTGCGGGCTCACATCCTGGCAGTGAACTGCAGTAACAGAGGGGATAGACCATGTCCCCTCCTTGTCCCACTTTGTCATTTGACCAGGCGTGGGCCCATGTCTCTCACGGTATTCCCTGAAAATGGCTGAGGCAGTTTTTCCTGAGTGCTTTCTCCGTGGGCTGGCCCAGAACACCTGCGTCCGCCCCTGTCATTTCATCACTGCCTCAGAAACCCTCAAGCATCTGCTCTTGGAAGCAGGTCCCTTCTCCCCAGGTCAAGAGGAGGGTCTCTGGGCCTTGGTTTCTGTCTCCTCCTCACACTCCACGAGGACCACCTGGCCCCAGCAGACCACTTCCCCTGCATCCTCTTCTCCCTCCTAATCACCGTGGCCAGGGCCCTGCTGTTGGTTCCGGAAGGTCATTACAAGGATTCCTCAGCACAAGAGACGAAGCACAGCAACTATCGACCCCCACCCCCCACCCTCCCCTGGGGCCACATGAAGCCTGGCTTCTTCCTGCCCACGGCTCTCCCCGTGGCCTTCAGAGAGCAACCACAGCTCCAGTGCCACGGCAGGATGCTGTTTCTGAACGGCCCTTGTCAGAAGGGCCGTGTGGCCCCTTCCCATCCTCTAAGGCCCTGCTGATGGGCTGCAGCAGCCAGGGAGCCCACTGCGCCCCCAGCTGAATGCCCTTGCTCCCCACCCCTCCACCCTCCATCTCCACCGGGAATGATGTTGTGCCGTGGAATGCACTGCCCATCCCACACCGATCCTTCGCCTCCACAATGCATTAATGATGCAGTCAGCATCAAGCATCTAGAACCACGCCACACCTGAGAGTCCGAAGACCTGAATCCAAGTTCAGACTGCCACCTCCCAGCTGTGTGACCTTAGTGAAGTCAGCACACCTCTCTGAGCCTGTTTCCTCATCAATGATACTAAAACCTGCCTTTGAGTTGGCATGAGGTTCAAATCAGATAATGGGACAGCTTTTCCAGCTGCTGAGCAGGGCAGGAGCGTAAGAGACTGCATTCCTGCATTTAGCAGACACCCGGGAAGTGCTTGCCCAGTGTTTTCTCACTGGGTGGTCGCAGCAGCACCATGATGCTGTGAGTAGATCTGCTGTGCTCTGATACGCCAAATCCACAGATGAGGAAACTGAGGCTCAGAGAGACTACTGGCCTCCCGCCATGTCCGTAGCTAGTAAGTGGCAGAGCTGGCTTCATGGGCTCTATTGTTCCTTCAAACCACGCCACCTCATTCCTTCGAGAACCACGGTGGACTTACGCAGAGCTAACTCCTCCTCAAACCGTAAGGATCTCGGGGGGCCCCCGGCTCGTGCCTGGCACGCTTCGTGAGAAACACGCCCCGCTGCCCGACCTAGAAGCAGCCACTGTGCTGCAGCTCATTCCACCCGACGTTCAGACAGCCCACAGTGCTGAGCAAGAACCGCAGGGGAGGGGAAGAGGCTGGGAGCCGAGGGCGCTCACCTCGGACACCATCCCGCATTGCGGAGCGTGGAGTCGCGAGTCTGGCTGGGAGAGCCTCCACTCACACCGGCTTCCAGACCCAGAGGGAATCCCCTGGCTCCCATGGGAATCAAAGTCAGGGCTGGGCAGAGCGTCAGGACAACCTTGCTCCAAGGAGGACAAACATGCCACAAATCGCGGCAGGACAGCCACAAGCCCTCAGCTTTGCCTTCTTCTCTGGAGTTTTTACAGACGTATTCACTGTCTAATCTGATCCTCAAAATAGGTCTTGAAGGACATGGGCTGGGCATCATTATCCCACCGTGCAGATGGGAGAAGTGAGGCCCAGCAGGTTAAATGGCCTGTCCGGTGTAGAAGGCAGGTCTCCTCACTCTTAGGCCTGGCTGCCACAGCTGCACACACTTACCCGGTGCCTACGGGATCACAGTTAACAACTCCACCCTGCAGCCCATGCCGCAGCCACCTGCCCTGCCCTAGCACCGGCTGAAGGCAGAGCTGCTGGGAGTTCTGGAGTGTTCAGGGTCAGTTTCCCTCTGTAGGCAGGGACCCCACTCTGCTCTGTGACAGGTGAGAGGGAAACACAGACAGTGGGCTGCTAGCTCAGCCAGGAACCTCAGAGTCAAGACCCGTTACCTCATCTAGCAGTTTGCAGGGGAGAGGACACACAGATTAGATTTTAAGCCTAAATAAATGAAGCTTTGACTTGAAGAGCCAGCTCTGCCCGACAGGTGGCACCCTCCTCTGAGCGCCACTGGGAAAGTGAGGACAACAGGGTGCTGCTAGGCTCCTGCAGACGGCAGCTGAGTCAGAAATGCAGAACGCAGATTGCATACCGACTTCCCTCCCGGGAGCCCACTCGATCCTCTCCACGAACCCCAGGGCGGGCATCTGTTCACACACCGAGCAAGCGGATCCCACCCTGGAAGGATGCTGTAACCCCAAACTCCTGGGCTCAAGCGATCCTCCCACGTCAGTCTCCCGAGTAGCTGGGACTACAGGCGCTCACCACCATGCCTGGCTAATTTTTTTAAGTTTTTGTAGAAATGGAGTCTCACTCTGTGTTGCCTAAACTGCTCTCAAACTCCTGGCCACAAGAGATCCTCCCGCATCAGCCTCCCAAAGTGCTGGGATTACAGGCATGAGCCTCCACACCCGGCCTTCTGGGCCAGTTCTAAAAGGACAGATGTAACGATCCTGGGCAGGGAAGGCAGAGAAAGGCTCTCACTGGGGCAAACTCCCTCCCCAGCAGGGACACAGGCAGCAACCCAAGCTGGCAGGGGCCTCGATAGTATCACGTGGGATGGACTGGGAGAGAGCAGGCTGTGTGACCTGGGGGAGGTTCCTCCACTTCTCTGTGCCACAGTTTCCTCATGTGTAAGACGTGAGTAAAATATGAGGTCTCAGTGAATGGCTGATGTCGCTAAAGTTCTTTGTCCCGTCACACCCACCCCAGAAACCTTCCTCTGGCCCAGGTGTTGCGCCAAACAGAGGCCTGGCTTTGATCTCACATTGCTGGAGGTTGCGAAGCTAACTCAAGGGTCAGCTTTTAGAAGCCCCAACTCCCACAGGCATAATCCACGTGCTCCAGTGTCAGCTTTGTCAAAAACAAACAAAAATGTCTCATTCATTTGTCCTTTGCCTCAGATGGCTGGCTCCTGGGGAGGGCCGAGGGGGCTGGTTACCCGAGCTCAGGAGGTGCTGATGGCAGGCACTCGAGTGGCAGGACTTTTCTGATTACTATTGTTGGTATCGCTGGTATCGTGCTTCCGACGGAAATTGCTCTATCGGGGATGACGACAGGAACTAGAGTCAGAAGATCTGGAGCAGGGACGTGAGGAGATGAAGCCCCCTTCAGCCTGGTCACTATGCCCCACGCAGGACATGCGGAGTGGAGAGAAATCGGCCCTTGCTGGGTTACACCCTTGAGCTGTCAGCTTCTGGCTGCTGCAGCGCTGCCTGCCCCATCCTGACTGGTACAATCAGAAATCGTGAAATTTTTAGTCTTCACCTCATAAGCAAGCCCAGAGTGACGCCTAAGACCTGACAAGCACAGAGGAGGCTGGAGGACACTCACATGTGCGGCCCTGTTGCAAAGTTCCAGTTCCAAGATGCTCAGCACGGGACGCGTGGGAAGTCAGCCCAGGTGCGGTGGTGAGCACGTGCCAGGAAAATTTAGGGGTGCGGGCGCTGAGTCACCCGGGAGAGGATAACAGCACGCCGGGCCAACGAGGGGACAGTCCCCACCCCATGTGGTGTGTACCAATAGTCTCCAGGAGTGTTTGGGATTATCTGGGAACAACGCCAACATGATGCCGTCAACAACTGGAGCTAACAGAATTGGTTTTAGATCCCACTGGGCTTCTTTAACAGAGAGCGCAGGGAACAAAGTCAGCGATGTGTAGTAAGTAAAAAACCAATTTTTTCTTTAATAAGCAGTTAATGCCCTCAAAATATTATGTTCTGAGAGTGATCAATGTAAGTGTCCTTGAGTTCTAAGCTGACTTTCGGCACTAAAATATCAGGATGCGAGTGCTAAGGACAGGATGGGCGGCAATGCCACCGCGCCTTCCCGCAGGGTGCCGTCCTGCACAGACGGGGGCGTCCCTGCTCCTCCGTTTCCTCAACTGCAGGACAGAGAAAATGAGACTTAGGTTGGAGGTTCATTTTATGGATTCATTACAGAGTGCCACACTAAAAGGGTCCCGGTACTTAGCTGACCACCAAACGTTAATCAAGACTGTGGACTCCAAAAGCATTAAGTGGCACGGCCGGGGCTCCCCCGTCTCTCCATACACCGGCAGGAAATGGACAGAGGAATAAAGTACTGATCCTCACACATTTGTTACCAATGACCATGAGCTGGGAGTCAGAAAACCTGGGATTGCTTCCCAACTTCACCACTAACCTTCCCCTTGACATTGGGACGTCCCCTCCCCTCCTGGAGCACCAGCGTTCTCAGCAGCAAAGTGTGAGCAGGAAGGCCCTTGAGTCCTGACATTCTGCAGAGACGTGAGGGTGTCAGGCTGGCCCCATGTCATCCTCCCCCGTGTGCTCTGTGCCCACCCCCTGAGCTGGAGCCGGGGACATAGGGAAAAGGGCTCCGTCTGCTCTGAAAAATCACCCCTCGCACTGGGACCACGCACAGAGACAGTGGCCGCAGGGAGCAGAGTTGAGGGCCCTGTATCATTTAATAGTTCTCTACGGCTGCTGTTACAAACTACCACACACTTCAAAGTTTTAAATAGAAATTTGTTCTCTTATAGCTTTAGAGGCCAGAAGTCCAGAATCAGTATCACTGGGACAAAATCAAGGTGTCAGGAAGGCTGAGTGCCCTCAGCAGCTCTAGGGGAGGTGACATTCCATCCTCTTCCAACCTCTGGTGGCTACCAGCATCCCTTGGCTTGTGGCCATTCCCTCCAAACTCGGCCTCTGTGGTCACATGGCCTCCTCTTTCTAAGTCTCAAATTTCCCCCTGCCTCTCTCTCATGAGGTGACTTGTGATAGCATTTAGGGCCCACCCGGATAACATATCAAGACCCCCCTGAACTTAACCGCACCTGCAAAGACTCTTCTCCCATATGTGGTTACACTGACAGGTTCCAGGGATTAGGACAGGGACATACCTCTGGGAGCCACTATTAAGCCTACAACAGGCCGTACTTTACAGGTGAGGGGGCCACGGAGGCCCCAGGAGTGAAGGAATGAAATGGGGGTGAAGGACTTGCCACCAAGGAGGGCTGTGGGAGCCCGACCCCAAGGCTAAGTCCAGATGGCAGGGGACGGCCAAGGTGCAGGGAGGAGAAGGCAGAGGTCCGAGGGGGAGGGCCGGCAGGTGCCTAGGCCCAGAGGCAAGCATGCAGATGGCCACACCACGGCTGGAGAGAATGGTGTGGCCGTTCTCTCGGGACATGGGCACAGCAGGGCCAGGGCCAGATCCAGGGGATGGTGCCCCTCCCTGAGGGGTGCAGACCCGCAGCGCCTCCGAAAGGGAGACACAGTCCTCAACTATCGGGCCAAACCTGCTGCAAAAACCATTCAGAGTGACCTGTGTGTGTACCTCAGGAACCGGTTTTAGATCACCCTGTAGACAACTTGCAATGCTGTCTGTGTCTGTGTCGCCTATTCCAGGTGGAGACAGGCCTGGACCCCTGAGGAGGAGGAGGGGAAGGGCAGGCCTCTCACTGAGCCTGGATGGCCCCTCTGTAGAGCAAGCGTCCCACCTCTCTGGACCCCAATATTTCACTCTTTTCCTTTCTTGGGGGACAGTTGCAGCTCTACTCTGAGCCCACAGAAAGCAATAAAAAAACTGCTCACACCCCAATAAATGTGGCCATATGTGAGCTTAATGGGGAGCTCCCCCCAAGGGGTGAGGACGAATTTAATTATCTTGCTCATCATGGTGACTAACAGTTTTTGTAGTTCTTTGCAATTCACAAGGGACTGTCCTGGAAGCTATTTCCCCGTGAGGGCAGGTAGGGCAGATGTTATCAGGGTCACTCACAGATGGGAAACTGAGGCTCAGAGAGAGAAGCTGGTGACTTGGGAAACTCGGGAGGCTACTAGGAGAAGCAGCCTGGCGTCAGTCACCGCGGGACCGCAGGCCCTGTCCTGGGTGCAGGCAGAAGGCTGTGGCGCTGGGTGATGCTGACACGCCACTGTCCCAAGCTGCTGTCCTCACTGGCAACACCATCAGAGAATCGCCGTCCTCACTCTATGAGTGCAGAGCACGCTGGCAGCAGGTGGTGGCCTGGGTCACCGCAATACGTTGCCCTGCCCTGCCAGGCCCAAGGCCCCAAGGGGCAGAGTCAGGTGTGCAGCCTTCCTTGGTGTTTGTGAGAAGGAGCCCCGTGCGTGTGCGTGTGCGTGTGCGTGTGCGTGCGCGTGCGCGCCCATGTGTCGGAGTCTGCCTGCCTCGTGATTCCATATTTCCCCATAGGTTTGTGTGTGTACAGCTGTGTGTAGCCAGGTGTATATGTCTGTGTGTCTGTCTGTATGTCTGTGTGTATGTCTGCATGTGGCTGTGGGTATGTCTGGGTGTGTGTCTTCTGTGTCTGTGTGTGTTACACGGCACAGAAGCAGAGGTAGTAAGCATGTGGGGTCTTAGCTCTCCTTACCCTCAAACACGGACCCGCCTCATTGCAGTGGGGAGAATTAGTCCTTCCCAGTCACACCAAGGACCCCATGGGTGGCACCTGGCTCCTGGCTGTTACCACCCTAAGTGTCTAGACAGATGGAGTCTGTCTGAACAACACAGATTCCAGCTCCTGAAGAAGGATGTCCCAAGACAGGGTCTTGGCGGAAGTAGGCCTGGTGACTTCAGGCAGCTGACATGTATTGAGGGTCAGGCACAGTTCTGGGCGCCTGGTGGGTATGAGTTCATGGGTTCTTCACAATGACTCTCCGAGGTGCACATCGAGGAGAGAAGAACCCTTGACCTTGGATGGCCGCGGGGCTCCCTTCTACACACTCTTCCAGGTGGCCTCCCACCAGCTGGTTCCGCTGGACTAAGCCGGGTCAGGGAAGAACAGCGAGGCCCTCAGATGATATCAGCCACATTGGAGCCAAATGCCTGGCCAGGATAGGGAGGCGCCCCAGGCTTGTTTCCAGGTCAGGGGGTCACTGGTCACATAGGGACTGAGCGTCCCCACACGGCTCGGGCTGGCCTGTAAGTACAAGAAGTCCTGACTGGGAGTGCGGGACAGCCGTGCTGCAAGCCCAGCCCAGCGAGCCTCTCGTGGAATCCCACCTTCTGCTCAGTGAGTACTTCTCCCGCCGCCTCCTCCTGAGCTGACGGTGAGGGCCCGGAGCCTCCCTGCCTGCTTCTGTCTCCACCTGACACAGGAGTAAACCGAGGCACACACCGTCTTAGCTCCTATCGCCCACAGCCAGGGTGTGAACCCACACATGACCCAGGCTGCCGAGCCCTGGCTATCCTGCTCGGCAGGTCCGCGGGCGGGATGCAATCACATCACTCGGAAAGCTGCCAGCACATAGTAGGCCCCCACGATGGTAAGTGCTGGTGGTTGGGACCTGCTTTGGTGTCATTTCCCTCCTTGCCCTGCCCTCCCCAGGCTTGGACTGACCCTGTGGCCTCCTGGTCTTCACCTGTGTCTCCCGGCCACCTGCAGAGGGCAGGAGGGAGTCAGCCTTGGGACAGCCTCCCTGTTCTCCAACAGGCTCCTCCGCCCCAGGTTCCTTCTTTTCACTCAGGTTACAGAGACAGTCATGTGCCCTCTCCTTTTGCTCTCTGGGCCCAATCTCCTGCCCTAGGGGACCTCTGACCTTGATCTCTTGGTTAGAACTCCTGGCCTGAAATGGAGAGGTGTATTCATTAACTCCTTTGATGACCTGGCGACCTTTTCCATCACCTCCACCCTCTCTGTTTGCTGGGTTCATGGCCACATGTCTTCACTGGTCCCCGTCCTGTGTTTCCAGCTCTGCAGCTTATCTGATATAAAAATAGTTAGTTTCAAGGCTTAAGTATAATAAATATGAAGAGCCAGGAATGAGAGTAGAGCGACCTCTCTGGAGGTGTGTCAGGATACTTAATTGAGTATTTAGATATTTCTCAAAGAGAGGTAGGTAAACATTCACACAGAAAGGATAAGTCAGGTAGATCACACAACATGGAGAAAGCTAAGGGGTGTGCACTCTAGTGAGGAACCATCACGAGCTCACGATGTTTAAGGGTGAATACCAAGGTAAATGACGATGTTGTGAGCTCTGTGTAGATCAAACATTAAAATACAAAAACCACACATGTTCTAGAAGAAAGCATGGGATAATTTATCTTTTGATTTTTCAAGTGGATAAGGCCTTTCTAAACAAGAAAGAAAACCCAGAAATCATAAAAGGAAAGACTGATATATTTTGCTTTATAAAATGCAAATAATATGCAAAAAAATGCCATTCAATTCACCCAGAAGATATAACTATCATAAGTATATATGCAGCAAACATCAGAGCTCCTAAACATATGAAGCAAACATTGACCAAACAGAAAGGAGAAATAGACAGTAACACAACAAGATAATTCAATATTCTAATTTTAATAATCAATAAAACCAAACAGAAGATAAACATAGAAACAGAGAACTTGAACATTATAGACCAATTTGACCGAACAGACATACGCTCCACCTAAAAACAGCAGAACACACATTTTTTTCAAATGCACATGGAACATTCTCTTAGGCCACAAAATAAGTCTTAGTAAATTTAAGTAGATTGAAATCATACAAAGTATCTTTTCTGATCATGGTGGAATTAAACTAGAAATCAGTAACAGAAGGAAAATTGGAAAATCCACAAATATACGCAAATTAAACAACACACTCTTAAACAATCAATTGGCCAAAGATACCACATGAGAAATTAGAAAATATCTTGAAACAAATGAAAATGGAAACACAACATACCAAACTTTATGGGATGCAATAAAAGCAGTGCTAAGAGGGAAATTTTTTAGCTGTAAATATTTACATTAAAAAATAATGAACTAAAATCAACAATCTAACTATGCCTTTAGGAACCAGGAAAAAAAGAGAGCAAACTAAACTTAAACCTAGCAGAAGGAAAAAAAGTAAAAATTAGAGCAGAGATCTACAAAATAGATAATAGAAAAATAATGGAAAACATCAATAACAGAAAAACAATAGAAAAAATCAACAGAACCAAGAGTTGGTTCTTTGAAAAGATCAACAAAAATAACAAGCCTTTGCTAGACTGACTAAGAAAAAAATAGAGAAGACTCAAATAACTAAAATCAGTAATGAAAGATGGGATATCACAAGAGCTTTTTATATAAATAAAGAGGATTGTAATGGAATACTATGAACAACTGTATACCAAAAAAATTGGACAATCTAGATAAAATAGATGAATTCCTGGAAATATACAACCTACTAAAACTGAATCCCAAAGAAACAGAAAGTCTGAACAGATGTGGTAAGAAGATTGGATCAATAATCAAAAACCTCCCAACAAAGAAAAGCCCAGGGCTGGACAGGTTCACTGTTGAATTCTATCAAACATTTAAGGAAAAATTCAAACCAATCCTCAAACTCTTTCAAAAAACTGAAGAGGAGAGAAGAGTTCTTAACTATATTCTATGAGGCCAGAATTACCCTGATACCAAGGTCAGACAAAACAGTATAAGAAAACCAGAAATCAGTATTGCTTATGAACATTATGCAAAAATTCTCAGCAAAATGCTAGCAAACAGAATTTAACAGCTCATTTGGAAAGTTGTCAGAATCAAAATGGAGTCACTTGTGTTAAAAAAAAAATTCTGAAAAATGGAGCTGGGGAAGGCCATTAAGGGAATGTTCTCACGCACAAATGTGTGATAACAAAAACTATCACAAGTCTCCAAAAACCACAATCTTGCGCAAAGGCTGTTACAACCTTACGCCTGCCAAAAAGTACTTCTATGTGAACATCTGCCCAGCAACTGGCTGTCCAATCTTGGAGTGACACCAAGCTTGTTATTGATCCTTGTAGCCAAGGATAATTATCTCAAAACAATTATGTAATCCTTCTCAATTTTTCCTTAAAAAAACTTTGTTTTGCTTTACTTCTCTGAATGTGCACATAGTTTACTATGACACACGTGTTCTCATTGCAACGCCCATTCCTGAATAAACATCACTTTCTTTTATAGAAGGAATTGGCGATTCTTAGAACCAGTATGCAGTACTCACTTGGGCCCTTTGAGCTCTCTGCTTCTAGGGCTCTCCTTTTCTGACCTTGATCAGTCTTCTCTCAGGCCAAGCCCTCCTTTTGGGGAGAAGTTCTTTGACTTTATTTGGGATCTGATTGGATAAAGCCACCTTAAATTAAAGTACCTTGCATCCCTCCTGGGATGATAAAAGACTTTTTGTCTTTTTAGACAAGTCCTTTCTGGTACAAAGACATTTCATCTTTATGGTGAGTATATTCTTCTGGTTTCTACAGAACCTATGTTCTGCCTGTGAGGCATGTCTTTTCTGGTGAATTCACTTTTGGTTCTTTCTGCTCACCTAGTAAAATATTTTGTTTGATCTGCTTAAAATTTTCTGAGCACTTTGATTTTTATCTCATTTTGGTTTGGTTACGTACATGTGTAAATAATTTGGATCTTTTCCCTTTTTTTCCCCTTATTTGTTTCTGTTCATCTTCTGAGAGCCAAAATAAATATTCTAACTGGTGGGCATGAGATGGCCAATTAAAAGCCACTAGAGTAGTCGCCACCACCTAAAACACTGGTTCAAACTCCTGACATTCCCTGACAGGAATTACAGGGTTTTCTTTGCTCTGGAGAGATTAATAAGCAACAAAATGGAATTCTCAAATATTCAGGCATGCCCGGTTTTCTGGTACTCCAGAACTTTTCTATCTTGTTTTTTTTTTTCTTTTCTTTTCTTCCTCTTCCCTGTTTACTCTGAAATCTGTTGACTTTTTCACTTGTACTAAAAATAATATACTATTGCTAATTTCAAACCCTGCTTAGATATTTTTCTCAGGGCATTTCAGCCAAGATAAGGAAGAAAGAGAGGGCTTTCAAATTATAGCAGCCCCATGGCAACCAACAACCTAGCCTTATGCATGCCTTTTGAAAATGTAAATTTAATTTGCCTGGCTTACAACCACTTAGGGTTTATTTAGAACAGATCATTAAAAGATTGACAGTTTAAAAAGGAAAGAACCCCATAAATGTTTATAGAAGTTAGGATCTTAGAACAAACAGGTGAAAATCTTGAGCTCAAAGCAATAATATTAAATATTACTGCCTGGTGTAAAAATTTTGCTTTGTCTGCTATGCACAAGTCAGAAAAAGCTGAGGGAAAAAACCTGTTAATGTCTTTCTATAAAATGCTTCCACACCCAAGATGACTAATCAAGCAAACAAGACTACAAACAAAAAGATCAATTTGCTTCTGCAATTTAAGGCCACTTGGAGATTTTGTTTTTCTTATACAATTCAGCCCGTCCTAACTAAAGTGTAAACATTTGAATATTTAATCCCTAAACTCATTTGGAACTGCCAAAAAAGGATTAAAAGAGGGTTCTTTAAAATCAAAATGCTATGAAAAGTGCTTTAATGAAAATGCTGGTCAACAGCCTTCATAAGATTACTTATCAGGACAAATAAAATTTCGCCATGTGAATAGGTCCCATTTTGTCAAAACCATAATTTGGATGCAACTGTCCTCCTAAAAACTGGTAAGTTTATATTACTATGTTTTACTGTCTTCTGACTAAAATTTCAAAATAGAAGCTAGAGAATCTGCTCCTGTCAATGTATTTGTGTTGTCTGTACCTTGTTGTTGTTGTTTTTTTTTTTTTGAGACAGAGTCTCACTCTGTCACCACAGCTAGAGTGCTACAGTGGCATCATCACAGCTCACAGCAACGTCAAACTCCTGGGCTCAAGCAATCCTCCTGCCCCAGCCTCCCAAGTAGCTGGAACTACAGCACATGCCACCTTGCCCGGCTAAATTTCCTATTTTTTTGTAGAGACGGGGTCTCGCTCATACTCAGGCTGGTCTCAAACTCCTGAACTCAAGCAAGCCTCCCACCTTGACCTTCCAGAGTGCCAGGAATACAGATGTGTACCTTTTATGCTGTATGTATATAATATTTTTCTGCCAAACTATATCAAAGAATTTGAATTAACTAATTAATTGACTTACAGGGAAAAATCAAGCACTTAAATATTTTATCAAAAGTATAGTGATTAACTGAAATGTTTTTATGTTTATGTGACTTGGGTAAATCTTTCGTAAATAAACTGATTTTAAGATTGTTGGTAAAATAAAAACAGACATGTCTTCAGAATTGCCCACATACATTTTTGCCTGAGTTTAATGGTCAGGCAGTTTTATGTTTGTCTCTGTTAGATGTTTTAAGGTATCAGGTTTGACACTGAGGTCATAAGAAACTCAGCCTAAAAACAGAATGGTATTTGTTTATATAATTCTTTGTTAAATAAGTCTAATTTAATATTGTTGGTTTAATGAACTCTGAGTTTTCAGTAAAATATCCATATATTTAACTTTAAGGTTCTTCCTTAGATGATGAAGGCCTGATATTGACAGGCTATAAAATGGTTACCAAGGAAATAGCTTGAAATAATGACTAGCCTTGTCCAATACCTAAGTTTTCATAAATAATATAGGTATAATTGTTAAAAATAAATAAATTAAGAGAATTGTGACATAAATATTTATAAATGAACTCTTCATAGTTTCAAAATCTTTTTGGTAACTTAAAATTTTAAAGTTACATAACAGCTATTTGTTCAATGTTTGGGTCATTTCCAAATAAAATACTGAAACATAAACGTTTGTTCTTGGCTTCTTAAATATTATAGGAAGACTAAATATATTTGGGTCTATTGTTACACATTTTAAAAAGTATATTATGGGGAAACAGGTTTCTAAATTTATAAAATGGTTCTCACCTATAAAATACTGGTTATGTGATGGGTCAAAATTTTTTGCTTCCTAGGTTTTCATTAGAAATTAAGGTTAGTAAAAGTTCCAATTCTAATTAATATATATAATTCTGTACACAAAGTATACCAAATAAGTAAAATGTGGTTTTGATGAGAAAAATCATAAGAAAGGCATAAATATATTCTTTATTGAGAAAAAATAATTTTATATAATTCAGAGGTTATTTAAAGGTTGTTCTAAAATACAGATACAGAAAGGAAATAGAAAAAAGATAGAAAGAAACCAGTTAAGTAGGAGAGAGATGAGAAGAAAGTTATAAGCATTAAAAGATGTATTTCTGATAAGGAAAGTTAAAAAGAGAAGAAAATAATTTTTCAAAATAAGTGAAAAAAAGAAAGTAAATTTTTATACTAAAGCAAAAAGACTGGTTATTTAAGAAAGAGGAAGTGAAGGACAAAACTAAAGGCTTAAGCATGTCCTTTAAGGTCTGTGCAGGTTATGAGAGGTTTGTGAAGGATGAATTTATAAAAGGAATTTTGTATATAATCAAGTTGGTTATGATTAAAAGGGAATTATTTACAAGTATTTCTAGATTGAGCTTTGATAAAATACATACATATGTGTGTGTGCGTATGTGTATGTGTGTGTGGGTGTGTGTGTGTGTATATATACACACAAGACTAAGATCTTGGTCCCCTATGTTAGAACAACAGGTCTTGAAGTATTGATCTGCTCTTAGTAAAATTTGCAAAAGGTTTTGATTTTTAATTCTGAAAAGTTTCAGGCAACTCCTAAATTGCAATCTTTTTCTGTTGTACAGTCTTCATTTAATTTCCTAGTTTCAATTCAGAAATGTGTCTCCATTTTATTTTTCAAGGTAGAGGTTTTCCCCTTGAAGTTTCTCAGATTCGTGTCTCAGAAGTTCAACTTCTGCTGTAACTCACAGCACGGGATTTGCAGGTCACGTATCATTGCCTCCTGCTCTTTCACCTACGCCCCTTGAGAAGGTACTTTTTTTTTTTTTTTTTTTTTTTTTTTTTTTGCCTAGTTAGGGTGATAACTCTCTCCCTCAACTTTTTTGTCAGTTCCTGTAACTTTTTTCTCCAGTTATAACTCTGCTGTTGTGACCTGACTAAGAAAAGTTTGTCTTAAAGGTCTAGAAAAGCAATATTTTCCTCCAGTGTATGTTGACTCTGTACTATTGGCTTTTCTTGATGTGTATGAATTACTCCATGTAACCAGGCAATTTCACATGCTTTTACTTTTTCTAAGAGCCATGTACTCTCCCCCTGCTCAAGGTGCTGATTTTCTTATTTGCCTCTCCTATGATATAGAGTGCATTTATAACCTTGAACATATACTCTTCTTATGTCTGATTAAATTCAAGTACTTTTTCATTAGGTTTGGCTTCCAGATTATCTGAATAGGCTTCCCATAAGGAGAAGCAATCACACTGCAGGTAAAGTTTATCTTTACCTTTTAGTAACTGGTCTAGGAAAAAAGATTTTTTAATTTCCTGTGCTTCATGTTGTCTTTCTTAGGTTTTTGGATTACCTAGGAAAAGTGAGTTTTAAAAGGGTTAGGAATTTTTTTTCTTTTTTTTTTTTTCTTTTTTGAGACAGAGTCTCACTCTGTTGCCTGGGCTAGAGTGCCGTGGCGTCAGCCTAGCTCACAGCAACCTCCAACTCCCGGACTCAAGCAATCCTTCTGCCTCAGCCTCCCGAGTAGCTGGGACTACAGGCATGTGCTACCATACTTGGATAATTTTTTTCTGTATATATTTTTAGCTGTCCAGATAATTTCTTTCTATGTTTTAGTAGAGACATGGTCTTGCTCTTGCTCAGGCTGGTCTCGAACTCCTGACCTCGAGAGATCCTCCCGCCTTGGCCTCCCAGAGTGCTAAGATTACAGGCGTGAGCCACCGGGCCCGGCCGAGGATTTTTTTTTAATCCATGTAATTTTCTATGTGGCTTCTGAAGTCTTTGATTATCATTCTAGTTAATTGAGTGACTATCATTGCACAGTGATCTGTGATCCTGTTTTGATCAAGCATCTTTAGCCTTCAACATCTTTGACAGGCTTCCCTAGGATCGAGTTCTAAGTTAAGGTTTTTTGACCTAAAATTAACTTTGAGATTTTCCAGTTGGGCCCCTAAAGAGCTGCAAAGGATGTATCTCTCATCTGGCAGAGATACTAAACAATTAGATTTATTTGGTAATTTGTATGTGAAGCATTGTCAAATGATAAGTGATGCTAGATCTCCTTTTGGTTAAATTTACAGATATATTATTAATATCAGTCTTCCAAAATTGTCTAAAACCCTAAGAAATCTAATATATTATCAGTCATAATTCTGGTTATTATATTATATACCACAAAATAACCACATTTTCTTGTCAATTTCTGATACAGTGAATTTTCATCAGATTTTTAACCATAGTTATTCTAAGATTTTGTCATCCATTGTTAAATTGTTTTGAATTCTTCTCTAAAGGCATCTGCAATCAGACTCATGGAAAAGACTAAATACAGGTTGCTAATAACTTCAGACCTCTAATGAAGAAAGTGATGAATTCACAAAACTGCTAATCAAGGTCAAGCAAAACAAGAATTAATTAAATGAAACTAAATGAACTAATAAAAAGGAATCATGGCTCTTTATAGTCTCTTTATTTGAAATACTTCTGGTTCTTTACTTAAATGTTTTGTTTTCCAGATTTAAGGAAACATTTTGTCTTAAACTATCTATAGTTGATAGCAATTTGGTAAAGTATACATTTGTGAACAAAAATGGAAACATTTACTTTTTCTCCTTACTTGATCCCTTCAAACATTGCAAACTATTCATGAGTATTCTTATTTTTATGACAATATAATTATTTACAGAAGTTCAAGAACAATGTGCTCTCTTTATAACAGAATACAACTGGAAACACTGCTTACATTACAAGGTTTTGACTGGAATGTCATATTTAAATTGTTTATAGGTACTACAGACAAAGTCTGAAGTCTGCCTTATTTTGGCTTTCTAGCCTCAAGAGGTTTTTAAATCTGAGATTACTATGTGGTCAAATCACTATTTTTGCAGGCAAAATTTAATAAACCTAAATTTATTTTATGAACCTATGAACCAATTTGTCTTACTCTGATTATCTTTGATAAAAATCAGGATGACTATAGAGAGGAAAAATTATATTGCTAAAGAAAAAAAGCTATAATACACCTGTTATTTGATCGTAGCCCTGTGCATTGTTTTCTTGATATCTTGAGTTCTTGCTATCTACCTACAGACTGGATCAGATCCTGAATTCTCCTAATTTTCTCCAATATTTGGCTACAACTCTCCAACTAAGGTCAAAAACTTTTCTGTTCCTAAAGCCCTAGAAGCTGAAGCTAAACAACTTGATATAAATTTTAAGAAACGAGTCTCATGCCTGATGTATAATATAAGCCACACAGAAAGTTTGCCAAACTCCCTGCTGCCAATAGCCGGAGACATTCAAACTGCAGATCAGGACAGGAAGTTGACAGACTCCCACTGCAGGCAGTTTTTCCAAGATGATGGAACAAGACTCCCCATCATAATGAATCTCTTGCCCCTCTTAATTCTTCCTTATGCCTACTTTTTCCTTTGACAGAATAACAATGTAACTGAAATTTCATAATCAATAGCTACTGTTGGTAACGTGACAGAACCTGACCTAAGAGATCCTTTATTAACTATTGGTTAAGTAAGGAATTGTCTGTGCTATTGCTAATAGTACATGCTGTACCTGGATAAATTGCTCTGAGGAAGTTGAAACTCATATACATAAAATAAAAAAAAAACAGGTCAAATAGTTACTTGCCTGTGCTCATTTGATGTATTCAATTGGTTGCCTTTAAGCCTAGCTTCACAGCTCAAAACCATTACACACACTGAGGTGATCATATTACTATTAATTTTATTTTGTATTTTCCCTTTTTAAACTTAATACCCATTACTGTTAGAAGTATAGCTCCTAACAGAATAATGTTCTTCCCACGCTTTGAGATTATGGCCAAAAGACTATGGAACAGACAAAACTGAACTTAATAATGGGCTGCAGGTAGTCTCAGCCTGAGAGCCACTCCTCCAAACCTGCCTTGTGACTCAAATGTGGTTAAAACTATTTTGACACTGACTCCTAATCACCAATCACTCCTTCCAATGTGGAACCAGACCAACAACCCAGGTCAGGTCCATCCTGGCACCAAAGGACAATCAAAACCTAACTGTAGGATGATTGATCTGTGATGCCTTCGGAGAAAGAGCTTGATCAAAAGAGGGAAATGTGAAAGTTGTCAGAATCAAAATGGAGTCATTTGTTTAAAAAAAAAATAAAATAAAATAACCCTGAAAAACAGAGCTAAGGAAGGCTATGAAAGAAGGGCTCTAATACACAAATGTCTGATACAAAAACATCACAAAAGACTGCAAAAACTACAACCCTGCACAAAGGCCACTGCAACCCTACACAAAAAAAATACTTTCGTGAGGATGTCTGCCAGTAACTGCCTGTCCAACCTTGGACTGATGCCACTCTTGATATTGATCCTTGTAGCCAAGGATAATTATCTCAAAACAATTATGTAATCTTCCTCATTTTTCCTTTAAAAACCTTTGCTTTCCTTTATCTCCCTGAATGTGTACATAGTTTACTATGGTGCACAAGTTCCCATTTCAGTGCCTGTTACTGAATAAACATAGTTTTTCTTTTGAGAGTTTCTGTTTGTTATTTAGGAAGACGACATTAAAAAGATTATACAACATGACCAAGTGGGATTTATTCCTTGGATGCAAGAATGGTTTAACATGAAAATTAATCAATACTGTATAATATACCACATTAACAAAACAAAGGGAAAAAATCCACATAATCATCTCAATTGATGCAGAAAAAGTATTTGACAAAATTCAACAACTTTTCATGATAAAAACACTCAATAAACTACGAATAGAAAAAAACTATCTCAACATAATAAAGGATATATGTGAAAAGCACACAGCTAATATCACGGTCAATAGTAAAAGACTGAAGCTCTTCCTCTATGATCAGAAACAAGGAAAAGATTCCTGCTTTCAGTATTTCTATTTAATATAGTACTGGAAATTCTAATCAGAGCAATTGGACAAAGAAAAGAAAGAAAATGCATCCAAATTGGAAAGGAAGAAGTAAAATTATTTCTGTTCACAAACAACATAATCTTATATGTAGAAAAAGATTACAGTTGCACACACAAACTGTTAGAATAAGTAAATTCAGCAAAAGTTGTAAGATACAAAATCAACACATAAAAATCAGTTTTGTTTCCATATACTAATAGTAAGCAATTCTAAAGAGAAATGAGAAAAAAATCCATTTATAACACCATCAAAAAGAATAAAACATTTAGGAATAAACTTTTACCAAGGAAGTGAAAAACATGTACACTGAGAATTATAAAATGTTGCTGATGACACAAATAAATGGAAGGACATCTTGTGTTCATAGATTGGAAAACTTACTATTGTTAAGATGGAAATACTAGTCAAAGCAATCTATAGATCAATGTAATCCCTGTGGCAATCTCACCAACGTTTTTTTGCAGAAATAGAGAAGCTCATTCTAAAATTTGTATGGAATCTCAAGGGACCCTGAATAGCCAAAATAGTCTTGAAAAAGAAAAAAGGTCTCACATTTCTTAATTTCAAAACAGCAGTAATCAAAACAACATTGTACTAGTATAAAGACAGACTTACAGACCAATGGAATAGAATAATGAGCCCAGAAATAAACGTTCATATTTATGGTCAATTGCTTTTCAGTGAAGGTGCTAAGACTATTCAATGGGGGAAAGGATAGTCCTTTCACCAGTGCTGCTGAGAAAACCGAATATCCATATGCAAAAGAATGAAGTTGGACCCTTACCTTACACTATATACAAAAATCAATTCAAAACGGAGGCAGCATTGGTGGTTCAGTGGTAGAATTCTCTCCTGCCAAAATGGATAAAAGCCCTAAATGTAAGAGTTAAAGCTATAAAACATTTAGAAGAAAACATAGGGGGACCCTCACATTGGGTTTAACAATGATTTCTTGGATATGACACCAAACGCACAGGCAACAAAAGTTAAAATAGATAAATTGGACATATCAAAATTTAAAATTTCTGTGCATTAAAGGACACAACAGAGTAAAAAGATAACCTATGGAATGGGAGAATATATTTGCAAATCATGTATCTGATAAGGGGTTAAATTTTAGAATATATAAAGAACTCCTACACCTCAACAACAACAACAAAGAACCCAACTAGATTTAAAAAACGGGCAAGGGACTTGAATAGACATTCCTCCAAAGACATATAAATGACGAATGAGCACATGAAAAGATGCTCAATATCATTAATCATTAGGGAAATGCAAATCAAAACCACAATGAGATACCACTTCCCACCCATAGGTGTTAGAATGACTACTATAATAAAAACAATCAAAAAATAACAAGTGCTGGCATGGACATGGAAACTTGGAATTCTTGTGCACTTTTGGTAGGACTTTAAAATGGTGCAGCCACTATGGAAAACAGTGCAGGAGCTCCTGAAAATAACCAAAAATTGGATTACCATATGATCCAACAATTCCACTTCTAGATATATCCCCAAAAAAATGAAAGCAGGAACTTGAAGAGATATTTGTACACTCAGGTTCATTGCAGCACTACTCACAACAGACAAAAGCTAGAACAACCCAACGTCTATCAACAGGTGAATAAATAAACATAACATAGTATATACACACAATGGACTATTATTCAGCCTTTAAAAAAAGGAAATTCTGACACACGCTACAATACGGATGAATCTTTAGGACATTACACTAAGTGAAATAAGCCAGTCACAAAAAGACAAATACTGTATAATTCCACTTATATGAGGTAGACACAGAAAGCAGAAAGTAGTATCGTGGTTGCAGGGACTGGGGGAAGAGGAGAATGGGGAGTTGTTTAATGGATACGGAGTTTGAGTTTTGCGAGATGAAAAGAGTTGTGGAGACTGGTTGCACATGTGAATGTACTTAACATGATTGATTGTACCCTTAAGAATGGTCAAGTTTATGTTAAGTGTATTTTACCACAGTTAAAATTTTTAAAATACAAATTATCTTTAAATTACATCATAATAATTGTATAACCAATATTTTCAAAGTAACCCAATGAAATTTCTGACATATTAAGCTATTACTCATAATCCTATAGCTTTCATGGCATTTTTACATCAATTTCTTAAAAATATATATATTCAATGCATATTAAAAATGCCACGAACAAAGCCAATAGACAAACTAAAAAATTATATAACAGAAATGACAAAGACATAATCATTTTAATTTTAAAGAATTTCAAATCTATAGGGAAACATTAAGTAACCCAGGAGAAAAATGGGCAAAGGATTTAGGCAGGCAGACTATAAAAACAATACAAATAAACAATGAAAATATGTAAGAATTCTAAATCCCATTCATAATTTTCAAAATACAAATCATATTAACAGAGTGCCATTTTCCACCCATCAGATTAGCAAAAAGGTACAAAGTTTGTTGCATGCAGAACTATGAGCATGTGAGGAAGTTGACATTGTCATTGATTATATGTATAAATTTGTGCTATCTCAGAAGACAGTTTGGTAACATCTGTTAAAGTTAAAAGAAAAAATCCCCTACTATCTGACTCAGGAAGTCCACTACTGGGAATTTATGCCATGGAAATATTTACAAACAAAACAAGTATAAAAAAAGTTTTCTTTTTAATTGTAGCAATGTTTGAAGAGCAAAAAAAATCCATCAATAGGGAATGGATTATATAAATTTAGGTAAATCCCTACAATGGAACATTATGCAGACTTTAAAAATCATGAGGCTAGCTAGCTCTGTATAGGCTGATAGGGAAAGATCTCTGGAAGTAAAAAATATAGTAAAAAGCAAAATATAGAACAGTGTGCATAATGATTTCTTCTGTGAACATACACACTCATTTATCTAATAATTATTTACTGAGCATGTACCATGTGCCAGGTGTTGGCTGTGTAGTTGTGAACAAAACACACAAAACGTCTACCCATAGGAGTTCAGTGAGGCAGCCAATGCAGGCAATAAACCAGGTAAGTCAATACCGTGCATAGAACAGGGCATGGTGATGAGTCCTCCAGTGAGAAATAATGCAGGGCTAGGGATGGAGAGTACTGGGGTGTGGGACACACTCAAGAGAGAATGGTCAGGGAAGACCTCACTGAGAAGTTGGCATTCGAGACCCAAGGCACATGAGAAAGTGAGCCATGTGAGTATCTGGGAAAAGAACAGCCAGGCAAAGGGAACAGGCAGTGCAAAGGCCCTGGGGCAAGGATGTGTCTGATATATTCAAGGGAAGTATGGAGGCAGTGTGCCTGGAGCAGCAGAGAGTATAAAAGAGCAGAAAAAAGAGGCCCAGAAGATGACAGCAGTGCCGGGCTTGGTTGGAGCTCCTATACTGTGTACCTGTAATGATTTTGTCTTTTACTCTAAGTGACCTGAACGCCAAAGAGGATACCCAGCAAAGGCATTAAATGATTTAAGTTTTGACAGAATCACTTAAACACACATACTGTTATATTTTTAATAGTAAGTGGAGACTTTTTGGGTTGTAGCATCATAGAACATTTTATTTTCTTCTTTATAGTTTTCTATTTTAAAAAAGTACCAAATATTAATTTAAGAAGGGGGTGCTGGGAGATTAATTATTAATTAATTATTAATTAATTTGGAAGGGGGTGCTGGGAGATTAGGGAAGGAGAGTGGGCAAGTGGGAGCTCAGGGAGACCGTTCTACCCTTGACAAAAGGCAGGAGACTGTCCTGCAAGAGGACATTCCCCCAAGGCATTTCTCTGGGGCATTAGTTTGTGTTAGGGAGAAAAGGTTTCATGGTCAAACAGGTTTGGAAAACTCTGGATAAGTCTTGACTGCAGGACTTCTCATAGGCTTTAAAATATTACCACCCAAGTGGTAGAAAGAGAACGTGGTTTCCCAAACTTATTAGACCATGGAGCCCATTTATTCTCAAGCCATCTCTAGCATTCCATGGAATACACTCTTGCAAAATGCTGCGGGGGCGAAGGGGCTCTTAAACGAGGTCGTGGCAAGGGCAGACTTGTACCCTGGTGGCTCACTCCAGCAGTAGCAAGGGGAATCTGTTGGGGGTCAAGATCTGGCATAAGCAGATCCCAGAGCCCACTTTCCTGCCATGCACATCTGTTGCCCCTTCTGCACTGATGCCCTTGTGCCCAGAGACAGTGAAGCAGATCCCTTCAGATGCCCCATAATCCTGAGCTCAGTGGCAGGCGAGAAAGTGAGCCATGTGAGTATCTGGGAAAAGGACAGCCAGGCAAAGGGAATAGCAACCAGGCAAAGGGAACACACTGAAAGTATGCTGATGTAGCAGAGTGGAGTCTGACATTCTTGGTTCAGAGTAAAATCATCACGTGCTGCTGCCCAGAGTCCCAGCCCACCCACCTCCTCCCTGAGCACTAACTGGAGGGCAACTGGAGTGCAGGAGGTGGGGTGACTAAACAGGATTGCCCGCTGGGGAGGAGGTGGCTGGGACCATGATTGCACAAACCTCTATCACCTTGGGCCTGTTAATATTAACTCAAGCTCTATCCTGGGGGAGTATTAGCAATCGCCAAAGCCACAGTCCTGATAAACCTTGTTTTGCTCATCTTGTTGGCTAGATCTTCAAGGCTTCTCACTTGGCCTTTGATGGTGAACCCGCCAAGTCCCCCCTAAATATGCAGCTTTAATCTCTGTAGCTGCATGTTGAGGAAGTTCTTCCCACAGAGCAGAGCAGAAATCAGTGGGAGACTGAGTGGGAGCAGAGGCCCAGCAGAAGCAACCAGAATTGTCAAGCCAAGGGCTTCAGGATAATCTTCATCTGAGCCATTTCAATAACTGTGCCATCGAAGCTGCTTCTAAGAAGAATGTATTTCTTCCTGTGGGCATTCCCTGTGTTTGGTGTCCGGACACTTTTTTGATTGCTAGTCATTACTCCCATAAATTAGGCTTAGTTCTGCACAGCCAAAGAAACAGTCCAGAGAATAAACAGACCACCTACAGAATGGGAAAAAATTTTTGCATACTACACATCAGATAAAGGACTGATAACAAGAATCTATTTAGAACTCAGGAAAATCAGCAAGAAAAAATCAAGCAACCCTATCAAAAAGTGGGCAAAGGACATGAATAGAAATTTTTCAAAAGAAGATATAAAAATGGCTAACAAACATATGAAAAAGTGTTCAACATCTCTAATCATCAGGGAAATGCAAATCAAAACCACAATGAGATATCACTTAACCCCAGTGAGAATGGCCTTTATCAAAAAAACCCACAACAACACATGTTGGCGTGGGTGTGGAGAGACAGGAACACTAATACACTGCTGGTGGGACTGCAAACTAGTGCAACCCCTGTGGAAAGCATTATGGAGGTATCTTAAACAGATTCAAGTAGACCTGCCATTTGACCCAGCAATCCCATTACTGGGCATATACCCAAAGGAAAAAAGGTCATTCTGTAACAAAGACACATGTACCCGAATGTTTATAGCAGCACAATTCACAATAGCAAAGAAGTGGAAACAACCCAAATGCCCATCAATACATGATTGGATTAGTAAACTGTGGTATATGTATACCATGGAATATTACTCAGCTATAAGGAATGATGAAGATATGACATCTCTATGGTTCTCCTGGAGAGAGTTGGAACCCATTATATTAAGTGAAGTATCCCAAGAATGGAAAAACAAGCATCACATGTACTCACCAGAAAATTGGTTTCCCTGATCACCACCTAAATACAAATCTGGGAACGACACCAATTGGACATCAGACTGAGGTGGGGGGTGGGGGAGGGGATGGGGGTATGCCTACACAATGAGTGCATTGCGCACCGTTTGGGGAGTGGTAACACTTGAAGGTGCTGACTTGGGAAAGGGGGGGTGGGGAAAAAAATATGAAACTGTTGTTTTTAACTTGCACTGTTCACTTAATAATTTATCATGAATATTTCCCATATTATTTCATATCATTGTACAAGAAATAATGTATACATTATGAGGACATACTGTATCTAACAAGATATACTGTTAGACTCTTTGATTCTGTAAAATTAAATTGTTATTAATGATAAAAAAATAAAAAAAAAAGAATTAAAAAAAAAAGAGAGCGTTGAAAAAAAAAAAATAAATAAATTAGGCTTAGGAAAAAGTAGATTCAGTCAATCAATCGTTCATTCATCCAACTGTCTCGCGCCCATTGAATCATTCAACCACCAATTGCCTTGTACTCTGTGCTAGCGCATGCAGGTCCTAGGTCACACATCGTGTGTGAGTTCCAAGTACGGTCAGCGAACAATTCTGAATTACAAACTTCTTTGTAAAAAACACCAAGGGCTTTGCAGATACTTTATCGTTCTGCTGCTTCTGCGGGGAGGATTGTTTTCAGGGTCAATGTGAGCAATGGCACTGACTGTGCGCTTCTGTGGGTGTCTGGCAGGGGGAGCGCGGGGCCTGAAATCCAACCCATATTCTACTTGCCAAGTGGTGTGCCTGTTGTATGGTGGCAGTCTCCTGGTTGAAAGCGCTTTTTTACTTTATACAAAGATGCCATCACTCCAGAGAGTATGTGATAAAACAAGCATAGTGAAATTTTAATGGTGTAATCTAGGTAATAGGTTTAGGTCGCCCACTGTAAAAATCCTTCACCTTTGCTATATATTTGAAATTGTCATAATAAAATGTTGGCATGGCATGTCACTCCTTGTCCAGTTATGCGTGGGCAGAGAAATGCTGTTATGGGCTGAATTATGTCTCCCCGAAAAATTCATATGTTGAAGTCCTAACCCCATTGCCTCAGAATTTGAGTATTACTTTGGAGCTAGGACCTTTACAGAAGTAATAAAGTTAAAATGCGATTATTTGGGTGGGCCCTACTCCAATATAACTGATGTCCTTATAAAAAGGAGAAACTGAGCACAAAGACATGCACATAAAAGGAACATGATGTGAAGATACAGAGAGGACATCCTATGAATGTGAAGATGGCCATGTGTAGGCCCAGGAGAGAGGCCTGAAACAGATCCTTTCCTCACAGCTCTCAGAAGGGACCAACACTGCCAACAGCTTATTTCAGACTTCTATCCTCTAGAACTGTGAGACAATAAATTTCAGTTACTTAAGCCACCCAGCTTGTGGTACTCAGTTATGACAGCCCTAGAAAACTAATATAGAAGCTTTTTGAATAATCTGCACAAAGGGAGGTGTCCTGAGGTCTGTCAGCGGGCTGATCACCTTCTTAAACTCTCAAGATGAACAGAAATGTAAGGAGGATAGCATTTTAGTAGAGACAGTTCCTACTGCAGGGTTTCGGGAGCTGAGAACTGACCACAGGCTAATGTTTGCCTTGGGAAGAAGTGAGTGACAATAAAGAGAAGTCATTGCCCACTGGGGTCTCAAGGCCAGCTAATATCCAATAACAGGGCTATAAGCACAGAGCTTTTGACACAGTTGACTTTTGACACCCAAGGCTGTTCCACAAATAAAGAGACTAGACAAGGTTGCTGAAAAACCCACAGCAACCCAAGCAATCCTACATGACAAAAGAGCAGCTGGACCTTGGGTTCCACTTCTGGCACTAAACACTCACAAGCTACATCATCTTGGGTAAGCCACGTGAACTCCACTTTCTCATTCACAAAGACGTAAGTAACTGTGGCTTCTTTCTAGGATGTTGAGAGGATTAAATAAGATGTTCCACATAAAGCTCCAAACACATAGTAGGTACTCAAGAAAATGGGGGCAAAAATCCAGACACAGATCAAGAGGAATAATAAACAGGCTCAAAGGCTTGTTTATTCAATAAACAGGTGGCTTCAGGTGAAGGCCATCAGGGCCATGGAGGTCAGAATCAATACTCAGCTGGCATCAGGTGTTTGTCCCCATCAGACACCATGAGAATTGGCTGTGATCTCTGGTCAGTCCTGAGAGAATGCATGGCAGAGTAGAAAGAGTACTTGCTCATGAGGCAGGAGAAGGATCCTAATTCTCACTTTCCCCCAGTTGTGTAACCCTGGGTAAGTCTCTAACACTTCTCCTGGCCTCTGTTTCCTCATCTGTAAAAGGAGAGCATTGGACTAGACTAACAATGGCACACACGTGGTCTGCGTGCCAGCCCTTCTGCTCTCATTCCTACAACAGACAGCACTAATCAACCATGGCCCTCACTTCCATCTTCGTTCAGACACTGCTTCAGAATCCTCAAAATGATACCCCAGGAACCACTACGATAGATCCAAGATGGCAGATTAGGTGAAAACCATTTACTGTCCTGTCCTAGAAGATCTCTAAAATGTCTTCCAGTTTCTACGTTTTCTGAGTCTGATCCCTTTCTTGGCCAGAAATGACCTCATTTTGCATCTTCCAAGACTTTCACATGGTATTTAGGATCTTTCACTGTCTGGGCCCTACATCGTGAACTGTTCTATTGTTTCATATCTCCCTCTCCCAGTCGAGATGTCCAACATCCTCAGTAGGACCAGGGTCTTAGGTTTTGGTAATCCCATTATATTAAGTAACCTAGCTCCCAGTAACCTCTTGATCTTTTTCTCTCTCTCTCTTCACTTTTCAAAACTCCTAGGTATCCTAGAGCAGGATTAATTCATACCAAAATATTTATTTCACCACCTCCTCTGCCCAAGCCCAAGACAGTCATGGTTAACACATTAAGGCACAATCCCACAAAGAGGTGGAGTCTCAAATGCCTTCTCAACTCAGTCTTCCAGGCAGCCCCTACCAATCTCTTGAAATTCATATATCAGAAAAAAACTATTGGCCATTTCATCCCAAGAAAGTGTGTCCAAGAAAACTCTCAGGCAAATTATTAAACCAAGGAAAAAACTGTGTTTGTAGATATCAGCTTCAAATCAGTACTAAATGAATTGCTTTGTTTTTAATACTCAAGAGTCTAACCAAGCCTTCAAGTCACTTTCTGGTTCTCTTCTTACCTAGGCAGCACCCTCCAAAGGTGCCTATTCTCAAGAAGCCACCTGTTATGGTAGAAAGAATGCAGATCTGGGTGTCACATAGCTCAGCATGGCAAGCCTGCCTTGCCTCTACACGCTGTTTGCTTTTGAACAACTTCCTCAACCGTTCCTGGACTAATGTGCAAATATAAGACTAATGCCTCTTTATAGGGTCATTCTAGCACATAGCACATATTCTCCCACCTAGAAGATACTCAACAAATAAATAAGAGTGGCTGCTACCCTTGCATGGATTATGACTGTCATTACTAGTTCTATTTCTATATTGATTTGTCAGTCTTCGGGCCAGGTTCTTGGGATTTTGCATAGAGAAATAACTTACTGTGCACGCCCAGAGAAGTGTAAAAAAGAGCAAAGACATATGAATAAACTGGAGAAATATAGTATCACCACAATAGGCCCTGAGTCCATTTGGGGCACTGCTCAGAAGTTGCTTAGCTAGTATTTCCTCTTCTCTCTTTCTGGTGGCTGAAATACTGCCCACCCTTCAGCACCCAGCTCAAGGCCACATTCTTAAAGGAGCCTCCACTGAATACTTGAACCTCTGCTCTGCCTGTTGAAAGATGTTTAACCTTGGTCAATTCTAGCTGAATTCTGTTAGTTCACCATTAACTTTGTCAGCCTAGGGTTCTTTCAGTCAATTCAAAGTTTCCCAATCCAATTTTTTCTACACCCTCACCTCCCATCCCAGACATGTGGGATTTCAGTATGGAGACAACAGGTACACAGGGCATCGAGTGAGACATGCCTCTTGAAGGGAGTTATAAGATTCACTCTCCCCTAGCTACCCCCTCCAATGCCTACACACTGTTGGACATGTAGCTTCAGAAATGCTTCAGAAGTGGATGGATGGATAGAAGGGAGGAAGGGAGGAAAGGAGGGGGAAATACGGGAAAGTACTTCCCCTGCATAAGGTGGCTTTCATCCTTCCTTTCGCAGGCTCTTGGGCAGTGCAGCATGACCACCTTCCACAGCTAGGCCAGCTCAGCAGTTTCTGTCCTTCCAATCTCTCCATGTATCAGTGAGCACCGCACACTGTAGCACCCAAAAGACAGGTGCAGTGGGCTGAGGGCTGGAACATTTGCCTGAGGAGGGTACAAGCTGAACTTCTTGTATGGCTCTGTGTTCCTGACCACAAGACTCAGGAGATGACCTTTGCTACCCTCTCAACTCCTTAGCCCAGGACAGCTGCCTACAGAGACCAGACGTGAGGGTGCTGCGGATGCATCAGACTCCTAGTACATGGTCTGTAAGTAAAACTTACCTCCCATCTAGCTGCATGCCCGGTCCCCATGGCTCCTAGTTTGCACCCGAGGAAACAACTCTCTGCATGGCTGTCAGCAATAAGGGAGAGCAGAGCAACACCACAGGACCTATAAGGATCACAGGCAGGTAGATCTTATTGTAGAGGGTCACCTTATGTTGAAATAGGGATCTAATGAAGGATAAAATAAAGCACCCATAGTTGGAAACTGCAGACCTGGCCTCCAATCCTAGCTCAGCTGTTGATCTTGAGTTTCCTCCCTGGGACTCAGCATTTTATAGGGGTTGGTCATGAGGATTAAATGGAGTATTACCCAGAGTCCCCTCAATGGTTCAAAGGACAAGATTTTAATGAAGAGTCTACATGGATAGATGTGGAAAGAATTAAGGGAAAGACATTGGGGTGAGGCCTCCAGAGGTTAGCAAAAGCAAAGAGCTATTACCTGCCCAGAGCTGAAGGAACCAAGGGAGGAAAGAGTGAGAGCTGAAGCCATGGAGAAGGGGGCCGCCTGGGGAGATCTGCAGTGGTCATGGTTGAGGGGATGTAGCTCCTATCAGAGATGTGGAGGAGAAACAGAGAGGAAGTGGGCATTAACACCCCGACCTCTCTCTCCTCCTGCCCAGGACTCCCACTAGAGGGAGGAAGCCAGCAAGCAGGAAAGCCCAGCAGTGCAGTCCAAAGGGGTCAGCTACTCAGGGCACAAAACAGGGCAGAGAAAGGATCTGGGCAGGGGGCTGGCAAACAAAGAACAGCCTGCAGAACAGGCATCACTGACAGTAATAGTAATAATAGTCAACTTCTGCTGAGCACGTGCTGTGTGCCATGACACATACACTAGTTCATTTAATTTTGACTCATAAAGAGCTTAGTTAGCCCTGAACACAGAGGCACTCGCTGTAACATAACTTGTATTACTGGCTGAATGGATTTTCCCACTGAGCCAGAAGGTAAATTCAGATTCTGGACATTTTTAAGAAATGGGGAAATCGGTGACCCCACCCCCACCCCAGGTTTTCCTTAATGACTTGCTTTGAATGAAGGTGTGCCTTTGACCAAATCACAAAACGCTGTCCACAGGGGCTCCAAAGATGGGGAGACTGAGGACTGCAGCAGAGGACTGTGGAGGGATGGCCTGGACTGCAGCCCTGGGAAACCCAGGTGTTTTCTCTCTCTCTCTCCATCTCTCATAGAGCACCTGCCTAACCCTTCCGCAGCTCTCTCTCTCGACCAGTTTCTTCCACCCAAATGATGACAAACACCACCGTTCCCCTGCTCACAAGACAGGGAAATCAGTCACAAACTTGGAAGCCACCCAGTCCCCAACGCAAATTGTGAAGGTAGAGGCCGCCATCTTGGGTCAGCTGCCAGCCCTGGACCAATCAGAGCGGCCAGAGTGGGAGGGGGCGGCGCATGCGCAGTGGGAGGCCACTGTGCGTGCAGGTGCCGCAGGTGCCGGGAAGGCAGAGACGGGAGTGGGCGCACGGGTGTCTACTGCCTGAGAAAGGCGGCATCGCTATCTGCGTAAAAAAACTTTTAAGACTCAACTGAGAAGTTGTTAGAACTAGCAAGAGCGTCTACTAAGGTAACCAACCAGTCACTAAATAACTTGCTGAAATTAGTTCCTACCAATTCGAAATGGAATGAGAAAAAAAACCTCATTTACAATGCAACCAAAAATTACCTACAAATACACTATACAATATGGAATATAAATAGAACAGGAAAAGGGCAAGACCTATATATATATATTTTTTTTTTAAAAAAGCTACTTTTAAAAGGTCTGAATTACTAGAGAGCTATACAGAGGCCCTGGTTTAAAAGATTTACTTTTAAAGAGACATTTGTCCTCAAATTAATCATTCTAACTAATTCCATCTGTATTTTTTCAATTTGGCAAATTGATTATAAAATTCATCTGGGAGAATAAATCCATAGAAATAGCTGATGGTTTTTGAAAAATAGCAAAATATTGCCTTGCAAAATGTATTTTAAAAGCCATAAATTCCAAATTTCCATTTCCAAATTCCAATTTCTATTTGGAATTTCTATTTAAGTTCCAAATAGATGAAAGAGCTAAACATAAAATGACAAAATACAAAAATACTAGAAAAAGTGGGTGCTTGTGGTTTTATATAATCTTGAGATGGGGAAGGTTTTCATCAGCATAACTGTGTTGGCAGATCAAAGTACATAAGATGTTAATGCTGCTTTATGATAAAAGGCAAGATGACAAAAGTTAAAAGACAAATGACACACTGAAGAGAGAAAATATTTGCAACATCTATGATGGACAAGGTTTTAATGTCCATTATCTATATTAAAATTTCCTACAAATCAAAGGGAAAAAAGACAACTAAATAACAATAAAATGAAAGGCTATTTCCATCTACTAGACAGAAATAAAATGATGTCAATATTGAACATCAGAAAGAGAGTGAAGGACTATACTTTTGCCTAGAGTTTGTAAGAGCATAATTGGTTCAGACATTTTGGATGGCAAATTGGCAATATCTAAGAAAATTTAAAATGTGCATAACAATTTCATAAATGGACCCTATAGAATGACTGACATTTTGATATATGTACAAAGATGTCCATGGCCAAATTTTTGAAACAGGAAAGAATCAATAGCTATCAATAGAGATGATGCAATAATTTATATAATAGTAAGTACTTACTGAGCAACAGATATATATATATAACCATTAAAATAATGAAGTGGTGTGTACTTACTGACAAGTTAGTGAAATAGTTCTACCATATAGTGTTAAGTAGAAAAGTTAGTGGTGGGTCAATGTGTAAAATATAATTCCATTACATTTTGAAGTGCACATGTATAATTATCCATATACAAAGATGTGTTCTCTGTGTAAATATTACATATTCAATCATATACAGATTCAAACAAAGAAAATTCTAGACCAACATACAACAAATTCTAAACATCAATTATTTCTTGAGGAGCAGGATTGGGGTGAGCAGGTGGAGAGCTGGATTTTTACTTTATATTGTAAATACTATATTTAGAACATACTATAAATAGAACATGACATTATTATAACTAGAATCTAAAGAAGCCCACAGGGTACAAGTAAGGCTTTTGTTCCTGACATCTGTGGTTTGACTGAGCACCTGTTGTGTTTCTCCCACCCTGTTCTCACATCAAGCCTCACACAGTTCTGCACAACAGGTATTTATATTTCCATTTACACCTGGGACTACTACCGGGGAGGGAGATTGTGTGAGAGCTAGCCTGAGTCAGGATTCGGATGCGGGTCTGTCTGACTCCAGAGCCCGTGCCTTGCCCGACAGCTGACTGTTCCCTGTGAATTCAGGCTGGGGTGAGCCCACTAACACTGACCCCGTGGGCACTCCCTCGGGGGAGGCCCAGGAAGCATTCTGGGACAACGTGCCTTGCTGGCTGCATGGCGGAGCTGGGTGATGGCATTCTGTGTCTCTTTGTCTAGGATGGCGCACCCCATTCTGTCCCTCTGGCTGCTAGTGGCTGGACTGGGTCCTCATGCCTGTGGCCAAGGGGTTCCTGACCAGAAAAATCATCCAATGCCAGGGATCCCGTCGGCCTCCTCAACCTTCCTGAACAATTCCCACTTTGCCTTCAGCCTGTACCGACAGATGGTGGCCCCGAACCCAGGCAGGAACGTGCTCTTCTCCCCACTGAGCTTCTCCATCCCCCTTACTCTGTTGGCCCTCCAGGCCAGGCCGGAGGTGCGCACTCAGGTTCTGAAGGGCCTGGGGCTTAGCCTTGCCAAGGTCCCAGAGAACCAGGCCCATGTGTACTACAGCCAGCAACTCCGTTCCTTCCTGCCGTCCCCTGAGGAATGCCACATAGACATGGGCAGCCTGCTGTTTGTGAGTATGAAGCAAAAAGTGCTGCAGAGGTTTATTGATACTGCCCAGAATCTGTACCTCACAGCGGTCTTCCTCACCTCCTTCGAGAACGAACATTTAGCCAAGGATGAGATGGACTACTTCACGAGGAAGAAAACTCATGGCAAAATTGGCAATCTTGTCCAGGAGTTGGATAAAGACACTGTCTTAATTCTGGCCAATTATATTTTCTTTAAAGGTACGTAATCTTCTACTGATTAGACCTCTTTGCAGCTTACTGCAAAGTTAATTCATCTTTTGTCCAAGATGAATATTTCCTCTCCCCCTACCCGAGATCACATTCCATCCTGCCTCTCTAAGATTTTGTTCTATTGACCAGCTGCTCTGTCTCCCACACCTGCAGCCTCTGTCTTTAGGCACCTTCCCCTGAACATTCAACCTCCAGTTCCCTTTCCAGCTCTAAGCCCCAGCGCTCGCGCGCTCTCTCTCTCTCTCTCTCTCTTTCTCTTTCTCTCTCTCTCTCTCTCTGTCACAGCCAACGTTTTAGGAAGGGGTGCTCCCACACAGGACCAGCTACATAAGTTGTGGAGCCCCTTGTTCAAAGTCACATTTCAAGATGTGATGGCTGAGCCTTAAACTACCTGTGGGGCCCTGTGTGACTGCTAAGACCGTGCCTGCCCATGTGAGCTGTCCCCACTTGCCTGCCTTTCCACTGAGCACAAGTCTTGCATCTGGACCCATTACTCATCTTGTCTCCAACTGCTTCATCAAGCAGCCTCCCTCGCCAAAAGAATGCTGTTGAGCTGAGAACCTCCTCCTTCCACAGCCTCCCTTCTTGGCCGCATTTGACGCTGTTTTGTTGACCCTCTGTCAACACTCTCCTCTCTCGGCTCAACATGGCTGTCCCTCTACCTCCCCCTCCTTACTGCATCTCCCTCTCTTGTAGAGCCAGACCCCATTAATTGTTTAATTGTTGACATTCCATAGAGTTCTTCCTTGGGTGACCTTGGCCTCTAATCAACCAGTACGCTGAAGACTCCCAACTCCCTGTGACCAGCCAGCACCTCTCAGGAGCTCCAGACCCTTATCCTCACTGGCCACCTGTCACCTCCTTCTGAAGGAAGCACCTCAAGCTCAACATGTTCAAAACAAAAGCTGTTTCTTCCCCCATCTCTCCCATCCCCCCAAATCTCCTCTTCCTTCTCCTTTCCTCTAAGTCTCAGTAAATGGCCCCTACTCCTGCCCAGCCCAGAACCTTGGTTGCCACTCACCACTAGCTGGGCAGATCAGCCACACTACACGTCTAGACAGGAACCACATCCTGTGGCTTCTCCCTCCCTCATCTTTCTTCAGTCTGTGCACGCTTGTCCCTCTCCATTGCCACTATTCTTGTTCAAGTTACATTATCTCTTACCAAAATTACTGCAATTGTCTCCTAACTGGTCTCGCTGTCTGCAGTGTGCCTCCCCGCCTGCACCTCTAACCCAGTTTCTACGCTGCAGTCGGGAAGATCTTTCTATAAGCGAAATTTGACCTTGTAATTCCACTGCTTAAAGCCTTTCAGTGGCCCCAGCCCAACTGTAGCCCTTGGGCTAATGCTCCACATCTTTAGGAAGGACCGGGCCTTTAAGTGGCCTGTCCCCTGCTGCTGTCTTCACCCACATCTCTTGTCACCTCTCTACTCTTCCTCTCCCCAGAAGTACCACAGGCCACCCACACAAAACAACACCCCGCCCTGAACTGCACCGTCTCTCACCGATAGACCCCCACAGGCCACCCCTTCGCTCAGAGTGCCCTTCACTGCCGCCTCCCCTCCGCATCCCCTGGCCGGTAGGTTCTCTTCCCGCAGGCCTCCACTCTGAGGCCGTCGCCTCCAGGAAGAATTCCTTCACAGTCTTCACCACTGAGGTTGCCAGATTTAGGAAGAAAACAACAACAACAACAAGATGGGACACGTTTATATTTAAGAAAAATTATCATTTCTCTGAAATTTAAATTTAACTGGGCATCCTATATTTTATCTCTCAACTCTACCCAACACTACCCAGAGTCCGTGGTGGTGAGAAAAAAAAAATGCTTTTTGTTTTGAACATGCTGAGTTTGAGATGCACCGTGGGCACTTGGATGGCGAGTGAGGATGGGGGCCCGCAGCTCCTGAGAGTTGTGGGCTGGGCACAGAGACGTGGGAGTCCTCAGTGTGCAGGGGAGTTTCAAGCTAGCAGAGGGCACAGTCTTGTCTGTCCTCTGTGTTCTGGTAGAAACACATCCTTTCTTTAATGTGAGGACACACTGCATTGTCATTTTTTGGTCACTTGTCTATCCCCACAAGGTTGTGGGCTCCTTCGTATGGGAGAGTTCACTGTTGTATGACACCTGCCATCCCTGGAATCTGGGTGCTGTCAGGATCGCAGGGCTCAGAAACTCAGGTTCTGGGTCTCCTCAGCACCCCCTGCCCTAGGCCCTCGGTGCTCAGTCCCGGTCAGCCCCTCAGTGCTGGGCTCCTCAACCCCAGAGGCCTCAGCTGCCAGGAAGGACAGGCAGAAGCAGGCTCCAAAGGAGGAGGAGTGGAGTCCCACCCCACCCTGCCCAAACTCCTCAGGCCCTGGGCCCCGGTCCACTTGCAGGCTGCATTCAGACTTCTCCAACAGATTCCAGGGACGAGCGGAGTCCAGGTACCCTATACTTTGTGGAGCTGCAGTCAGCACTGTAAGAGAACATTATTATCTAACAATTACTCAGCGACTGCTATGTGCCAGACCTTGTGCTCAGACCTTTACTTGGAACATCTCTCTGATGCTCACAGATATCAAAAAGGTAGACGTCATCACCCCAGTGTACATAGGAGGGCCCCGTTCCCTTTCTGGCCTCGCCTCGCACTCCCCTCTGCCTCACTCTTTCTTTTCCAGCTACACAGGCTTCCTGATGTCTTTTGAACACACCAGACCCACTCCTGCCACCGGCCCTTTACACATGCTGTTCTCTCTCTCTGGTATTTTCTCCCCCCAGGCACACCATGGCTCATTCCTTCACCATTAATTATTTACTCCATATCACCCTCCATATCATCTCAGGGAGATTTATATAAAATTATAACTCTCCTTCCTTGAGATTTATCTACTCTTGCTTTATTTCTCTCCTTAGCACATATCATCATCTAACACCTTTTTTCCCCTAGTTTATCTTGTTCCTGCTCTTCCCCAGGTGTGTAAGCTCCACGTGGCCCTGTTGCTTGTGCAAGAATGGTGCCTGGCAGACAGCAGCTGTTGGGGCGTGAGCTAGTGCACTCGGGCTTTGGGAAAGATCTTCCAGACAAAAATTAGGATAGAGAGAAGAAGTTTATTTACTTTTTCCTCGGCAGAAAAAGGACCAACACAGAAGTGAAGGAGGTAGAGAATGTTGGCAGAGAGAACCAGACATTCGGACTGTTTAGAGGGGAAGGTTGTAAGCGGGGAGGGCTGAGAAACGGCTGCATCCGCGCCTTCTTTCTTCTTAGCAGCAGGCTGGTGACAGAAAGGGGAATGTCAAAGAGTTGGTTGGTGTCCCCCCCCTTTCCCTGGAGGCAGGATTATCCCTGGGGAGTGACCCTGCCCTGTCCTCGAAAAAGGACCAAGGCCTGAAGCTGGCACCAAGGCTGTAAAAAGCAGATTCTCAAAAGCAGTTTTAAAAGGGAAAGATTTACATTTCCTTTCCGTCTGCTCAGCTCTTTTCAGAGGTTGTGAAAAACGGAGCCCCGCAGGATGCCAGTCAGCCAGCGGGAGAGAGAGCGCGAGCGCGTGCCAGCCCACGATTGATTTTAGCCCTTACTATGGGCTACACAAATTTTCTGTTATTTCACCAGCAAGTAAGGCCTTCCTTTGAGCAGCCCTTCCCTAGAGAGCTCCCAAATGAGTGAAATGCCTGACATCTGGTGCCCTATGCCCTGAAGACTGGTGGCTTCCTCTAACGCTTGCGCTCTCTTGTATCAGGGAAATGGAGACACAGCTTCGACCCAAAGCTCACTGTGACCAGGCCCTTTTGGGTGAGCGAGAAGCTCGCGATCCCGGTGCCCACGATGCAGCGTCTGGGCAGGTTCCAGCTCCGGCATTTCGTCCACCTGCACAGCCACGTGCTCCGGTTGCCCTACAGCTGCAACAGCACCGCGGTCTTCATTCTTCCTGACATGGGCAAGGTCAGGGAGACGGAAGAGGCATTGATGAAGGAGGATTTTGACACATGGACTCAGCCCTTCCCGCTAAGGTAACCCCAGCTGTCCCCGCCCCAGCGTGCAGTGAGACCCTCTTCACAGCCACCTGTGTGGCATGAGGGTGGGACTAGACCACGCTCTAATTATCAAACAGGGTTCAGCCATTCCCTGCTCCCAGAGACGGGAGCAGGAGAGCGGAGGGCAACAGGACAAAACCATCATCATCACTATCATCATCATCACCACCATATGATCACATCACAGCCTCCTCTAAGAGATTACAGTTCACCTTAGCATTTCAGAGCACTGAGAAGTTGTCAAGAACTGAACAACGTTGAACGTAGCTTTACTCAGCATTTGCCAAACAGCATTTGAACATGGCACACATTTTAACAGAAGACCTATGAACAAACTGCAATTCCATGCAACCCACAGTTGGCTAATTACCAAGGGTCTGTCTCCGCAGTTCATAAACTGATGCATTCAGTGTGAGCGGTAATTAACTCAGGGGAGCCAGGACCTGGTCTCTTCACTGGTCACTTCTCAGGGAGACTTTGCATGACAGTCACTTCCCAGCCACCTGCATGTCTTTCCTCTTTGCCACACTCTGTGCTCAACTTGCTTGCTTTACTCAAGTATTGGAGGTCTTTGCAACTCAAAGTGTGAAGCATCACTGGCTTCATCCAGGAGTTTGTCAGAAATAGAGGGTCTCAGGCCCCACTCCACACCTGCTGGATCAGAATCCTCATTTTCACAAGCTCTCAGGTGATTCGTGTGCACATTAAGGACGGGGAAGCCCTGAGCTAAACCCCAGGCAAATCCCAGGGCTTCCCGACACATCTTCCAGATCCTCCATCATTACAAGTCACCAAGTGGTGACCTACGTGCTGTGTCCCAAGTACCTTCTCTACACCCATCATTCTGGCCTCGGGCCTGGCTCCGTCTTCTAGACCAGGATTTCTCCCCCTCAGCATGATGCGGGCTGTCCTGTGCTTGATAGGATGTTTAGTAGCGTCCCTGGATGCTACTGCCTACTGGATACCAGCAGCACCCACCACCCCTCAGTTGTGAGGACCAAATCATCCCCAGTTGTTGCCAGATATTACCTGGGGGGCCAAGCCACTCCTCTTCTACACCATGAATCCACGCATGCACTTTGCTCATTCCGGAGTTTCCATCGCCCCTGAAGGCCTGTCTGACTGGACACACCATGAGCCACATTGAGCTGAGAGTTGAGCTCACCCCGGCAGAACGTTCTTACACCCTCAAGTGCGCTTCCTCTGGTGGGGGCTGAGGGCCTCCAGCTCTCCTCCCGTTGCTCAGTTTACCCAAGAAGGCACCTGGAGCTGTTAGGAGGCCCCACCAGGCCAGGGAGCTGCCAGGTGCGCCACGGCTGAGGAAGGAAGAAGGCTCGTGGCTGAGACAGTTGGGAGACTAAAGCTGGGAAGAAACATTCTCAACGCTCCGTGATCCCCAAGGCTGTGGACATGAGTCATGCTCAGGCTGCTGTGCAGGGACCGTCCCCATGGGTGCTTTTTGTTGTTTTTGTTTTTTAGTTTTGACTCTTTCCAGCTTTTATGAGGTATAATTGACAAAGAAAGATTGTATATATCCAAGGCGTGCAAGCTGATGTTGCAATGTACATACACGTTGGACGTGATCACCACAGTCAAGCTAATTCACACATCCACCACCTCACACAGGTACCATAATGTCGTGTGTACGGTAAGAACAGCTCAGATCTGCTCTCTTAGCAAGGATCCAGCATGCAGGGCACTATCAAGACAGGCACCGTGCTGCACAGTAGACATCCGGAACGTGCGCATCCTGCGTCACTAACTCTGCACTCCTTGACCAACGTCTCCCCATTCCGCACCCCACCCAGCCCCTGGCAACCACCTCTCTACCCTCTGTGTCTGTGCGGTCACCTTTTTAGATGCCATATGTAAGTGAGATCATGTCCCCTCACGTGACCAGATGGGAAAAGGTAAACACAGGTAAAAGTGGCCCTCAGTCCTGTCCTGGACCTTCAAGGCCTTGAGGCCAGGCCTATGGAGAGAGGGAAACAGGATGAGGGTACGTGTTGGGCCAAAGACAGACAGACGGACAAAGAGACTCTCTTCTTCCCCTGGACCCAGAGCGTACCACAGCCAGCCTGAGAAGCAACAGCACAGCTTGAGAAAGAGCTTCGGTTTTGACTTTGGGCAAATCTCTTTAACCCCCCATTTTCTCATTTATAAAGTGGATATTTTTAGCACTCAGCCCCCAGGATTACTATGAGGATGAAACGAAATTACCTTTTAGAGTGCCTGGCAGAGACTCGTTTATTGCAGGCGCTTGGTAAACACAACTGACATTAATTTTATTCCATTACTCTGCAGTGAGATTGCTGGCTGGGTGGCTTATTAGATGCCATTATTTCAGCTCTGTTTTCTCCTCTCATTCCCCTGAGTAGAAAGAGGAGGCTGTATTTTCCAAAATTCTCCCTACCTGGGAACATTCAACTGGACAAGCTCTTGCCCACAGTAGGCATCTCGGATTTATTCAGCTACCGCGCACAAATCTCGGGAATGTCTCTGCAAACCATGCCCATGAAGGTCTCCAAGGTAAGTGATAAACCCACAGTGTTGGGTCACTTATCATAGTGCATGTGTTTTTTCACTAGCTCATTCATTCCTCATGCACCAGGGGCCCCTGCAGTGCTGTTCCCATGCTTGGGGGCGCCATGGGTGGATATGGAGAATTACAACACCCGCTGGTGTCCTGAGGACAGCTGCTCCTCGGAGAGGGCTGGGCCTGAGGGGCGGGGAAGGGGCCGGGTTTCCCGAGCTCACCACTCAGGCAGGCAGCCCTGCTCTAGGGGTAGGGGAGCGGTGGTGGGGAGCCAGGGGAAGCCCTGCGGAGGGGAGTACCCTCATGCTTACATAAGAACAATGCAGCGGGGTAGTTACACAAGGATGGGTCCAGATGCAGGAGGAGGTTACATAAGGATGTGGGGGCTGGTGGAGGTTGAGTTATACAAGGATGGGTGCAGAGTAAGACCCCTTCTGAAGTTTTAGCCCCACCACGGGACTTTCCAGGCAATAGAACGAGGAAGTGCCCAGAAATACTGCCTAGTGTTGGGAAAAGGCAAGTTGGAGGGGAGGGGCATGAGTGAGTAGGGATTGGGGAGGGCGGGGGGCAGCCCAGCTGTCAGCTGGGACTGGTGGCAGGAGGGCCTGGCCTGCTAGGCCGAGGTGCCCAAGGGCAGGGGGTCCTGCCTGAGCTGAGCGAGGAGGCCACCTGCGGGCTTTGGGGATGGGTCTGAGCTTCAGGAAGGGGATTGCTGCACAGCCTAAGGAAGCAAGGGCAGCTAGCAAGTGACACTCAGGGCAGGCCTCAACAGGACAGGAAGGCAGCGTTGGAAAGGAGGTGCATTTGGAGGTGGGAACTCCAGGACTGGATGGCTGGCTTAGGAGTAGAGAGTGAATAAAAGGAAGCCCTCTTTCTGGGAAGCCAGGGAACGTGATGCGTGCCACAGGGCATCACAGGAGGTCTTGGGGAGCAGGGGGTGCCCTGTCATAGAGGAGGGATCGGGTGGAGCAGGAGAGCAGGCCCCTTCCTCCAAGCCCAGGCTGGCCCTGGGGCGAGGTGCAGAGCGAGAGGAAGGCCCCGCCTTGGGGGTGGGGCCCAGTGCGGAGAGGCAGCATCCCCTGAGTCCCTGGAGACAAGAAACTGAGTGTCCACCAGGGGACAGGATACACCAAGTCATGTGGTAGTAGAGACAGAACCAGGACTCCATCCTGGGCCTCCTGGGCCAAGCTCACACCAAGGGTCAGTGTGGCATCTCCTGGCGAAGGGGCCACTTCTGCTCAGAACAACACTGTGAACCTTGGTCCCTCAAAGGCGGAGCACAGGGCAGAACTGACCGTGGATGAGGAAGGAGCAGAAGAGGAAGACGTCACCGACCTCCAGGCCCTCGACAAGAACTTCGTCCCTGGCCTCCACTTCAACAGGCCCTTCCTACTGCTAGTTTTTGAGCAAGGCAGCCGCAGCCTTCTCTTCATGGGGAAAGTGCTGAATCCCAAAATAGTGCCGTAGTCAGGGAAGAGAGAGCCTGCCTGCCTCCTCCTCCCCCGCTGTCCTCCGCTGCTGTGCGCTGCTCGGGCTCCTGAAGAGAAGGGAACACAGGACCGCAGCACATTGGCACAGGTGCAGGCTATGGCTCCTCTTCTGGTCTTTGCACAAAGCCTCCCCGAGTGACTGTCCCCACTGCACAGATTAGCAAACCCAAGTCCAGGATGCCGTGCGATCTCAGGCCAAACTCAGTGCCGAACGCCAGGCTTCCCAGAGCCCGGGGCCAAGTCCCTGTCATGGCTGTTCACCAGCTGCCCGCCCCTGCTGACTTCTGCCTTTTCCCTCGCTTCCCGTTTTCTCGGATCCTGCCACCTGCACTGCAGCGGGGTTGTATTCCTCAATAAAGCAGCAAATGAAAACTTTGTAGGGGGTGTCCTGGTGGTGCTGGGCAGGCTGTTCCCCCAGCAGGATTTGGGGACTCTGCTGAGAGTGGCCTGGGAGTATGCATGTGTGGCAAGGAGGGGGCAGGACCATCCTATCACTGCCACTCGCCAACGTCGGATGGGTCCAGTGGTTCACAAGGTGACGGCAAGGTCTCAGGTCTCTTCCACAAGTGGCTGAAAAGGAAAGCGTGCAAGGAAATCTCTGAGTCTCTTTGACAAGAGAGGCCACTTAATGTACGTTGTGTTTGAAGGCCATTTGCACACCTCAGCTGTGTTCCTGCATAGGCTTTAGAGAGCAGGAACAAACGCCCTCTAAACCCCGTCCATAAAATTCTCTCCATGAAAGACTCCTCCTCCAGGAGAGGAGCTCTCAGAGCAGGGACTGAGTTCTCCACAAGGGTCTCCATCCAGCATTCAATCCTATATAAGTCATGTGAGAAAGCATCCGTGAGTACCAACTGTGTGCAAGGCACAGTCGTAAGGCTGAAAGAACGTAGCGTGGAGGACACGGCCCTGTCCTCAAAGAACTCGTCACATAGGTGCACGCCATGCTGCCTGGCTGCAGCCACTCCTGGGTGCATGGGCAAATGTTAACCAGTGGGATACTTTCTTTCATTCCACAGGTAGGATCCATGTCCTTCCTGGGAGGAGTGTCCGCTGGTTTTAGGCAGAGTGGGCAAACAGCCCAGTACTGACACAGCCTGACTCGGGGGAGAGAGCGAGAAGGGTGTAGCCTCACATCGAGCTGGCACCAACGAACAGCCAGACACTGCTGTTACCACAGCTCCTCCCCACAATCCAAATATGCCACTCCGACCACCGCCTCCTTCCTTTCCAGCGCATTGCTTTTGGTGCCCAACTCCAACAGCCCTTTAGCCCCACTGGGATCCATGATCCATTGATTCCAATGGTCCTCACTTCCTCCCTGCCCAGCTTAAATCCCATGATTAATCCTTTGCTCATGCTTTATCAGAGTTGCTTGACAAAGCCCTCGACTCTCTCCCTATTCCGTGCCCACACTTGAGCTGCTGAGTGTAGTTAGAGAAAAACAACACACGGACTGGCCTTATTTGAAATTCATGATCTCTAACTTCAAGAGAGCTTAGATTCTGCAGGGCAAGCACTCTCTCCTTCTTGAATCCTCTCATGCCCCCACAGCCTCAGCCCCAAAACACTCTGAGCCAACAACCTCACTTCCTTTTTCACTGGCAAAATGTAGGCGCTCATCTGCCCACCCACCTGCAACTCTGCCCATGCCTCTGCCGTTCCTCCTGCTACAATGGATGCTCCTGGCTAAGGCCACCCCTCCACAGATGCCAGCATTGTATTTTATCTCACTCAGATAAAATGCAATTATAAAATACATAGCACCAGCTACCCTCCCCTCTGACTCCTCGCCCACAAACCTACCCTATCTACTGGGCTTTTCTATCAGGAGGCAAACACGCTCTTGTTGCTTCCATATTAAAATAGACAGATGGTAGATGGTAAGTATATAGATGATATATAGATGGCAGATAATTAGATAATGGATGGGTGGATGGATGGGAGAGTAGATAGAGACCTGGTAGATAGATGACAGATGACAGATGGCTAGAGGATATTTAATAGATGATAGATAGATATCATTTCCCCTTACAGCCAACACCATTGCTTGTAAAAGTTATTAATATTTATTCCTCTAGCTCCAAATTAGGGTGACTAGCCATCCCAGTTTGCCTGAGCATGATTCCAGGACATGAGATTTTTTAGTTTTAAAACCAGAGGTCACAGGATGCAAACTTTCATGCTAAAACCCAGAAGGTTCCCAGACAAACCAGGACAAGCAGGTCATCCCACAAAGCCCTTTCATGCCCTTGAACATGCTCCAGTGAGGCTTCCTCCCGCCCCCCCCCCCAATCCCATGACCATTTCACTGAAGTACTCTTGGCTAGTCACCCACTACCACCTGCTCATTCCTCTATCAACTGTGAGTCTGCATCTTTCCTGACGGCTTAGCTTAGCATCACTAGGCAGAATTTACCACTTCTGGCTCTGGAAATACTTTCATCGCTTGGCTTCCGGGACACCACACTCCCCCGGTCCCCTTTCTTGCATGATCCTGAGTCCTCACCGGCTGCTGCCTCTCAGCCTCCTTTATGGGCTCTGCCTCATCTCCCGAACTTTTTAACATTTGAGTGTCCCAGGACTCAGTCCTTGAGCCTTTTTTCTTCTCTATCTACACCCACTAGGGGATCTCACATGGTCTCGTAAATGTTAAAACCATCTGAAAGTCCGTACTCCTAAACTCATATCTGTAGCACCAGTGTCTACTCTGAACTCCAGACTCATACATCCAACTACATACCTGCCATCTCCATACGCAGTCTGATAGTCACCCCAGACTTAACATGTTTATAACTGAGCTCCCGATCCCTGCAGCCCTAACTGGCTCCACCTGCAGTCTTCTCATGTTAGTAGTAATGTCATCCTTCCAGTTGCTTGGGTTCAAACCTTTGGAGTCATCCTTAACCTATCTTTTTCTCATTGCATCTGTCAGCAAATACCATCAGTCTTATCTACAAAAAAATATCTAGACTCCAACTACCTTGCACCACATTCCCTACTACCCTCTGGTCCAAGCCGCCACCATGTCTCTCCTGAACTATTGCAACACAGGTGCCTAAACTAACTTTCTAGTTGTGGGAGCATAGGGTGGGGAAGAAGGAGAGACAGAAGACATGGAAAATGTACCTAGCCAATAAATACTATCTAAAGAACTAGAAGGTTAAGTGTAGCATGTAAAATTATAATCATAAGAAACTCATACAGTAATGCTCAAGAAATTTTCAAAAAAGGGTGCCAATAAAAGTGGGGAATGTCTTTTTAGCAAATTGACATGGAACAATTGGATATCCATATGCAAATTTAAAAAAAAAATAATTTAATCTCATACCATATACAAAAATTAACTCCTAACTCAAAATAAATCGTAGGCCTAGATGTAAGAGCTAAAGCTTTAAAACTTCTAGAATAAACCACAGGAGAGAATTTTTATGACTTCAAGTTAAGTAAAGCATTCTTACACATGACATCAAAAGCATGAGCAATAAAAGAGCAAAAAAATTGATAAATTGGAGTTCACTAAAATAAATGTTTAAACTTCAAAAGATACTATTAAGAAAATTAAAAGACCAGCTCCAAGTTTCTTACAAAGTAAAACATAGTCTTACAAGATCCAGCAATCATTGTCCTCGATGTTTATCCAACCGATTTGAAAACTTTGTCCACACAAAAACCTGTAGCCAAGTGTTGATAGCAGTTTTATTCATAATCACTAAAAATTGGAAGCAACCAAGATGTCCTCCTGTAAGTGAATGGATAAACAAATTGTGGCTCATGCGCACAATAAAATGTTATTCAACAATAAAAAAGTAAAGCAATAAGAAATGAGATGTCAAATCACAAAGAGACATGGAGGGACCTTAAATGCATTTTGCTAAGTGAAAGAAGCCAAGCCAGTCTAAAGGTTACATAGAGTCTCACTCCAATTATGTGACGTTCTGGAGAAGGCAAAACTATAGCATCAGTGAAAAGATCAGTGGTTATCAGGAGTTCAGGGGGAGGAGAGAAAGGTTGGATAGGTGAAATATACGGTATTTTTTAGGGTGATGAAACTATTTTGCATGATGCTGTAATGGTGGATACATAACACAATGCATTTGTCAAAGCCCATAGAACTTTACCACACAAAATATGAACCTGAAGATGTGCAAATTTAGAAACTCATTTAGGAGTTGGAGAATCTCAGGATGGAATGCATAGTGTGACAAAACAATCTAATTGTGTTACAAATGTATAAAACAACTTCACTGAAGGGATGGGGGTGCTGACCGAAGTGACTTTGGAAATGAGTGAAGTGTGTAAGACTAAAGGCAGAAGGAACTGCACACAGCAACGCACTCTAGCTAGTAAAGTTGCTCCCCACAAGGGTACAGGTTAACAATTTTGATTCCACTATACATATACAGGAATTAAACAATTAGCCAAATGAAGTCAACGGAGGTCAGATGGCGGGAGCCAGGTTGGAGTGGGAGGTTACAGGTCAGCAAAAGGGAACTGAAATGGTCTATGGCTTAGAGTTAGTTGGAGCTAACAGTATGAACTCACATTTAGCTTAATATAGATATAGACGGTTACATGTGTAAATGCTTATAGATATGTGTATATATGCAGGTCTGTGGGTATACATATATTCTCTTGCTCTGTCAGCTGAAAGAGACTAGAAGCAAATGATATCTCAGTAGCAATGAGCACACATAGCACCAAGATCTCGGTTTCTAATACCATTCTCCAATAAAAGTAAACAGGACTCCTTGAAGAAATGGCTGATTCTAGGACCAGAGCAGGAAATATACAAGATGATCCTGGAGATCTAGTCTTGCCAGAAAGTAAGGAAGTGCTTTTAAAACCCCCACAACGCTGAGGGTATGTCAGTGGAACTCAAGTCAACTGAAACAGCGCCTGATAGCCAGAGTTGGATCAATCTGAGCAAAAAATAAATAAAATAGTATTATAAATTATAATAGTATGTGTATATATAGATTATAATTCAGAGTATAAAATAAATATTCATGGGTCCATAATGATATAAATAAATTATTGAATAAATAAATAAATTCAGAAGAAGAGACACATCTGCCTTGCAGAATTCCAAATAATTTAGGTGGATACTCAGCCCGAAGGAGGTGGAGCTTAATTCCCCGCTCTTTAAGTGTGGGCTACTCATAGTGATGTCCTTCCAAAAACGATGGCATGGAAAGAGTGATAAAAAGAGTAACTTTGCAGTAAAGAAACCTGGTAAACTCCACGTCAGCCAGGTAATCAAGGTGGACATCAACAGTGATAGTTGTACCTTTGATATGATGTGGTGAGACTGGCACTTTACCTCTGTGGTCTTCCTCTGAAAAACCCACAACCCTAATAGAATCATGAAAAAAAAAAAAAAGACAAATTCCACCAGAGGGGTAGCTTACAAAATATTTGACCAATATGCCTCAAAACTGGCAAGGTCATCAAAAACAGGGAAAGTCTTAGAAACTGTCATAGCCAGGAGGAACCTAATGAAACATTATGACAAAGTGTAATGTGCTATGCTAGATGGGAGCCTGGAAGAGAAAAAAGGCCATAAGGTAAAAGGTTTATGTTTGACGTTTTTACCAATGTGACAAATTGCTTTACAAAGTGGCAGCACCATTTCACAGTCTCACCAGCAATGTGTTAGAGTTCCAGGTTCTGCAATATGAGTAAAGTGTAGACTTTATCTAATAATAATATATCGATATTTGTTAATTATAAAAACTAATATTTATTAATTATAACAAATGTATCATACAAATATAAGCTGTTAAGTACATGGAAAACTGGGTGTGGGGTAGGTATATGGGACCTCTCTGTGATACCTTTGCAACTTTCTGTCAAGCTAAACTTTAAAAATAAAAAATGTATTTAAAAATGAGGCAAGCTACAAATAGGAAGAAACTAGTTGCAAATCATATATCTGGCAAAAAAATTAAAATGTAATCAACTTCATTAGTCATCAGATAAACACAATATATTAATAAAACTATCATGTAATACCACTACACACCCACCAGAATGGTTAAAATTTAAAAAAAAAAAAGGACAACATCAAGTATTGGCAAGGATGTGGAGCAATTATATCTCTCATACACCATTGTTGAAAATGTACATTGGTCCAATCACTTTGGAAAATTGTTTGACAGTATCTACTAAAGCTAAATATATGATCCAGCAATTTTGGTTATCTGATGCTATATAACAACTATTGCAAATTTTAATGACTTAAAAGAACAACAATTTTATTATTACTCACAATTTTTAGGTCAGGAATTCAGGGAGGGCATGCCTGAGTGATTCTTCTCCACCTGGCAGTGACTGGGATCACTCAGAAGTATTCAGTGGGTGGCTGGGCTCAGCTGAAGGACCCAAGATGGCTTCACTGGTGTGTGGCACATTGATGGGGACAGCTGGAAGGCAAGACGCAGCAGGACCCCGATTCCCCCACATGCTGTCTCAGGTTCTCTCCATACAGTCTCTCTAGCAGAGTCATCGCACATCTTACATGGTGACTCAGGGCCCCAAGAGAGAGTATTCCAAGAGACCAAGACAGAAGCTGCAAGACTACTTATGAGCTAGACTTGGAAGTTCCAGAACATCATTTCTTCTACATTCTATTGGTCAAGAAAGTCACTAAGACAAGCCGATATTCACAAGGAAGGGAGGAATAGATTCCGTCTCTTAAGGAGGGCATAACATGCTCACAGGAGTGAAGGAATGGACGGCAGCCATCTTGGAGAAAAGGCATCACTGGCCACCCTTTGGCTCCAAAAATCCATTTCTCTCACACTTGAAAATTATACTCCTGTCCCTATGATTCCCCTCCATATGATGCCCCTAAGTCTCACCCTACCTCAACACCCCCTTTAAATCCAGGAGACCTTCATTTAAATCAGTCATGGTACATTTGAGGGTCCTGGGATGTCATTCCTCAAGTATAGGTTCTTTCAATCGGAAGACGCATGAACTAAATGGCAAGTCATCTCCTCCCACCCCTCCACACAACAGAAAATGGTGAGATACGCATAATTTAACACAATGGGCACTCCCATTCTGCTCCGGGAATAATTCACCATGGCCCCTTGCTGTGTCTCTTGAGATCTTGATTCTGTCCCCTGGGTCACCCTCCCTTTTCCATAAAAAATGCCTCATGTTTGCAGCTGAGCAGCCTCTTCAGCCTGTTCCCTGCCTGTGGAAGGATGGGCGTTCAAAGGCCTCTCATCATTTTGTACTCTCTTGTCCCTTTCAGATCAAGCTAGTATAATTATTTTTTAAGTTGTGGGTTTCATATGAATTAATTTATAATCTTCTCCATTAGAATAAAGGCCACGACCACCAGTCTTTTTAAGGTAAGCTTTTCTATATCTTTGGGTTTCTATAAAGCTACTATGGGACATTGACCTTAAAATCCTTAGAGTTAGAGGGCCCTATATCCAACAGAATGGTTCTCTAAGGCAACACCGTAGATCTTTCTGTATTTATAAAGAACTTTACTACCCTAGATTTCCCTTTGCTTTGAAATCCTTTCTTGATTGGAGAATCTCAGAAAGGCTGACAAGGAGAAACTATACTGTTTTTAACTCAGCAAGTCCGGGCTCTTTTATAGTCAACAAAATTTTTAAGCTTATCTATCTCCTCCCACATTTTACAGTTAAGTGGCCAGAAGAAGCCAGACAAAAGCCTCCTCCCTGGAAATCTGATCCGCTGGGTCACCAGCCCATTTGCTACATTTTCTATCCTCGTGTTATCACAGGTGACGGTGTTGCTAAATTTTTGCCAGTACATGTCAAGGATGCTTTCCCCCCAGCTTCCAATGAACTGTTTCTCACTTTCCTTTAAGCCCTCATCAACGGCCTTCTTATGGATCATCAAACTTCTGCTGAGGCTTTTTTAAGGCCTTTCCAACTCCCACTTGTCACCTGATCCCAAAACACACTGCCAGATTTTTTGGCTTTTGTGGGCAACACCACACTTCCAGGTACCAAAACCTGTTCCAGGTACTATGGCTGCCTGATAGGTTATCCAAAAATATAGCAGCTTAAAATAATCACTTTTCATGCTCTTGGGTTCTGTGGGACAGGAATTCAGACAAGATACAGTGGAGATGGCTTGTCTCTGTTCCATGATGGCTGGGACCTCAGCTGGTGATTTTTAGTGTTTTTAATAATGAGCAACTCCCAGAAGACCAAGAATATAATGAATATATTAATATTTTAAACCAATGGAAGAAAACTCAATCTTGTCAATGCAAACCAGGAAAAGACATAAAAGGAAACAAAAAGAACATATGGTAAATGGAAAATATGAAATAATATATGTCAATGCTAATACAATAGTAATTAAAATAAATGTAAGTGGGTTAATTTGGCCAATTAAAAGACCAAAACTCTCATTTGGAGATAATAAAACGAAACTAAACAAAATGTTGCATACACGAGACACTCTTAAAACAAGAAGGCACAGTTTGGAAATAAAAGGATGAAAAATATCAGGTAAGAGTAAACCAAAAGAAAGTTAGAAAAACAATCTTATTATTAGATAAAATTGAATTTAGGGCAAAAATGTGCCATATGTAGTAAAAAATATAAGAAAAGTAAGAACAAGAGGATACAGTTATCAAAATTATATATCCTTTAACATAGTTTCAAAGTATATCAAGCAAAAACTGACAGAGAAATAAATGAACAGCTGTGATCAGTGACTTTAATATTCCCCTCTGAGAAACTGAAAGCTCAAGCAAATAATCAACATAGATATGAAGAATTAATAATCTCAAATTACATGGATGCACATATAAGTACATATGTACGCATATCAAACAAATAAAATCTACTGTTTTTTAGAGGAAACATGAAACATTTGTAAAAATGGGCCATATATGATTATTAAAAGCCCCAATAAATTCCAAGTGCTCAATATTATAATAGACAATATTCTTTGATCATAATGAAATAAAATTAAAAGTTAATAAATGAATAGCCTAAAATTCTAAATAATATATTACTAAATTACTCTTGGGTTAAAAAGGAAACCGTAAGGAAAATTAAGAAATACTTGTAAAAAAGAGGGAAAATGCATAAATAAAATATAAAGACCCCCAGAATGACTGATATATTAATAAAATAATAAGGAAGGGGCATTATAAATACCTCTCTGCATTTAATTTGAAAGTCTGGATGAAATAAATTCCAAAATTGGCTAAAGGAATAGAAAACCTGAAAAGACCAACAAGGATTAACAAAACTGAAGTGCCCCCAAGCTGCAGACCGAGCATGGGTCCTACTTTCTCTTTTCCCGTGGAAACAGCCTCTCTCGAGCCCCAAAGGAAGTAAAGGTGTGGTCACCCCCGCAGAGAGCACAGGACTCTAGCTGGGCGTTCACAGTGCCCCTTCCTTCTGACAGCAAGTAGCCAAATAACCTGGAGGTGCAGTGGCCACTTTGTCCCCACTGCAGACAGAATAAAGTGAGAAAGCAGAAGAAAGCAGAGCTAAGAAAGAATGGGGAAAAAGAGAGAGACAGGGAGAGAAATGACTAATTTGGGACCCCTAGATCCAGCCATGCCCAAAGCCCTTTCCACCCTTTGGAACTCTCATTCCTGACACTCAATAAATACTCCTTTTTGCTTTAGAGCAATTTGAATTTGATGTCTGTCACCTGCAATCAAAAGAAAATTGATGAATAAAAACATGGGGGAGAGGGAAGGTGCCAGACTCCAGCGTTGAATGATCTTGGATTTGAATCTCAAGTGCAGCTCACTTAACGTCCACGTGCCCCAGTTTCCTGTCTGAAGAAGAGTGATAATAACAGTACCCGCTTCACGGAGTCAGAGTGAAGATTGAGTGGGAGAATCCACGCGAAGCGCTTGGCTGATACTATTTCACGTCTGCTTCTCCCACCAGACCGAGGCCCTCTGGAAGGCAGGACCTTGACCGATTCATCCGCAGCCGGAGCTAAGCACCTGGTCTTACACAGGTGTCTGCACCTTGGTGCTAATTACAAACACCTATGAGGTCTCTGCCAGCTGCCGCAGGGCAACCACACTGATGCAACTCCAGATACATTTTGATATCAAAAAATAAAACTTCAGTTAACTTCAAAGTTAATTTGCAGCATTGCTGTGTTCACTCAGATTTCTTAAGAAAGCCTCCCATTGGTTAATGGCTGGGGGGAGGGGCCCCCCGAAAGGTGAAGGCCACTGGAAGCCTCTAACCATTAACCAGCAGGCAAGCTGGCAAACGGGATTTAGCAGACAGCATCCTCTAGGGCTTACTGTACACCTGTGCAGGGTCCAGGGCAGCAGGACCGAGCCAGCGGGAGCAGCCCGAGCCTACTGCAGACTGTGAGTAACACCAGAGAACCCTCCGTCCCTCCTCCTGCCTGGAGTCCAGAGCAAAGTGATGACTGCGGCTTGCTTGTTTGTTTTGTTTTTTCATGGGACATTGAACATTAGGGCGGCCAGTAGTGATACGAGGTAGCCCTGTGGAGAATTTCCCAGATCCCAGAGTCTATGAGTCATGCCCAGGGGGTCCGTTGTCCCCTGGGCTCCTGCTCAGCAGGGGGCTGACACAGAGGGCTGTTGCTAGGAGTCATTCCCACCCATTGCCATGACTGGTGCTCCTAACCTCACCTCGTGGCCACACCACCACACAGCGAAAGTGTGAGAGCAAGGATGGGTCTGTGCCAGCCAGCACCCTTGATGGAGGATGCTGGCCTGGGGCAGGGGCCCACCTGGGACCTGTGTCTCTGCAGAGTGACATAGACCTTGCTCCACACAGCTCCTCGCTCAGTGAGCTGGGACAGGGTTGATGCAGACAGGACAGAACTATCTGCCTTGTGCCCCATAAGATCTAAATACGGAAGGCCTAGAACCATGCCTCCCCATAGGGGCATGTGTGAAAACAGGGAACACAGTGGGCATTTACCCCTGAGTCACTTCAGAGATGATAGACAAGGAGGACATACTGGAAATGCATGAGTAATATTGACACTCTACATTTTTGTGTGGCTGGGTACTTTTGACAGCTGTTTACTCATCATTTTGCTTTCTGCAGAGACAGGCAGAATGGTATGGACAGGCTCTGAAGTCAGACTGCTGGGCTTGGAATCCCAGCTCTGGATGGGTAACTCTACCTACCAGGCCCTCAGTTTTCTCATCTGTAAAATGGGCCCCAGGATGACCCATTAAGTGAGGTCACACAAGCCAAGCATTGATAGCAGCTGTGACTGATATTGACAACAACCTTGGGAGGTGGGTAAAGTTGTTAATCCTCATTATGCAGTATAAATACAGGAGGGGATGAGGCACACAATCGCCACAGGAAGGGATGGGAAGCCCACCTTGTTCTTGGCTTCATGCTACACAGGGTTCATGCCCAAGGGGGACCACAGAGAGGTGTGGCAGTGACCAGAGCTAAAGATTTCACTGTGATGGGGCAGGGACAGAGGGAAGCACAGAGGCAGGGCTTCCTGGAGGTGGTGACCTGGGACCTGCATTTCAAAGGCTAAGAGGGAGTGAGCCAGACAAGGCAGGGAGAGGAAGAGCCTACAAAGTCGCGCCACCTGGGCCAAGGCCAGGGCAGGTCCGCAGTCCACCTTTGTCCTCTGCTCCCAGTCTGGAGCGGGGCTCAGCAAACATGGGGGAGCTGCAGTGACCTGGCCTGGCCTGCCCCACCCTGCCCTGGGTGTGGGCTGGGAGCAACTCCGACATTCGGTGTTGGAGACGGGCAAGGCTAGGAGTGAGTATTAGTATCAACTCTATTTTATACCAAGGAAACTGAAGTCGAGTTTAAATAGCCTGCCCCACATCACCTAATTCATAAATAGCAGCATTGGGGTCCTGATCCAGCTCCAACTGCCACGAAACCCATGAAACAATTGTCCCAATGACCCAGCAGAAATCCAAGTCCGAAATCAGATCCGGGGGAGAAGCCAATAAACCCCAGCAGCTGGGGAGGAGGGCGAGGAGTGGGTCCCACTGTTATCAAAGTAGAGACGTAGAGAGCTCAGAGCAGCCAGCAGAGCTTGTTTTCCACTCTGGTGAGATAAGGACGGACTCAGGGAGTGTTGGAAGAGGACTCAGGTGAGGTAGGGGGTCCGTGGGAGGGGTGCCCACCTGTCTCTCTTGAGGTTCTGGCTTTAGAACATGGCAGCGAAGGGGCCTCTTGGGGTGTTCCAGAGCAGAACAGAGGCTCCCGCACTCATCGTGCACCTGTTGAAAGAAAAACCTTAGACAAATTAAATTTAGCAGAGTTTCTTTGAGCAAAGAAACAATTCATGATCCAGGCAGCACCTAAACCAGTATAGGTTCAGAGAGCTCCACCTACAGTGTGGGCAGACAGTATTTATAGGCAGAAAAAGGGAGGGACATACACAAGTAGCCTGATTAGTTACTGCTGGGTGTTTGCCTTATTTGGACACGTCTGAGTAGTGTGCAGCCTGTGACTGGCTGCAAGTTCAGCTGCTATCATTGGCCAAGACTCCGCTACTTGTTATAACACTGTACTCTGAAGTTAGGTTGCAGTTTGTTTACATATTAAGTTATAATATGTACAGAGGCAGCTTGAGGCCAAATTTAATTTAATTTAATTTAACTCATCACAGGCTTTTGAGATGCTGGTTTAAATGTGGGTTCCTGGCTCCTTCCCCAGAGCTGCTGGTACCACAGGTGAGGTAGTCCAGTGAGACCTGCTTCTCCTATAAACATCCCTTATTTATTGTGATACAGGTGCCTCCATAAAGCACATGGCTCAGGACCACTGGCCTTATAGACAGTGTCCATTAACTAATTTGGAACTTCTGTGGATTTTTTTTCAATTATCCCATACTGAAGACCTATACCCATTAATACTAATTCCCCAATCTCCCCTCCTCCTGGCCCCTGGTAACCACAATTCTACTTTCTGTCCCTATATATTTGATGACACTAGGAATGAAATTATGTAGTATTTGTCCTTTTGTGTAGGGCTTATTTCACTTAACATAATATCTTCAAGGTTTATCCATGTCGTAGCATGTCAGAATTTCATTCATTCATTCACAGACAGGGTCTCACTCTGTTGCCAGGGCTAGCATGCAGTGGCATCATCATAGCTCACCGCAACGTCAAACTGCTGGGCTCAAGCACTCCTCCTGCCTCAGCCTCCCAAGTAGCTGGGAGGCGATGACACCTGGCTGATTTTTCTATTTTTAGTAGAGATGGAGTTTCATTCTTGCTCAGGCTGGTCTCAAACTCCTAAGCTCAAGCGATACTCCCTCCTTGGCCTCCCAAAGTACTAGGATTACAGTTGTGAGCCACCAAGCCTGGCCTCAGATTGTGTTTTATTAGTGTTGGGAAATGCAACTGATTTTTGTGTGTTGATTTTGTATCCTGCAATTTTGTTGAATGTGTTTATTCTAACAGTTTTCTGTGGAATTTTTAGGGTTTTGTACATATAAGATCACGTCATCTGTAAACAGAGATAATTTTACTTCTTCCTTTTCAATTTGGATGCCTTTCCTTTTTCTTGCCCGATTGCTCTGACTAGAACTTCTAGTACTACGTTAAATAAAAGTAGTGAAAGTGTACATCCTTGTGTCATGCCTGATCTCAGAGGAAAAGCTTTTAGTCTCTCACTGTTGAGTTTAATATGGGTATAAAATATATTTATGAGTATAAAATATGTTTATAGGTTTTCATATATGGTCTATATTATGTTGAGGTGGTTTCCTTCTATTCCTAGTTTGTTATGTGTTTTATGAAAGAGTGTGTTGAATTATGTCAAATGCTTTTTTCTGTATCAATTGGGATGATCATGTGGGTTTTGCCTTCCTTCTGTGAATATGGCATATTACATTGATCAATTTTTGTATGTTGAACCAGGCTTGCGTTCCAGAAATAAATCTAACTTGGGTATGATATATAATCCTAATAACAGGTCCTCAAAATTAATTTACTCCATCATATCAGTTAGGGTTCTCCAGAGAAACAAAATCAATAACATATATAGAGAGATATATAAGAGGAGACTTATTACGGGAATTGGCTCATGTAATTATAGAGGCTGAGAAGTCCCATAATCTGCTGTCTGCAAGCTGGAGCCCTAGAAAACCTGCTGATATAATTCAGTCTGAGTCCGGGGGCCTGACAGCCCGGGGAGCTGATGGTGTAACTCCCAGTTCTAGGCCAAGGGCCTGAGAACAAGGGTTGAGGGGTGCTGGTGTAAGCCCGAGAGTCCAAAGGCCCAAAACCAGGAGCTCCAATGTCCAGGGGCAGGAGAACATGGATCTCCAGCTCAAGGACAGAGAGAGCGTTTGCCTTTCCTCCACCTCTTTGTTCTATCTGGCCTTCAGCAGATTAAATGTTGCCTTCCCACACTGGTGAGGGTGTAGCTTCTTAACTCAATCTACTGATTCATATGGTGATCTTTTCCAGAAATACTCTCGCATGCCTCTTTTATAAAGGCACTAATCCTATTATGAGGGTGGAGCCCTCATAACCTAATGACCTCTCAAAGACCCCACCTCTTAATACCACTACTTTGGCGATAAGGTTTCAACATATGAATTTTGGGGGGACACGAACATTCAGCCATAGCAGCTGGTAAAACATTATTTCTGGGTGTGTCTGGCACAAAATAAATAAAGCAAAAATTGATAGAATTGAAGGGGAAATAATTTTGAGACTTCAATGCTTCGCTCTTAATAATGGATAGACCAAACGTATAAGATAAACAAGGGACTAGAGGACTTGAACAACACAGCAAAAGAACTAGATCTATCAGACACATATGGAACACTCTACAACAACAACAGAACATAAATGCTTCTGAAGTGCACCTGGGGCATCCACTAGGATAGGCCATATGTTAGGCCACAGACCAGGTCTCCATAGATTTAAAAAGGCAGATATGATACGAAGTATCTTCTCTAATCACAATGAGATGAAGTTAGAAATCAAAAACACAAGGAAAACTAGAAAATCCACAAATTATGAAAATTAAACAACACACTCTTAGACAACCGATAGGTCAAAAAAGATATCGCAAGGGAAATTAGAAAATCATTCAAGACCAATGAAAATGAAAACACAACATTTTCAGTGAAAGTAGTGCAAAAAGGGAAATTTATAGCTGTAAACACTGATATAACAAGAAGGCCTCAAATCAATAATGGCATAAATTCAAATTAGAGTATTATATTAAATAACTTAAGGATGGTAACTATAATCCCCAATCCCCATGGTGATCACAAAGAAGATAGCTAAAGAGTATATACAAAAGAGATGAGAAGGGACTTAAAGTGTTTCAGTATAAAAAAATCAAACACAAGAGAAGACAGTACTATAGGGAATGAGGGATGAAAAATGTTATATCTTCTTGCTGTATTGAACATTTTATTAATATAAAATATCCTTCTTTGTCTTTTGTAAAATGTTTTATTTAAAATCTATTTTGTCTAATATTAGTGTAGCTACCCCTACTCTCTTTGGTTACTATCTGCATGGAATATCTTTTCCAACCTTTTCACTTTCAATCTATTTGTGTCTTTGGCTCTAAAGTGAGTCTCTTGTAGACAACATATGGTTGGATCATATTTTAAAAGGCTAATGTTTAAAAACAATTATGAGTCTAGGTTTATAATTTAGGGACTACAAAAAGGACAAACTAAACTGAAAACTAGCAGAAGGAAGGAAATAATAAAGATTAGAGCAGAGATAAATAAAATCAAGAGGATAGCTCTGTCCCCACCCCTTTTGCTTACTGATGTCACCAACTATATCTTTATGCATTGGGTGCTCCAAAACATAACTGATGCGTTTGCTTTTACCAGAGGTCCTTATTTCTTCATACAGCTTCGAGTTACTGTCCAGTGGCCTTTCATTTCAATCTGAATGAAATGCCTTTCATTTCTTGCAGGGTAAGTATTGTGGTAAAAAGCTTGCTCAGCTTTTGTTTTCCTGGGAATGTCTTAATTTCTTTCTCATTTTTTAAGGATAGTTTTGCTGGCTATGGGATTCTTCATTGACAGTTTGTTTTGTTTTGTTTCTTTCAGCACTTTGAACATATCTGTTGGGTGGACATTTAACCTTTCTGAGCATCTGCTTCTGCCTGCCTAAAACCAGGTTAATAATATTTACTTTATGAGTGTTTTGTTAAAAGTTAGATGAGATAACATAGGCAAAAATACCTTGCTCAGTGTTGGGTGCCTGGTAGACACTTGATAAATCATAGCAGGTATAGTTCATGTCTTCAAATGGAGCCCAGAGCCCCTCTGACTTGCCCCAGGTCACGCAGCCAGTGCGGAGGAAGGAACCGGAGCTTAAATGGGGTCTTTTGCCTGCTTCCTACCGCACAGTGCCCCACTGAATCGGAGGCTACCACATCATCTAACAAGATCTCTGGTTTGGCAGGGCCTGGCCATACTGGACAATGCCACTCACCCTGTATGCCTGTCTCCTCTGGCTGTCCACCAGTGGCCTCTGGACCACCCAGGCTGAGGACAGCAGTGCTAACGTGAGCATGAGGAGCCAACACCGGGGCCTGGCTCCAGCCAATGTTGACTTTGCCTTCAGCCTGTATAAGCACCTCATGGCCTCGGCTCCTCGCAAGAACATCTTTATCTCCCCTGTGAGCATCTCCATGGCCTTATCTATGCTGTCCCTGGGCACCCGTGGCCACTCACAGACCCAGCTTCTCCAGGGACTGGGCTTCAACCTCACGGAGACATCTGAGGCTAAAGTCCACCAAAGTTTCCAGTATCTCCACCACCTCCTTAGGGAGTCAGCCACCAGCTTGGAAATGACCATGGGCAATGCTTTGTTCTATGACCACAGCCTGGAGTTGCTGGAGACGTTCTCAGCAGACATCAAACGCTACTATGACTCGGAGGCTTTGCCTACAGATTTCCAGGACTGGGCTAGAGCCAGCAGACAAATTAATGAGTATGTCCAGAATAAGACACAGGGGAAAGTTGTCAACTTGTTCTCAGAACTGGATAGCCCAGCCATCCTCATCCTGATCAACTACATCTTCTTCAAAGGTACCCCGACCCGTCCCACCCTGACAAGGCCCATCCACTATTGCCAAGAATAGTAACAGCGATCAAAATCCAGGGTACACTCTGGGGCAAAACCTTTGATTTTATAAAGCACATGCACATCTGGGAATCTCCATCTTCACAATCCTGTTGGGAAGGTGGAATCATAGCATTTTATGAAAGATCAAAATAACACCCAGAAGAGCTAAGCAACTCACCCGAGTTCTGGCAGGGTTGTTCAAGGCCCATGCACAGAACCAGGAACAGCCTGGCTATGTCGGTCTCTACAAATATGGACTGTCAGGCACTGGGCCAGGGGCTGGAAACACAGTCTAGAACTGACATACCCCCACCCCTCAGGAACTCCCAGATGCCCCCAAAGCCTCTTGCACACACTGCCCAGGCACTCATGGCCAGCTCTGACTAGATCTTGCCTCAGTTTCCCAAAATGACTATGGCTAAAAAAAATCTTGAGGGAAATTTGTTAAAATTACAGATTCCAAGCCTGTGCCAGACCTACCAAAGCAAAACCTCTGTAGGAAAGCCCTAGAATTTGTATTTTTAACAAGTATTCCCTCCCACACCAGGTAATTTTTTTATGATCAGGCAATTTGGAGACACATTGTTGCCGAGAATAAAATCTAAACTCCCTAACCTAGAGCAGTGGTTCTCAACTGAGGCTAATCCCCCTACCCTCCTGGGGACGTTTGGCCATGTCTGGAGACATTTGGGGTTGTCACAACTGGGGTGGGTGGAGGCTGGGGAGGCTGCTGAGCGTCCTACTCACAATACCCCGGATGCCTCCCGCCGGGGATATCTGCTCCCCAGTGCCATAGTGCCAAGGCCGACAAACCCTGGCCTGCAGTCGTCGACTTTTTCTGTCCTCTTGGCCTCTTGCCTCCACATTTTCCCTCCTCCGAGCTGTCGACAGCAGACAGGCAGACCCACGCACCGTCCAACCGCACCAAAGTCTTTCCACGGCTGGAGCATGCCTGGCTCCCCAGAAGCCCGTGCCAGCCTCCCATTGCTGCTGTAACAAAGTGCCATAGATTTGGGGACTCATAATAATACAAATTCATTAGCTCGCAATGCGGGAGGTCAAAATTCCAAAGTGGGTCATGCTAGGCTAAAAGGAAGGTTTTGGTCAGGCTGGTTGCTGCTGGAGGCTCTGGGGAGAATGCGTTTCCAGGCCTTTCCCAGCTTCTGGAAGCCGCCTGGCTCCCGGCCCCCTCCGTCCGCAAGGCCAGCAATCGCAGCCACTCCGACCTCTGCTTCCCTCTCCCACCCACGAGGACCACCTGGTTAATCTCCTCCTCTCGAGGCCAGCTGATGAGTAACTGTAATGCCACCCGCAGCTTAATTCCCTTTCAACATGTAAGCTAACATATCCACGGTTTCCAGGGATTAGGATGCAGACATCTTTGGGGCCTTTATTCTGCCTGCCACAAACATGTGTCCCTCAACAACATCACAGGATCATCCAGGCTGTAATCCCCGGCAGCTCCTCATGCTCCCTTCTCCGTCCCCCTCCCACACCTCCTCATTGCCTGGGCTGACTTAGCATCTCTGAGAGTAGCCCCCCCCCACCGACCCCTGGCGCCTGCCTCTGGCTCTTGCCATTTCTCCATCCCAGGGCTGGGAAGCCCCTGCAGAGGCCGCCCTCCTCTAAGGGAGGCGACGCTGAAAGTCTGACCAGGCAGAGGCAGCTTTCTTTACACCTGACAGTGGGAGGGCCGCGGGGAGGCTGGGGGCATTTGCCCAGAAATGGTTCTGGGGGCTCCTGCCAATCCCACAGGCCGTCTCTCCCGCGAGGCTGTGCACGCCTGTGCAGGGCTTCCTTGTCTCTTTGGGGGCCTTTGCTTAGTGCCTGGCACATGGAAGGCGAGCAGCTGCATGGAGGTTCTGGCAACACAACTTTGGCAAAGGGCACGGCAAACCCAGGCACAGGAAGGGCCCTACTGAGCCCGGCTGAGGCCCGAGCATGCGTGGGCAGCTTACCAGACATTGATAGGGGTGAAATGCACAGTCTTCCTATGATACAGCAAAACGAACTGACAAGCCCTGGGTTAAGCTGGGGGATACTCTGAAATGTTCCCAGCAAGACAGGATGACAAACAGAAATGAAGAGTGGTATCATTATTATCACTAAATTTAAGACACGTAAAATGTCCCTGGTATGTTCTTTACGTCCTGGACTCTCCTGACAGCTCTGTTTAGAGAACATTAAAAATATTGTTGAAAGATTTTCCAGGGGAATCATCTTTGCCTTCTCAGATTTTCTCCCATAAATTCTTAAGTTTCTCTACCAAGAGTTCTCCTAAGAATTTTTGAGAAGAAATCCCTTAAAGTAGAGGTTGAATCCCATTCTGTATTTTGTTTTATGCCAAACTAGATGTGTTATTCTTGCTTCTAGAAAAGAAATGGTAAAAAGCAAGTAGCAAACTTTTAAGGATGAAAAACTTGACAATGAAAAATATTTTATCCACTTTTTTTTATATTGCTCTAAGTAGGACGAGTTAGCCACAAAACACCACCCCTCCAGTTCTGAGGACATCCGTTGGAGGATGCGTTGAGAACCCTCAGATTATCCCACTTGCTGTGAGACAGACAGACGACGATGAGTTCACACTCAGCGTCTGCAGATGCCGAGGTTAGAGAGGTCATCCAGGAGGGACCAGGCACCGCTCCTGCTGCTCCCGGCTCCGCGGCCCCGGCTCATTTCTCTCCATCCTCCAGCCCCTCCCTGTGGTCTCCATCATTCGCCTTTACACGGGGTTTGAGGCTGGCCCAGCACCAGGAATTTGGGCCGTGCCATTCATGGATCCCACAGGCGGTGGGATGGAGAGGGGTCTACCTGGAGCTGTGTTCGGGCCACCTTTAAGCAGCTGCAGCTGGGAAAAGGTGACCTCACAAGGGCTTCAGGGCCTGCAGTCAGGGGCAGCCGGGACACCCGAGGCCTGCAGGATGCAGGGAACTCAGTGATCTGGTCAGGGCTGCGGAGCCGAGAGCTAGAGTGGAGGACGCCCTGCGAGACCAAACCCGTGTGGCTATCCTGCTCAGGGTTGTTTGGAATAAGCTCGGGACACAAGAGGCCCCGCAGGTGCCAGGCGATCAAGCAGGCTCGGCTCAGTCTAAGGAGCAATTTTCTTCCCCTGAGAGCTTCCCAGTACTGCCAGATCCCACTGTGAAGGTGGTGAGGTCCCCGTCCCCGGCAAACCACCAGGCTGGGTGACAGCATTGTGGGGCATGGGAGAGGGATCTGAGGTTCACCTGGGTGGGAGGCTGTGACCCTGAAGGAGTTTTCTCGCTCTGACTCTGCATTCGGGAAACGTGGCTTTGAAGGAGGGACCATGCCACTGCGGGGGCCTGGGTACTGTTGACTGGGCCAGCCGGGCTGTCGGGTAGAGATGGACAGATGGCCCATTCCCCCAAGTCACCCTCCCTGCCCCTAGGGACCTTGAGTTCAAGGCTTGAGGCCCAGCACCTCTTCCAGAGCCTGAGAGCCGGACCCGCTCCAGGCTGGGCCCCGAGGCAAGGTCTGGCTCAGGTGAGTCCTACCCCAGATCCAAGGACCACCCTTCTCTTGGTCTCGCCCCTCTCCGTGTTTAGAAGCCACTCTCAGAAGCAGAGCTAATCCCCCACCCATTCCGAGAGGTAGAGGATAGAACAGGCTTTAAACCCCTGGGAATTTTCATGTCTTACCAGAAAACTCCCAAGGCTCGAGCGGGGACATTCCAGGCATGCGGGAGGCTGCTGTGTCACACTCTTCAACTGTCCCTGAGGCTGCCCCGGGTTCCATTTCCCTCTTGGCCCTACAGGCCTGTCTCCTACCTTCTCTCTCCTCCCCTTCCCAGGCACGTGGGCGCAGCCCTTTGACCAGGAAAGCACCCGGGAGGAGAACTTCTACGTGAATGAGACGACAGTGGTGAAGGTGCCCATGATGTTCCAGTCTAGCGCCATCAACTACCTGCGCGACTCAGAGCTCCCCTGCCAGCTGGTACAGCTGGACTACGTGGGCAACGGGACCGTCTTCTTCATCCTTCCCGAGGAGGGGAAGATGGACACGGTCATCGCCGCGCTGAGCCGGGACACGATTCAGAGGTGGTCCACGTCCCTGACCACTGGGTAAGCCCCCTGGCCATCGCGTTGATTTCTGCAAAGCACCTGTTCCCGGAACGTGGGGCAGGTGGAAAGAGGGTGCACCTGGGCATCCTTCTTTCCCCAGACTCACCCTCAGGGCTCACTGTTTTCCTGTCTTCTGGGTCCCCAAAGGCGGTGAGGTTCTCTGACCTAGAGGTCACACTTAGCAATCTGTCAGTCAACACTGAGATACTTTGGGGCCTTCCACAAAGTGAGGACCCCTCTCTCCGTGAGGTTCAGAGCCACCCTCTGTCTGTATTATCATATTTTTGCATCATTTTTTGAAGTGAGGTCACCAACCACACAGCTCCCCATTTATCAATTCTTTATCTTGTTTACCTGAAACCAAGCCCTGCTAAAGATTCCTGGGAGACTCCATTAAAATACCACGAAAACGACCTCTGTATCCATCATGGAACCAATGCAAGGCCTATGAATGGTTCCTTAGTCACCCAAGGAATCTAACTCGTCTTCTATCAATCAGCAAATAATAAAGTGAGGATATACATAGGTAATGATTAAGAAAAAAGAGAGGGGTGTGCACGCTGATGAGCTGGTGGCCAGGAGGAGAGCTGTCTGTAACCTCGGCCCAAGCAGGGGGCCGGTGCAGAGTCGGCTCTGGGGGAAGATCAGCTGAGTCTCTAAGTTAGCAATGAATGAATGAATGAACAAGTGAACTCGTTTCCCCCCAGGCAGCTCTAAGCTAAAGAGCAACTGAAATTATTGTCACGCATGTGCCCAGCCCTGCTCCTCACCTTGGAGGAGGAAGGAGGTGTTCTTGAGAACGTGGTCGTCCCTCTTGGAGAGTCAAGTTCTGTCTGTGCACAAGAATCAGAAAATGCCAGCAACACAGAAGCTGGGGGCAGGTGGGCTGGTGCAGACTCACAGGGCAGAGGGGATGCAGGGATGGAGGGGAGGGCGTGGGCACTGGGATCCCGGATAGCTCAGGAAGGCTGGAGGGGCTGGCAGCCTTTCATTTACTCGTTCACTCATTTGAGGCACACACGCGGAAGCACCTGCTATGTGGCGCACATTAGGCTAAGCACACGGATGGGTGCCTGCGGTCTCCAGCCTCGCCCAAGGCTGCTCTTGCTCAGCGAAGAGCGTCCCGTGCCTTCCCTCCCACCTGCCGGAGCCCGTGCACTTCCACTGAGACCCCTCCGTGTCAGGGTTCAGACGACTTCTCTCCCTCTAGGGAGCAAAGGAAGAAATTTAAAAATAAAACCGAAGCCCTGATATGTCAAAGAGAGTGGATGCCCGCGCCAAGCCCACCACACCACTTACCTTTCTAGAAACCCCGCGTGCCTCACCCACTGGAAACCGCCAACCGAATCATCGAGTTGTTGCAGAACCAGAGCTTTAGCACCCAAGGGCTGGGAGAACCTGGGTTCGACCACCTTCTTGCGTGGATGAGGACATGAGCACAGAGGGGGCTGGACTTGGCGAAGGCCACACTACTGCTCCCAGCCGGGTGCTCCCTCCTCCTCTGCTGCAAGCTCCCTCCCTCCCCCATGCTCTGGGGACCAACAGGACTTCTTTAGGGACCATTGTCTTAAGTGCTTAGTGGTCCAGCTACATCACAGGTAGAACTGGCTCAAAGGAATTGCTGAGAAAAAAAGAATGTGCAATTCAGGGGCCCAAAGAGGAAGCTGCCTGTGTGGTGGGGGCAGAGGCCTGCCCCTCCTCCTGTCCCCAAGGAGCAGGTCAGGCTGGGAGGCGGGTGCTGGAGGGATCACATGAGGAAATGGCAGTCTGGCGGGGAGAGGAGGTGCTGTCCTGGAAGGTCTAACCCCATCTGCTTGTCCCGAGCAGCCAGGTGGACCTGTACGTCCCGAAGGTCTCCATCTCCGGAGCCTACGACCTGCAGGGCGTGCTGGCAGACATGGGCATTGCAGATTTGTTCACCAACCAGGCAAATTTCTCCGGCATCACTCAGGAGGCCCAGCTGAAGGTATCTAAGGTAAGTGTCTTGGGAGCCCACCTTTATTTCCCTCCAAAATTCACAATAAAAATAATAACAAGCAACACTGAGCTCATTCATGAACGGGCCTCTAGGTCCCAGGCTGAGAACCCCTAGTCTGGGCCAAGCCCCTTGTTCCACAATGGGGTGAAGTCTCAGTGAGAAACTGTGGGGTCCCCGACAAGGGAGGACTATAGCCTAGGCATCTGCCTGTCCCACCAGACCATGCAGAGGGCCCTACAGAAAATGGAGTTGTCATGGTGGCCCCGGCAAAAAGAAAGGGAAAGTGGCAAACGTCTAACTGGGATTAGATGGAGCCTTCTACCCAGTTACAGTCACTGGCTTCACTCTTTGGCGTTATGTTCTGTGATTCATTTATTCATAAAATTTTTATTGAACATCTACTAAGTGCCCCCAAATCGTGCAAGGCTCTGAGCAAGCCTGCATTACTCAGACGTAGCCCCTGCCCTCAAGGCACAGGGGCTTTGTGGCCACCACGGTACCTGCACACAGCTATGTCCTCAGTAAAATTCTTGCTGGGTGAGTGGCTTGAGTCACTACAGCTACCTCCTTATAAGGCAGGTATTGCCCCAACTTCTCAGGGCGGGTACGTAGCTCGCCCATGGTCACACAGCTAGTAAGTCTGACATTTGATCTCGGGTCTGTGGACCCCAAACCTCATCTTCTCAGGACACACGGCAAGGGTTCCGACCCCAGCTCCGCTCTGGGTGCCTGCCTACAGAGCTGCTCAGAGCCTCAGAGTCCTTGCCGTAAAGCGGAGTCGATGAGAGTTCCCACCCCCTGGGGCGTTGTGAGCTCAGCGAACCTCACCTGTTGTTTAACTGAGCCAGGTTATGATCCGCTGAAGGCTTTCAATACAAGCCAGTCAAACATATGGCTGATCTCAGAATTTCTTCTAATTTTGATCACAACGAGGGATGTATTACTGGTCATTTACGGTTTAGATTCTGCTTCAGTTTTCCCAAACAGAGCAGGCATGAGTACTTCGCAGAAACTGAACCTTGGTATTTACCTAGCAGAGTGGAAAGGGAGCCAGGTCTCCTCTGCCAGCCCAGACCCCGGTAAGAAGCACCCAACATGGATATTGAAGCCCAGTTCAAGCCATGAGACTCTAATCTCTGTGTGATGGGCCCAACCTGCCCCTTGTATAGGGAGGAAGCATGGGTGTGGCCGGATTCTGGAGGTGGACAGACCTGGGCTGTCGTCCTGGGGCTGCCGCTCGGATGAGGAGCCTGCACGTGACCTTCTCGGAGCCTCCGCTTCACCTACCAAAGCTGAGGGTGGGAGGAGTCCAGGCAACGCGGCCTGGAAAGTGCTAACATGTGGCAGGAGCTCACCACCTGTCTCTGGTCCGTGTCTAACAGGTGGTCCATAAGGCTGTGCTGCAACTCGACGAGAAGGGTGTGCAGGCAGCTGCCTCCACTGGGGTCACCCTGAACCTGACGTCTGAGCCTCTCACCTTCAGTTTCAACAAGCCCTTCCTCATCTTGATCTTCGACCACTTCACGTGGAGCAGCCTTTTCCTGGGCAAGGTTGTGAACCCAACCTAGGAGAATGTCCGCCCAGGAGGCATGGCACTGTCTGACTTTGGGTACCAGGAACCCCACGGAAATGTTTCGGAGGGTGGGTGACTTGCCCCAATCTTCTCCATCTTCTCCTCCATCCAACCAGAGTTGTCTGTACCTTCACACATCTTGCAATAAATGTCACTGTGACTCTGCTGACAAGTGTGGTTGAAGGGAAAGGCCTGGGGACAATGAAGTTTGCAGTTATAAACCGCCAGGCCTGGTATCTTGGTCTGTTCCTGCTGCCGTAACAAAGTACTATAGTCTGGGTGGCTTACAGGCAACGGAAGTTGATGCTCAGTTCTGGAGGCTGGAAGTCTGAGCTCTGGGTGCCAGGCTCACCAGGTTCTGGTGAGGGCCCGCTTCCTGGTTCAGAGATGTCTGACTTTTTGCTGTGTCTTCAAGTGGCAGAAAGAACAGAAAGAGCTCTCTGGGGGTCCCTTTTATAAGGGCACTAATCCCACTCACGAGGGCTCTACCCTCAGGACCTGATCACCTCCCAGAGGCCCCCACCTCCTAAGACCATCACCTTGGGGGTGAGGATCTCAACATAGGAATTTTGGAGGGACACAAACATTCAGCCCATGACACCTGGTACCACCACAGGAGGAACGACTCCTCCAGCCAACAAACCCACCTCTCTTCCCTGACAAGTGCAGATGGATGTGGCACCTTTGATTCATGCTGGATCTTAGGGGTCAGGCGGTGCAGGGACATGCGGGAAAGAGCAAGGTTTCGGAATGTGACTGGCCTGAGACGGAATCCCAGCCGGGTCCCCTGAGGCAGGATGCTGGGGCTCTGCGCTGCGCCTTCTAAGGTTTCCTGGAGGGAGGGTTGGGGGTGGTGGAAGTTTCTGGGCTCCCACAGAGAGGCTCCACTTGAAGCCTGCTGTGGGTGAAGAGTGGAGTCTCACTCCAGAAAGATGGAAGGAGACTTACCAGATGTGTGGGACCAGTTCTAACATTCACCGGTTTTCTTTTATCACAAAAGCAACACATGCTGAAGCAAAGCCCTGGGAAGAAGCTCAGGTCAGGCCATCTAGAGGCAGTGCCCTCCCCCCAAACCAGTGTGGTCCTCCCCTGGCGGCACTAGTAACACTCCTTCTGTTTGGTGGGCTTTTGGATTGGTTTTGTTGGATTTTGTTTGGTGTGGTTTTCACACTGCCTATTTTTATAAGCCAAACAACACAGAGTTTATAAATTTCCTCTCCCCTAACTCCAGCCAGTTGAATCACTATATATGTGCATATATACACATTTATTTCAGAGCCTTTTTTAATTTATTATCGGAAATTTAGAATAAATCAGAAGTGGCATTTCAAATCAATGGGAAAAACAAATTGTGTTAAAACACTTATTAAAAATGTTTGGGGGCAACCAGACCAGCCAGCTGAAAAATGAAGTAGAGTTGGAATCATTCTCATCGTTATGCCAGGATCAATTCCAGGTAGATCAAAGATTTAAATATAAAAATTGAAATCCTGACATACTAGATATGTGTTTAAAAATAATTTCATAATGAGAAAGACGTATCTAAGAATGCTAAAAATACAGAAGCCATTAAAGAAAATACTGATACATTCAACTACATAAAAAATTGTTTAAAGAATAATCAAATTTAAAAGACAAATGACAAACTGCCAAAATTATTGTCATTCATATTACTATATTCAAAGAGTTAATTTCTTCTACAAGTTCAATTCTTAAAAAAAAAAAAAAATGAAGTTCTGGTTGACCCTAGAATAATGGTAGCTGTATGAATATGAACTTCTTACACATCCTCCCAACAAGCTATAAAATCAGCAGTAAAACAAATAAAACCTCACATGATCTAAGCCTTCACCATTACATCCTTACATGCAATTAGAGCCCCAGGAGGGGGGAAATGCAGGAAACAGAAAAATATTTGAAGAAATAATAACTAGTTCTTTTCCAAACCTGATGGAAACCATAAACACACGGGTCCAAGAAATTCATTAAATAGAAATGCAAAAAACGCAAGCCAAGGCACAACATAACCATACTGCTTAAAACCAAGGATAAAGAGAAAATTTTAAAAGCAGCCAGAAAAATTTTAAAAAGACACATTACATGTAAGGCACAAAGATAAAGATGAGGATTGGCTTCTCATCAGAAATTGTGCCAGCCAGCTGATGGGATGCACTCAGATGGGCACATTACTTCTGTAGTATTTGTGCCCAAAGTATCAGCTTGACATGAGGAAATATCACACAAATCCAAATGGAAAGAGATTCTATAAACCATCTAGCTGGTATTCTCCTAAGGTCCTAGTCAAGAAAGACAACCTGAGGAGCTGTCCCAGATGACGGAAGGGGAATAAGGAGACGTGACAACCGGGTGCAACGCAGGTTTCTGAATTGGACTCTGGACCAGAAAAAGAACATTGGTGGGACAATTGAAAGAGGTGGAATAATATTCATGTTATAATATCACTGCATTTCCCTGGTCTTGACCGTTGTTCTGTGGTTGTGTGATATGCTCATATTTGTAAAAGCTAGATAAAGGGTATGTGGAAACGCCGTTGTTTTTGCAAATTTTTGTTAAGTTTGAAGTCTAAATAAAAAGTTAAAGCAGAAGAACTCATACAAGCCATAACACAATGGTACGACACCTTTAAAGTTCGGGGGGCAGGGGGAATGTCATAATATCTTTCAAAAAGAAAAAAAAGCAAAAACAATCCTTTAAAAATAAAGGCAAGGTAAAGATTTTTTTTCAGACAAATAAAAGCTGAGAAAATTTATCATCTTCACTCAAGAAATTTTAAAAGTAATTTTTTAGGCAAAAAGAAGAGGACTCCAGATGGAAACTTGGACCTACTGGATAGGGTAAATATGGGTTAAAAAATACAAAATATCTTTAAAATAACCAACTAAAGCAAAAATAATACCAACGCATTTTGGTATGCTAGTTATCAGCTTACTGCTTCTCAGCTCCAAATCCTCCCTTCCTTGCTGCTTTGCAAAAATGGATCTGGACCTTTTCAGTAGTTTTGCTTTGCCAGCCAAGCATGATGTTAACTTCGTCAGTAGAGGGTGCTAGAGAGACACTTCAGGAGGATGAGGCTTCGCCTCCCTGGTTCAGGCCAAAAAACATTACAATGAGACAAAGAACTAGATGATTAGATAAAAAGAAAGAGAGAGATAGATGGCATGTACCTTTAGAAATTGGAATTTAAGGATAATTCCTTAAATATAAGTACATATTTATACCTTTTTAACACACACACACACACACCTGATTCCTAAAACTAACATCTTACTTAATAGGAAAACACTAAATGCATTTCCACTAAAGACAAGGCTGCTTGTTATATCCACTACCATTTCATACTGTCCTGGGGGTATTAAACAATGCAATTAGACAAGAGAGAACAGAGGCATAAGAACTGGAATAAAATAAAGTACAACTGGCTGGGCGCAGTGGCTCACACCTGTAATCCTAGCACTCTGGGAGGCCGGGGCGGGTGGATTGTTTGAGCTCAGGAGTTCGAGACCAGCCTGAGCAAGAGTGAGACCCCATCTCTACTAAAAACAGAAAGAAATTATATGGAAAACTAAAAATATATACAGGAAAAAAAAATTAGCTGGGCATGGTGGCGCATGCCTGTAGTCCCAGCTACTTGGGAGGCTGAGGCAGGAGGATCACTTGAGCCCAGGAGTTTGAGGTTGCTGTGAGCTAGGCTGACGCCACAGCACTCTAGCCCAGGCAACAGAGTGAGACTCTGTTTCAAAAAAAGAAAAAAAAAAACACCAAACAAAATAAAGTACAACTATCTTTATTTGCAGATGACATGGTAAAACATTGCATAATTGCATAAATAAACAAGATGATACCAAAGTCCATATAGAAAAATAAACCTGCAAATAAAATGATAACACAAACTCAAATAATAAAAGAATTTTGCAGGATATCAGGATATAGAATTAACATACAGATAATTCAGATGGAGACGCTGCTGCTTGGACTGCGGTGGTGGCAGTGGAAGTGATGAGAAGTGTTAGATTCCACAACAGTTGGCAGGATTTGCTAATATGTGAGTGAGAGAGAAAGAGAGAGGAGTCAAAGGTGGATTGCAAAGTTTTTGGCCTTAGCAACTGGAAGGATGGATTTGCCATGCACTGAAATGGGGAAGAATGTGGGAGGAACAGGTCTGGGAGTAGGTTCAAAAGTTCAGTCTTAAACATTCAGATCAGAAATATCTATTAGAAATCTAAGTGGAGATGTCAAGAAGGCAGCTGGATCTGGAGTCTAGGGCCAGGGCCAGGCTGGAGATATTAATATCAATTTAAGACCTATCAGCATATAGCCAGAATTTAGAACCACGAGACAGGATGAGCTTGCCTAGGGAGGGGGCTGTGCAGACGGAGAATAGTTGGAAGCATAGAACAGGCTTTCAGGTGTTTGTCCAACAGATCAGTTCACCTACTGGAGTACAGGGAAGACAGCTGTAAGCAATCCATGGCTATGCCTTCTGAAGCTCATCAACCCAAAATCTGACACAGAGATGAGTCCGGCTAAAGGTCCCCAGTGTTAGTTTCATCTTCATCATTCTTTTCTGTTTCTTCAAATCTTTAGTGCCTAGCAAAGGACCTCAAACATTATAAGCCCTCAATGAATGTTTGCTGAATAAATTTATAAATTAACCTTCCAGATAAGTCATGTCCTCAATTTATATTCCAGTCTGAGAGCCTGGACCAACTCTGCGACCAGGAGAGAAGGAGGGGGACATAGTGACCATGTGGGAATTAATATTTAAGCCCCTATTATACACCATGGTTCTGGGTACTTAACATATATTATTCCTCTGAACAACCCTGTGAAACTGGAACTTCTCTAAGACTAATTTAGTATCAATGAGTAGTTTTCATACGTTTTTTTGAGCCACAGAACTCATCTTTCCAAACAACATATTTTCAAAGGAGAACTCCAGTATATAAAATAGATACTATCAGAGTTTCTCTAGCTAACGATGGGTAGGGGGTTGAAAGTTCTCTTTGCTCCCCTCCCCGTCCACCTCAGTCCCCTGGAGAGTCCTCCTGGAAGCACTGGGGGCTGCAGAATCCAGGGAACGAAGACAGCAACCACCCAGGAGTCTGTGGGACTGCTAGAAGCAGCTGTTGGGTTAATTTGGGTTGTTTTTAAAACACAGGGAAATGGACACATAGGCATTCCTTGCTAAAGAGAATGTGGGGTGAGTCATTGGCTGAGAAATAAAACCAGTTCACTAAAGCTGAAGTAATGTTTGATAAGCCAGAAATATTTCCCCTGTGATAGACCATTACAAAAGACTCGTTAATGGAAATAATCTTGGAAAAGGGAAAAAAAGAAAGTGTGACCTTTTTAGTGTGCGTAGACTATGGCTTTTTCTACATTTCATCATTGCCTACACTGGTACCACAGAAAAATGGAGGTTTTCTTTCCAAAGGTTAAGCTAGATCGAGAGTATGAGATGCAAGAACTGCTTAAGCAGAGGAGAATCAGAAGAGTCTTCTCACCCTGGGCCGGCCTTAGTGAGCTCTCAGCTACTGCAAGAATTCTTCAAGTATCCAAGGCAAACCAGCCTCTTTCACTGGGGCCCAACTCTAAGTACGAAATGTCACCAAAACAAACAAAATATTTTTACAAACCATTTAAACTTTGATAAAATACCTAGCTGTAGTAGAAAATTTGATTTAAATTCCAAAGACTTGAAATACCACTCAAGTTGGATGTTTTAAGAATTTTAAGCTACTTTATTATAACATGTTTACAACTAATTTCTCTTAAGTAGAATTCCCTCCCTCTTACCTCCCAATGCTCAAGGAGAAATTTGTCCCTGAAATGGAACTACCTTACAGATTCATCATCTATGTTGAATATAACTTGAAAAGTTCATGAAATTACACCACCTTTAGGATGAAAGAAACCCCGAGACATCACCTAGCCCAATTTCCCATTCCTCGTGGAAGTCCCCTCTATAATTTCCTACAAAATAGCCCTCCAATCAATCTCTCGCAATGCTTCTAGTGACAGGGAACTCACCACTTCTATAAAAAGCAGCCCAATCCACAAATGGCTAAAATTATTTATTTCTTTATTTTTTAATATATTGACTTGTAACTTCTCCCTAACTCATACTTTTTGGTCCTAGTTCTATCTCTGAAACTATTAAGAACATGTTTAGCCACCTCCCACACAGAATCCCTTGAGCTAATCAGTGTTTCTCAACAGGAGTGTTCTTGGTTTGGAGGAGAATTGTCGCCCAGAGCAGTTCTGTGCATCGCAGGGAACTGGTCAGCATTCCTGCCGTGTTCACTAATGCCAGTAGTAGTGCCCAATCATTGTTATAAAAATGCTCCACACATTTCCAAACGGCAGCTACATCTCACTATTCTCCTTTAGCTGTGGGGTTTGGTTAATATTTTCCCATACAATTACCATTTTCAATTCCAAGAGAGATTCAAAATGGCATCCACTTAAGTGGACCCAATAGGGTGACCTTGGCCTGGGATCAGACCTCACCATCTCAGGGAAGGTAAAACAATTAAAACTAACAATCCTGCAGCCCAGCACCTGAAAGAGTTTCTGCTGTGAACACATGAAACATTGAAGAAATGGGCTGCTCTTTTACAAAGCATCCTCGTGAAGTTTAAATTGTAAACCATTGAATATTCGCCTCTGTTTGCTCTGGGGAGTCAATTTTCACTCCAGGAAATTAGAGAGTTTCCAGGTATTTATTACATTGATGTTACTCCTGTAGTACAGTAATTATATAGATACATCACTCATGTCACATTTGGTTCCTGGACAAAAGGGCCTCCCGGACACAGCAGACAGCTAGAATGCAGGCAGCCAGAGTTCAGGAAGGCTTCGGGGACCCCTGGGCTTGCCCCAGGAAATGCCTCAGAGCAGCACCAGGTGCTGGAAAGCTGCTACAAAAGACTAACCACGCCCTGCCCCCACCTTGCCTGCCAGAAGGAAAGTCAAAGTACTTAAGGGATCCAGGCAGCTTGAAAATCTTTTAGGAGCACCAGCTCAGCCCCAGAATCAGTAGCATAGAGTATATACTCAATAATTTATTTGACACATGTGTGCATGAATTGGCTGTCCAGAGAGTCCCTAAATCCATGCCCAGAATGCATTTCACATATTCCACGATATTGCAGACAGGGTTCCCTGAGGTGTCCTGGTATCCTTTAGGCTCCTGTGGCAGTCCTGGGTGCAACCCCCGACCATCCCTCTTAATGTAGATGGGCCCCGTGCCACCAAATCCCAGGAGCATGGCCCTGTGGGTAGGACCACTGTGAAGAATTTCAAGGCGCTCAATTAATTTCCTCCTGCGCTGCCAAATAAATGGTCTTCCACATTACTTCTTTTCCCAGGCTTTACAAACAGCAGTGACTGAAGCAGATGAAAAAGAGACTCAGGCAGTGGCAGGAACCCTGCCAGAAATTATTGCTCATTCCATGGTACCCATGTCAGAGTTGACCGTCCATTTGACGGTGTATGAAGAAACCTCTGGGATGCTTCTGTTTGTGAGCGGGGTGGTGAATCTCACTCTCCAGTGACCCACGGCATGCATAGTGACTTAGTGCTACAGCCGATGCTGAATCTGAGGTCTCTGAACCCACACAGGATCCTGGCACTACATGGCAGAAGAGTGTCCCCTTTGTCCTCGGCTAGTTTAGGCAGCTCTCAGATAAACACAATAGTCCCCCCATATCTGTTGGGGTCTGTTCCCAGGCCCCCAGTGGATGTCTGAAACCATGGATAGCACCAAATCCTATGTACACTATCTTTTTTCCTACACATTCACACCTGCGATAAAGTTTAATCTACAAATTAGGCACTGTAAGAGATTAACAAGAACTAAAAATAAAACCAAAAGAAATAAGGGTTACTGGAACAGAAGCACTGTGATATCATGACAGTTGATCTGATCAAGCCAGCGGGGAGCACAGATAAAGGGATGATTCACGTCCCAGGCGGAACAGAGCGGGACGGTACGAGATTTCATCACGCTACTCAGAACAGCACATGATTTTAAGTTGATGAATTATTTCTGGAATTTTCCATTTAATATTTTCAGACTGAGGTTGACCACAGGTAACTGACACTGAGAAAAGAGAAACTGTAGATAAGGGGGACTGCTGTAAAAGTATCAAATTCATACATATTTTTTAAGGAGATGTTTGTTCAACCTGTGGTATTTTAAGCCTGTTTCTAAGATCCTTAGTTATCTGGCTGAAGCCTAACTGGGTGGAATATCTTTAGCTTTCTGTTGCTCACGTATCTGGACTGTCAAAAACGGTAGCTCAGAACACTATTTCAAGATAAAGCCTTTGGGAGGGAGACATGTACACATTCTCCCTGAGTCATGTACTTCTCTCTCTTCTCTCTGGTGCAAAATAAGTGTTTTATTTTAATCTATTACGGAACCATTTCTTTCTGACTAAAATTAGAATAAAATAGCTCTAACCAGTCCTGATCACAGCATCTGCCTTGATGCCGCCCATGTTCCTCCATGGCGCCTCAGATCACTTGGCAGAGGCATTGGCTGAATCACAGATCAGCCAGTTCAATACCTTCATTTTACAAACGAAAGAAATAGGGACCCAGGAACAGGGCCACATTATGACTTTCATGGGCCCCCAGCACTTTTGCCTTCATGGACCCCTTCCTTCATAAAAATATATTCAAAATTATGTGACTGCATTGGTATAAAGATGAATATGTTCTGGATTATGTTCATCTTTCTAACAATGCAGTTGAAGTCTGTATCCTGCTTACTGTCAGAAGTAAAACATCCTCATGGGCCCTTGAGTCTTGTGTGCCTTAGGCACTGTGCCTACTGCACCTAGCAGATAAGTCACACCCCGTACGTCAGTGGAAGGAAAATACTTGCCCAAGGTCAGCCAGTGTGGCAATGGCAGAGTCAGAGGGCTGCCTCTCCTGAGTCTAGTCCTCAAGCCCTTTTCACTCTTCCTTTCTTCTATCTAAAACATCTGATGGGGTCCAGCTAAACAGGCAGCATGCACTCAGCTTGTAGGAACCCGCCATGGTCGAACAGAATATAAGCATGGACTTTGTCCCAAGGAAAATAGCAAATACCCCTGAAACTTTCTTAAGCAGTCATTTTCTGTCATAGAAACAAGAAAATATTTTAGGAGCAAATTCAGAGAATCACACGAATAGAGCTCTAACTAACTTGTCAACTGTGTTGACTAAATGCCTAATTGGATTTCAGTTTGCTATCTTAGGATTAAACATATCTTAAATTAATTTATTGATTAGTTATCTTGATTACTAATATAAATCAGAGGAAGGCGAATAGTTAGTCTAAAGATTGACTTTTCATCATTCTAAAATCTGGACATTCATTCATTCCTACGTTCCTTCCAAGAGCACTGATTGATACTCATTAAGGGCCAGGCAATTCTAGGCCCTGGAAAGAGAGAAAAAGTTAGAAGACTGACTCCAAATGACATTCTTAAGTGACTTGTTTGTGCTCAATTAGTCATGTTTCTTTGTGAAAAAACATTAGAAAGAGGAATAAAGGAGGGTTCAGTCAAATTTCCCATTTTTAAGAAATGAAATCTAGAAAAGAAAGTATGAAAATGCAATACCCTCAGAAATAAATATGGCCAAATCCACTTATAAAAAGGTCATTACTGAAGAATTCATACAGCATGCAGATCAAACCCCCCTACCTACCTTCTCCCGCCACTTACCTGCAAAGCAACACTAGCATAACAATTATATCTAACACATTATTCTTTAAGGCAGACAATGGCCCTATTCTCTATTTTTAAAATATTTTTTAATGTTCCCCCACTTTTGCTTGAAGAAGTTCTTAAGAAACTCTGTTTCAGATTTCCCAGGTATATATGCATGGTGAAATAATGTAGACCAATGAAAAATGTAATTTACCTCACACATATACACACACACACAAATTCAAAGTTTCCAACTGAGGGGGAAAAACTCTGAACATTGTATAAGCCTTCACTACATATATGTCAAGTTCTAAAAATTGTTCCGACACAGACTCACTCATCTGTGCCTACATACGCACACACGCACACACGCACACACTGTGACAACTGAGAACAAATTATTGAATTAATCTGTTTTAACCTCACCATAAAAGTCTTACTCAAGCTGAGGAGACTGTTTCATTTCAATTCAAAAATTTCTTATGTGCCCCTAATTGCCCGGCAAAATAGACTCATCGTTCAGAATCCAAGCTCAGGAAGTCAAACAATAGAAATGATTTTAAAAATGTGTAAAAGGTTGTACAAGAAAAATTCTACATGTTCCTTATTTTACCTCTATTAAGTAAAATCGTTTGTAGCCCTATCTCCATATGTGCAGTAAAATTAAGTTTTACAGGCCTGCTTTTTGCTTGTAATGCTAACTAGTGAAATTCTAATAACTTACTCTTAAAAATGGAAGTTTTAATAATTAAAAAAAAATACGAAAGAGATGTCCCTTTTTCCCTGTATGTACAGATGGAGGGGAGATCATTCTTTGTCATACAATTAAAGGATTGATTTGAAAAGCTGTTAAACAGAACTTTTACAAGGGTATCGATCTTATTTCTTATATAAATGGAAATATGTGTGGATATCCATAACTGTCACCAATTTGTTCTTTATTCTGTTTCTATATATCTGCCCTTGGAAGTACAATTTTAAGAAATATTTCAAAGATTTTAGGAATTATTACGTTCTGTAAAAAAAGAAAAAAACTTCCAACAGTAATTTTGATTAACTACTTTAATTGATAATTTAGTGCCTTCTTGACTTCTCTACATTCCTGAACTTTATAAGTAGTAGTAATTGTTCTCTGTCAAATCAATTTCCACTTCTCCCACTTGCATGATGGGAAAATAAAAGTTTATAACTCTGCTAAATTTATTATTTAACAAATAAATTAAAATTCTTCATCTTATTTAAAGTAATAGCATTAATGCTGAGTGTGAATCAAAGTACTGGAAAAACTGATGCAGCTTTGAAGTCCCATTATGCACCCAATTCCCCAGATCATATGAATAATATGTTCAATTCCACATTATTGATGCCAGTAGGAGACATAATTAAAATAGTTAAATGAAATCCACAAAGAATGTATTGAACTCCTTTAACCAGTACTGGCAAGTTTCTCATACCTGCCAAATTTTAACTGCTGACAAAATGAGTAGTTGAACGATTCCATTTACCTGATTGTCCTTTGGTGAAGGCTATTAAGAATCTTGGAAGCTCTGACTAGAGGGGGTGGGAGGGCCAGGGCAATATACATAACCTAAACTTTTGTACCCCCATAATATGCTGAAATAATAATAATAAAAGAATATAAAAAAATAAAAAATAAATCACTAAAAATAGCCCAAAGGAGGCCATATGGAAGGTAAAAGGGAAACAAATAGCATGAAATAGTCTCACACTGAGTAACTGTCCTCTGAGTAATTTATAGTTGACATTGGTATGTTCCTCTTAATCATTACTTAAAAATGAACTCTTACTTTTTAATTCTAGTATAAAAACTGCAGGAAAGCATTTAAAGCTTTTTTCACAAACACAGGTATCTCATTAACCTATGTTTTATTTTGAGTAAATTCATTATTCATTATTTCACATTATAAAAAAGTAACCACACACACATATGCATTCGCAAATTAGATCATCTTTGCCATACATCAATATATTTTAAAAAACAAATATTTTCTAATATCAATATAGTTATATGCTGATTGCATTTTGAAATAGAGAAGCTGACAATAGCTTCATACAGTATATCTCAAGAACTGAATTTTAAAATTAAGAACTGTATATGTTGCACAGGCAAATTTTGATGGAAATATTAGCATTAGTACAAATAAATGCTGTTGACATAGCTTAAGCATGATAGCTTGAAATAACAGCTGATTCAAACTAGATTCATCATTTTAAGTAAGGACAAATACAATCTAAAATGTAAACAAAGTATTTATAAAATAAATTCTTCTAGGAAATAAAGGAAATCATCAATCTATTATTTTTAAGGTATTTATAACTCAAAGTTATCAGAAATCTTTGTAGAATTTTCATTGCCAAATTTAAATTTGGGAACGTCCAGGTACAACATATTGTCACCACAGTCATGGGACTGATAAAATTGCAGACAGTTGTTTGCACACTTTCAGTATGACTTCAGTTGGGCTCGGAGAGCTGTGAGAAAATGCAGTAACTTTTTTACCTTCCAAGTCCCCGTCCAAGTAGTTATCTAGCTAGGGCAACTTCAGCTGATTTGGACTTTCATAGAATTTTTAAATGCTAAAACTCTAGAACAATTAAATAGCTGGTTTCCTGCACAAATAAAGGCAGATTTGTCTCTTCTGCAGCAGTAAAGCACATTCCTAAAATTGTTTTTCATTACACTTCACTGTAACATTGGAATTCTGTAACCACATTATTATTCAATAAATATATATTGTAACTCCTAGAGAATCTAATTTCACATATGGAAAGTTTAACATAAGCTGCCATTATATCTCTTTTTCCACTAATTAGGAAAAAAAAAACAAAACTTAAAAAAAAAAAGCCCAGCCATTGCTTTAGCTTTTGTCCATCAATCACAGTATCTCCAGCTGCCTTTGTTTTGCCTCCTTCATCAAACAGTTGATTTAAGGATTGGATTTTCTGGATTTTCTTAGGAAGGAAGGAAGGAAAGGGAAAAAGGGGAAGGGGGAGGGTGGAGAGAGGGAGGAAGAGGAAAAGAGAAAATAAAACAAAAAATTTTATTCATATAATGCTTACAAAGTAAATTTTTAAAATATAGATAACTTACTTTGAATAAAACTAATATATGAGAATTCTAATTAAGGGAAAAAATGAATTACACATTAAAGATTACTTGGAATTACCTTTAATTACCAAAAATCCTATGTATTCTTAACATAGCATTCAATTTAATTCATACAAATTTTCCTACATTTTAAATTTTGTATAATCATAACAGAAATTACACAGGCCTAAATATATGAATTGTCTGCTCTTAAAATATATTAATATAATGCATACCTGTACTTACTTTAAGACATTAATATTTCTAAACACCAGATGTGTCATCTATAACACTGAAAAGCTAGAAAATGTATTGCATAGAACTTTTTTGAGAAGCTAAAATTGAGATAATTAATACTTCCTGAAATCATCTCATATAGGTTTATTTTAAAAAAAAAAAAAGGACACATTTTCATTTGGATATGGCATGGCTCTTAACTGTAGATAATACTTCACAGAAAAAAGACCACTGTAGATATCAATCACCTATCCCAGCTCTGTGGCAGTGTGCACTCATGAGAGAGTACGTATTGGAGGCCTATTTTATGGAAATACAGTTAAGGGCTTGTATATCCAGTCACATGTTAAAAAAGCAGCTGTGGATACCAACATTCCTCCTCCTTCAGAATCAGAAAAGAAGAAACAAACTTGATGTGATTTGTTATCAGAGTCTTTGTTTCTAGATTCATTTTTAAATCACCAGTTACATATACATAATTGATTATATAAATAATTTTATGTTACGTATATTGAGCAAGAAAAAATTCAGTCTGTAAAAAGGAAACACATGCTCAACAATGAAAGAACAGATAAAGATAGTAATTTGAAATAGAGAGCTGGCATAAATATATTAGGTTTCAATGGTCTTTACTTTAAAAAAATGCCTATGGCATTTAGAAAGATAAGTAGAGAAGAGAATGCATTAGTTCTGTTACTAACTATGGTCCTCAATAGAAGAATTCCAGGGCAATCTTTTGAGAGGAAGAAGGTCTAGGTGATAGGGAGGAAGGATTTCAGGATGTCAGAGCTGGAAGGAACCTTAGAAGATGGACCTTGAGTCAGCTCCATCATGTGACAGATGTGCACAGTGAGGCCCAGAGTGCGAACTGAACTGGGCACAGCCACTTTAGCAGCTGCTGGAACTGGGGCTCAGTGTTCTCCATAGACCATTACCCTGTCCTGCCTCTACTCTCCTGAGTTTTAGATGGAACTACCATAGAATAACTAGTAGAGCAATACTTATACAGGTAAAGAGTATTCTCTGTAAATAAATTCTCTGTATTAATACTACTAATCTGTAATATTAATATAACTGTTTTGTATTACTATTACTTTTTGTATTATATAGTCCTACTTTTTCCTTAAGCTCAATCCAATACATTTATTTCTAAATTCTGAATGAAGCTGGTTATAAACATCTATATTGGTCTATACCTAAGGGCCAATTAAAATTTGCAATAAATTACAATATAGTTCAGTTCCTAAAATGGATTCCAGCCTGGAGTTTCTGCAAAAGGATGCATTTGGGATATTCGAAAACGCCCATGAATTAAGTGAAATAGGTTGAAAAGAAATCTAAATTATGTTTAAAATCTATTCTTATCAGAAGGTTCAGGTGCCCTAAATGAAAGAGCAAACCTGTAAATATAGTTTGGGCATCCTGGCTGAATCATTTATACCTTGATATAGTCTCTTATCATGGTGATTTTTACGGCACTACCCCTCAAATGTTTAAGCTAAAGGAAACAGAGGCTTCAACAAATTAAACAAGATACAAATAATACATAAAAAGGAACCATGGGAGAAAAGAGAATATAGGCCCTTTATAACCTCAACTTCAAGGCACAAGTACAGTCTGTAAATATCTCCAATTTATTGGACCCACAACTCTGGGTTCTATGCTATAGTAATATTTCTTAAGTGACATCAGCTGTACCCATCTTTCTGAGCACTGGATGATTGAATGTGGTATACTTAAGCTACATGTTTAAAGGGATGTATTCTCAGAGATAAATTCCTTGAATGCAAACATTTCATAGAAAAAAATAGATCTCAGATATCAGTGGGTGCCATTTAAATGTTTCTTGTTGATTACCTCAGGTTACATACAATGCCTTTGCCATGTATAAATCATCCTACATAAACTATCTAACATAACAGAGTCACGTGATAGTAATCCCCTTTAACTTGTAACATTTCCTCATTATAGACATTTTCTATTTTTTGGAAAGGATTTAAGCGGGGAGGAAAGTGTACTGAGAAAAAGAGTAGAACAATACACTCAGTAGGACATCACTTGATTACTTACAAAGTAGCCTTCCGTGCTTGCGTGTCTTTATTTCCACTGCTCTTGGGATCAGCTGAGTTAGCTGTCCCACGGGAGGTACTTGGTAAGGACGTACTAGAAGAAAAGGAAGTTGGAACACTACTGGCATTACGAGTCCGGAATGAGTCATCTGAAAGTAACACATGCAGAGTCAGACATACTGAATATACTAAGAAAGATGTTAACCTAAGAGACAAAGAAAAGGTTAACGAGAGCTGACTGTTTCTCTTTTTAAATTGATTTTATGAAGGTATAATTTACATACAATAAGCTGCAAAATGTTAAAGTTGACATGTACACCTCCATGGAGCCATCATCACCATCAAGATGTGAACACAGCCATCATTACAAAATGGTCCCTCACACCTCTCTGCAATCCCTCCTCCTCCAAACCACTGATTTGCCTCCTGTCAATTAAAATTAGTTTGCATATTCTAGAATTTTTTATAATTGGAATCATGCAGTATATACTTTTCTGTCTGGCTTCTTTCATTCAGCATAATTATTCTGAGATTCATCTATATCATATATACCAATACTTCATTCCTTTTTATTTCTGACTGGTATTGCATGGACATGCCAAAATTTGTTTAACCATAATATCTGTTGATAGACATTTAGATTTCTTCCAGGTTTCACATATTACAAATAAAGCTGCTATGAGTATTCACATACAAGTCTGTGTGTGGACATAGGTTTTCATTTCTTTTCAGTAAATGCCTCGGGGTGGAACCGTAGATCACATAGTAAGTGTATATTTAATCTCATAAAAAACTGCCAAATTGTTGTTCAGAATTCTTTTTTTTTTTTTTTTTGGCGTTTCCACTAGGAATATATGAAAATTCTGCAGAGTTGCTCCATGTCCTCACACACACTTGATGCTGTGAGTCTTTCTAATTTTGGATCTTTTAGTGGGTGTGAAGTGGTATCTCTTTGTGTGTTTTTCTCATTGCTTTTAAATTTGCATTTCCCTAATAATTAGGATGTTAAGCATTTTTCATGTACTTATTTGTATGTCTTCTTTTGTGAAGTTTATGTTCAAATCTTTTGCCCATTTTAAAATTAGTTGCCTAATTAATTTTAAAGACTTACTTGTATATTCTGAATACAAATCCTTTTTCTGTTATATGTATTGTAGATATTTTCTCCCAATCTAAGCCCTGCCTTTTATCTTTTTTAATGCTCAATTTCAAAGCCCAGAAGTTCTACATTTTGATGAAGTCCAATATGTTAATATTTTTATGGTTAGGAGAAATCTTTGTCTATTCCAAAATCACAAAGACTTTCTTATGTATTTTCTTCAGAAATTTCATAGTTTTAGTTTTTATTAGATTTTGATACATTTTGAGTTAATTTTGTGTATAGTTCATATAATTTAATATTATAGTTCTATACTTCATATAGTCCATATAATATTATAGTCTATAACTCAATGAGAATTGAAGTGCAGTTTTTTGGTTGTTCTTTTAATATGGATATCCAATGGTCCCAGCACCACTTTTTTGTATTATAATAGACTTTTTTTAGAATGGTTTTAGGTTCACATCAAAATTGAGCAGAAGGTAGAGATTTCTCATATCTCCCTTTCCCTTACATGTAAATAGCCTCCCCCACTATCAGCTTCTCCCACCAGTGATACACTTGTTGCAACTGATGAACCTACATTGACACATTATCACCCAAAGTCCATAGTTTACATTAGGGTTCCTTTTTTAAAAATTTTTTTTCTTCGGTGCTGTGACTCAGATGGTTCACTCTTAATGTACATTCCATGGGTTTGGACAAACATATAATGACACGTACCCATCATTATAGTATCTTACAGTGTTTTCACTACCCTGAAATCTTCTGTGCTCCACCTATTCATCCTTCCCTTCTCCGAACCCCTGACAACTACTGATCTGTTTGTTTTCTTCATTGTTTTACCTTTTCCAGGTAAAAATGTCACATAGCTGGAATCACACAATGTAACCTTTTCAGATTGGCTTCTTTCACTTAGTAATATGCAATTAAGGTTCTTCATGTCTTTTCATGGCTTAACAGCTCATTTGTTTATAGCTATGAATAATATTCCATTGTCTGGCCGGGCGAGGTGGCTCACGCTTGTAATCCTAGCACTCTGAGAGGCCGAGGTGGGAGGATCGCTCAAGGTCCTCAAGGAGTTCAAGACCAGCCTGAGCAAGAGTGAGACCCCATCTCTACTAAACAAAAATAGAAAGAAATTAACCAGACAACTAAAAATATATAGAAAAAATTAGCCGGGCATGGTGGCACATGCCTGTAGCCCCAGCTACTCAGGAAGCTGAGGCAGGAGGATTGCTTGAGCCCAAGAGTTTGAGGTTGCTGTGAGCTAAGCTAATGCCACAGCACTCTAGCCCAGGCAACAGAGTAAGACTCTGTCTCAAAAAAAAAAAAAAAAAAAATTCCATTGTCTGGATGTACCACAGTTTATTCATCCATCTACCTATTGAAGAACATCTTGGTTGCTTCCAAATTTTGGCAATTATGAATAAAGCTGCTATAAACATCCATGTGCAGGTTTCTGTGTGGACATAAGTCTTCAACTCCTGTGGGTAAATACCAAGAAGCATGATAGCTGGATCATACGTTAAAAGTATGTTTAGTTTTATAAGAAACTGCCAAACTGACCTAGCCAACAAGGTGGCTAGACCATTTTGCATCACCACCAGCAATGAAAAGTCCCTGTTGCTCCATATCCATGCTGGCAATCAGGGGTGGGGAACCCGTGGCCTCAAGGTCATAGGTGGCCCTCCAGATCCCCGCGTATGGCCCCTCAACTGAATCCAAACTTCACAGAAAAATTCCTTTTTTCATGATTATTTGCCATCTATGTATCTTCTCTGATAAGGTATCACATTCAAAGTCTTTGCCCATATTTTAATCAGGTTGTTTTCTTATTGAAAAGTTTTAAGAGGTTTTTTTTTTTTACATTTTAGATGATAGTCCTTTACCAGATATGTCTTTTGCAAATATTCTCTCCCAGTCTGTGGCTTATCTTATTATTCTCTTGACAGTCTTTCACAGAGTAGTTTTAATTTTAATGAAGTTTAGCCTACTAATTATTTCCTTCATGGATTGTGCCTTTGATGTTGTATCTAAAAAGTCATTGCCATACCCAAGGTCATCTAGATTTTCTCCTATATTATCTTCTAGGAGTTTTATAGTTTTGCATTTTACATTTAGATCTGTGATTCATTTTTGAATTAATTTTTGTGAAGAGTGTAAGGTCTGTATCTAATTTTTTTTTTTTTTTTTTTTTTGCATGTGGGTGTTCAGTTGTTCCAGCACCATTGGCTGAGAAGACTACCTTTTCTCCATTATGTTGGCTTTGCTCCTTTGTCAAAGATCAATTGATTATACTTATATGGGTCTGTTTCTGGGCTCCTGATTCTGTTCAATCTTTCTGACTACTCTTTTGCCAATACCATATTGCCTTGATAACCGTAGCTTTATAATAAGTTTTGAAGTCAGGTAGTACAAATCTTCCAACTTACTCTTCTTTCATATTGTAGTGGCTATTGTGGGTCTTTTTGCTCTCCATATAAACTTTAGAATCAGTTTGTTGATATCCACAAACTAGCCAGAATTTTGATTGGCATTACATTGAATCTATAGATCAAGTTGGGAAGAAATGACATCTTGAGAATATTGAGTCTTCCTAACTATTAACATAGAATATTGCCCTATTCACTTAGTTCTTTTAATTCTTTCATCAGAGTTTTGTAGTTTTCCTCATATAGATCTTAGACTTACTTTGTTTGGTTTATGCCTTTCGTTTTTCTGGGTGCTAATATAAATGGTATTATGTTTTTAATTTCAAATTCTTCTTATTCATTGCTAGAATATAGGAAATAAATTGACTGCTGTATATTGACCTTGTATATTATCCTGCAATCTTGCTATAAACACTTATTAGTTCCAGGAGCTTGTCAATTCTTTCAGATTTTCTACATAGATGATCATGTCATCTGTGAACAAAGACAGTTTTATTTCTTCCTACCAAATCAGTTTATCTTTTATTTCCTTTTCTAGGACTTCCAGTACAATATTGAAAAGGAGCAGTGTGAGAGGGACATCCTTGCCTTGTTCCTGATCTTAGTAGGAAAGCTTCTAGTTTCTCACTTACTAAGTATCATGTTACCTGTAGGGTTTTTTTTACAGATATTCCTTATCAAGCTGAAGAAGTTCCTCTCTATTCCTAGTGCACTGTAGGTTTTTATCATAAATAGGTGTTGCATTTTGTCAAATGCTTTTAACATAACCACGTGATTTTTCTTCCTTAGCCTAGTGGTGTGATGAATTATGGTTATTTTTTTCAAACACTGAACCAGTCTTATATACCTGAGATAAATTCTACTTAGTTGTGGTGTATAATTCTTTTTATACATTGTTGGATTCAATTTGCTGATATTTTGTTGAGGATTTTTGCATCTGTGTTCATAAGAGATGTTAGTCTGCAGTTTTCTTTCCTTGGAATGTCTTTGCCAGTTTTGGTACTAGGTAATACTGGCTTCCTAAAATGAGTTAGGGTATATTCCTGCCACTTCTAGCTTGTGAGAGACTGTAGAGAACTGGTATAATTTTTTCCTTAAATATTTGGTAGAATTCATCATTGAACCCATCTGGGCCTGGTACTTTCTGTTTTGGAAGGTTATTAATTTTTGATTCAATGCCTTTAATAGATATAGGCCTGCCTATTCAGATTGTCTATTTCTTGTGAGTTTTGAGAGATTATATCTTTGAAGATACTGGTCTATCTATCCGGCATGATTTTTGAAAATATTATTCCATCACCATTGATTTATCTTGGAGCCTTTGCTGCAAATCAGCTGAATATATATGAGAACACAGGCCACATTGTCTTGATTACCAGAATTTTACAGTAAGTGTTAAAATAAGGTAGTTTAAGTTCTCCAAACGTTTCTTTTTCAAAATTGTTTTGGCTATACTAGGTCCTTTGCATTTCAATATAGATTTTAGGATCAGCTTATAAATTTTTTCCAAAAGACTGCTAGAATTTTAATTAGGATTACATTGAATCTCTGGATCAATTTAGAAAGAACTGACATCATAACAACATTAAGTTTTCCAATCCATAAGCATGCTATATCTCTCCATTTATTTATTACACCGTCTCACCTAGTTCCTCTATTATTAACACCTCACATCAGTATGCTATACGTTACATTTAATGAGCAAATACTGATACATTATTATCTAAAATCCATAATAGTTTTTATTTTATCTAATGTCTTTTTCTGTCTCAGGATCACATCCAGGATATCACATTATATTTATTTGTCAGGTCCCCATAAGCTCTCCTTGGCTGTGACAATTTCTCACTTTCCTTGTTTTTGATGACTTTAACAATTTTGAGAGTCAATGGTCAAATAGTTTGTAGGATGCCCCTCTATTGAAATTTGCCTGTTCCTTTTCTTAAGAATAGACTAGGGTTATGGGTTTGGGGGAGGATGACAGAGAAGTGTCATTTTCATCATATATTATAAAGGATATATATGATGGCACATTTGATCATATTTTTATGTCTTTTATTGCTTCATGCAAATCACTAGAAATGGACTTTTTAAATAAAAGTGTATTATAAAAACTAGAATTCTTGACGAACTTTTGCTAAACCGTTTTACAAAAGGGTTCCACTGATTTTAATACCCAGCAACAATGGATACATTGCAATTTCTTCCCATAAATCCTTACTAGCATTCTCTTTATTTTTCCTGAACTCTGTTGTGCCTGCATAACCTTGGATGGGATAGTCTAATTGACGACAGGCTAAAATCATCACACAATTAACAGTGGGTTCTTGTTAAGTAAAAAGTATTCAGACTGGCCTTCCAAGCTATGACTTTAACCTTTCCTTTCAGTTTTACCTAACACTACTCCCTTATATCTACTCCTTACTCCAGCCAAACTAGCCAGGTGTTGCTCCCTGAAGATACCAACAGTCTGCCTTGTTGATGACCTGTACTCTACATGGAATGTTATTCTACACACATCTCTGCCTGCCAAAATCCTAGCCTACTTTAAGGTTCCTTTCAAATGATATAATCGTCTTGAAGCCCATTTTGAGTCCCAGATTAAATAAGATGTCTTCTCTGTGTGAACATGTAATATTTAATACATTTGTTAAGACATTTTTACTTCCAGTTTCTCTTCATAGATAACATGTATAATTATATATTGACTTTTTTCAGTCTGTATTTCATTAAGTAATATATAATGATAAGTAATAAGCACATTTTTCTAACCAAGAACTCTAGGAGATAGTTCATTCAAACTGTAGTTCTCTCTCACTCAAAAATAATATTGAACCATTAAGATAGAATATTTTTCAATTATTTTAATAAAAGATTTACACTTACAAAATACATGCTTTTATTTAAGACTTTGGACATAAGTTTTAGGATTTGTAGATCATATCTACTCTCTTGATTCTCAAGGTGACTTAACTATCAAAGTAAAAACTAAAGAAATTAATGTACATAATTAAAACATTTTAAAAACAGTTCTGAATCATTATGTATATATATCTATGTATTTGAGAACTTGTCCCAGAGATAAGCTCTCACTCTGTCACCCAGGTGGGAGTAGCTGCGACTACAGGCGAATGCCACTACATCTGGCCAGTATTTTTTTGTAGAGATAGGGTCTCACTATGTTACGCAGGCTCGTCTTGAACTCCCGGCCTTAAGCCTCAGCCTCCCAAAGTGGGAATCACAGGTGTGAGCCATCATGCCCAGACCTAAATCAATATCCTTAATGATTCAGGCAAAGAAATTTCTTGACAAAAACTATTACAAGTTCATGAATAAATATGCTCATTTATAGGTGAATGAAGGAATCAGCAAGAGGACAGGTGAGCTCCACCCAAGTTTGAAGAAGCCTTTATGGACATCCACAGTCATTTGCACTATTAACTCCATGTTGAGTTAATTCAAACTGGTTTTCCATATACATTTATAATTTTTAAAGGGACTCTACGTTGTACATAAAGTTCTTAAGCCCTGAATGCTCCTCAGTACCTCCCCTAAAGGATTCACTCCTTTGCTAAGATAAAAAATAATCAAGTTTTATTATTTATAGCCCCAAATTCAAACTATGATGACAATTTTAGTTCAACAACTTCCTGTTGTAATCAAATTATTTTTTTTCTTTTTGAGACAGTGTCCAGGCTAGAGTACAGTGGCATCAGCCTAGCTCACTGCAACCTCAAATTCCTGGGCTCGAGCAATCCTCCTGCCTCAGCCTCCTGAGTAGCTGGGAGTATAGGCACACGCCACTATGTCTGACTAAATTTTTTCTTTTTTCTTTTTATTTTTTGTAGAGATAGCGTCTCACTATGTTGCTCAGACTGGTCTTGAATTCCTGGCCTCAAGCAATCCTCCCACATTGGCCTCTCAAGATGCTGGGATTACAAGCATGAGCCACCATGCCCAGCCTCAAATCATTTCTTATGATAATCATAGTCTACCTTGTAAAATCACCATATATGAATGTCAATGCTTTAATGTTAGAAAGATGTTCTGTTCTGGCCAATGAAAACACTTTTCACAGAACAGCCAAAGAATACATATATTCTTCACGAAAATTTAAAAAACATAACAAGAGGTAAGAGGAAGACAGAATATTCAAAATGTAACATAAAAAGGAACTGTACCTAAGCTCTTAAAAATTGCAGATCTTTGAGAAGATTCACTATTTACGCTAAAAAAATTACCATTACAATTTTCAACCAATTATTTCTAAGGCAGAAAGTTAAAAATACACATTTAGCTACTGGTAGTTTTTAGCCATATATCCCACCCTATTCATAGTATAATTCTACATTCTACTATATAAACTAGAGGTCAGCAAACCACGGCCTACGGCCCAAATCTTGCCTACTGCCTGTCTTTGTCCATACAGTCTTATTAGAACACAGCCGTATCTATTCACTGCGTGCTGACTATGGGTGCTTTTACTCTACAACAGCAGAGTACGTAACTGTGACAAAGACCAATTTGACCAACAAAGCCTAAAATATTTACTATATGGCCCTTCACAGAAGTGTGCTGATCCCAATACAAATTTTCTTTTCTTTTTTTTTTTTTTTTATTTCAGCTCATTATGGGGGTATAAAAGTTCAGGTTATATATATTGCCCATGCCCCCCATCCCCCTGAGTCTGAGCTTCAAGTGTGTCCATTCCCTAGACAGTGCACATTGTACTCATCATGTAGGTATGCAACCATCCCCTCCCCCCACCCCATCCCCCCCAGGCAGAACTTTAAATTTTCAAATACATAATTCCTCAAGTGTTTAGCTGTAAATGATTTGCAGTGAAGTCCTACTGTTTTTAACGTCCTTAAAAATTACTGTGAAATTTTTCATCTATGATTCAGCAGGCCCTCAGACTATGGTAAAACCTATCCTATCTTTTTGTCCTTTTTCTCTTTGAGAAGTATTAAACTCTGGGTCTTGACACAGTGAAAACAAAATAGTATAGTCAAGTATTTCTCAATTGTTAGGGAAAAGTTTAATTTCTTTGGGATCTGATAAAGATGTAAATGTAGGAAAAATACTGTATCTAGAAATAAAGAAATAGATCAATTAAAGAAAATCATATTTTATTAAATTTAGCATTTTTTTGATAAGCTTATATTACTACTTACCAGTTAGTGAAAGCATAGAAGTCTTTGTTAACCCTGAGACAGAAGGTGTATATCCTGCTGTAGAACTTTTACTAGAAGAGAACATGATTTAGTTAAAATACAAGACTATGCTTCTTACAATCTCCATCATCTAACACTTGGGCTGTTTTAATCAGGGTAATTTAATTTATGTGATTCTCTCCTAATCTTAACCATTTATAATTTTGTCTCCTGGGCTAAAGGGAAAACCAGACATTCATCTATTGTCAGGAGACTCTGTAATGATCAGTTTACCATATGAACATGCCACTGGCTTCTTTATAGACACAAACAACATTAATAGCAAATGGGGCATACTGGTACCCATTTAAAAGTTAAGTGGCATGTGTGATACAGCACCACCATTTTCTTCAGAAAATGATATATGGGTTCTATGATGTTATTAAATCGTGTCATGTCAGTTCTTCCCCAATGCCAGGTTACCTATTTTTATGCAAATTGGGAGACTTCAATTATTTTTTAACAATAATTACAAAAGAAAACTGACAAATTATTGGTCTATAAAAAGCTCAAAATTAATTCTTATTTTTATAGTAATGTAACTATTTATTAATGTAACATATGTAAAGATGTATGGCTATAAAATTAAAAATTATATTAAAAAGTGAATGGCTGACAGATCATACCTAGCACACTTCTCTAAGTTGCCATATTTTGCATGAAAAGCTTGATTATTAAAAGACTGGCTTCGAATCAATTTGGATTTCTTGATTTCTTTGCCTAGAGTAACAAACAGAAAAAAAGGAAAATGCATCCAGTTCATCCTTAGCTGCCCCAATTCCCATTCCCTCCTGAACTACCATCATTTTCAGTAAAGCACAGATGGGCCTACCATTCTTTTCTTAGTTTCAGCTGATGGGAGTATTTCTTACCCATACTTATGCATACTGCCCATTAATAACTACCAAAACAACTAATGATAGAAGGCCAAAGTTGTTTTAGAATAATATATCTCATCTTATAGAGTGACTTTGCCTATAATTAATTTTTATAAAAGGAAAAAAATTGTATAAAAGGGACATAAAAAGAAGTTCTTTCTTACTTGTTGATGGGGAGACAGAAGAGGGTCCAGGAACAGAAATGGGGATGCTCTTGGGCAGACTTTGCGTTGCTGTTTTACTGTCTCTACCTAAAAAAACCTCTGTTTTAAGTTCTATAGTTTCCTCTGAGACCTTATTAATCTCCATAAATATATAAGACAATATAGATAATATGAATCACTATCCATAGCTAAGCAGTTGCCTTTTCCAAATATTCTTACTTTATATATTTACATATTTCAGTCTTTATTATTCAGTGATCAATTTCACAATCTAACAGCTGTAATCAAACTTCAAGCTTTCCTTTGAAAGAATCTGAACCTCCACACTGGTTCCCATCTTTTATTCCTGTATTTCTAACATCTGTACCACATTAAACAGCCAATTTTAAAAAAACAAATTTTGAAAAATGAAAGAAAGTGAAGTAATTTTCCATACCATATTAAAAAGTCTGCATAGTCTTTCAGAATAACAGGATGCAACATAATTATGTAACTGAATGGTGAAGACATAGAAAGATTACTTACGTTTCTTTTCAAAAATTTTATCACTCATGGGCCTTCCATCATTCTGTTGCTTCTCCTTCTCTAACTGTTCCTGTTATTAATACAATATCTTAGAATTAAAGGTACAATTTAATAGAAAAATTGTTCTGAGAAATTAAGCTTTAGAGATACAAATAAAGGCTCATAAAAATGTCTAAAAGAAGTATTTTTTTTTTCCATATTAGTATCTAAAGAATTCAGGGCTTTTAGATTTGTCTCTTTTAACATTTACAGAATTTTGCCCTTGGGGGTCTGTGAACCTAAAACAATGAGTCTGGTATTATTGTTATAGTGAGCCTTTATTTTCTAGAAGGTGTTTACCAATTCTCTTTAGTAAAATACCTGTTACTATTGGTCATTTCAATTTCTGATTGGTAAATGGCAAAGTAACATTTTTCTTTAAAAAGATTTAGAGAAAAGGAAATGGTCTCTTAGATATTTTTAAATGCTTTATTTAAGTATAACACACATAGAAAAAGTGCACAAATCATAAGTGTGCAGCTCACTGAATTTTCCCAAAGTAAATACACCTGTATAACCAGCTCCAATATCAAGAAACAAAACATTACCAAAACTCAGAAGCCCCTTCTCCCAATTGAACAAATAGGCAAAAGAATCAATGAACACAGCATGTTCTGAACAAACCTGGCATAACTGACATGCATAGAACACCACATTCAAAAAGCAGAGAACAAACATTCTTTTCAAGTGCACGTGTAAAATAAAGAAAAGGACAGAGAAACCCAATAAGGAAAAGAATTTCCACATAGAACTGGACCACATAAAAAAGAATCAAATGGAAAGTCTAAAACAGAACACACATAAAAATTAAAAATATCATTAGGTGGGCTTAATAGAATTATCTATTTTCCCCATCTTTCCCTGTATTATCTTGATCATATTAATCACAGTTATCTTTAAGTTCTTGTCTGCTAACTCCAATATCAGGATCAGTTGTGGGTCTTTTTATATTGTCTGTTTTTGTCTTGGGCTTAGGTCATTTCATACTAAAATTTTTTTAGAGCCTCCTTATTCTCCACAGTTTCTACAACTGGCAATCCTGAACTCTGATCTCTGTCTTGGAAGACTGCCAAAATAATTTACTTTGCTTTGCAGAGGATTTTCACTTAAGTTTTTAACCTCAAAGCACATGAATTCTCAGCAGAGAAATAGAAAATATTAAAAAATTGTAAATTTTAGAAGTGAAAAATATAATATTGGAAATAAAAAATATTCACTAGGTAAGCTCAGCAGCCAAATGGAGAAGACAGGAGAAAAGCTGATGACGCTGAAGACAGACCAACAAATTGCTCACACTGAGCAGCAGAGTTAAAAAAAAAAAAAAAAAAATTAGAGCAACAAAACCTCCTGGACCTATGGGACAATACTAAAAGACCTAACATACATGTAATTAGAGACCCAAAAATAAGACAGAGAGAAATTGGAACAAAACATATATTTAAATAAACAATGGCCCAAATTTTCCCAAGTTGGAGAGTGATATACACTATAGATTCAGTAGGATGAGCAAATCCAAAACAAGGTAAATTCAAAGTAAATCATGCCTAGCCATATCAAAAGCAAACTGCTAAAAACAATAGATAAAAGAAAAAATCTTGAAAGTGGCCACATAAAAACATTACCTACAGAAGAACGGCAATTCAAATGAGAGCAGATATTTTATCAGATGTTATGGGGCCAGAAGACAGACAGAAGCACATCTTAAAATGCAGAAAGAAAAAGACAATTTACCAAAACTAACAAAAGAAGAATTCTATACCCAGTGAAAATATCCTTCAGGAATAAAGGTAAAAATAAGACATTTTAGATAAAGGAAAACAAGAGAATTTGTCATCAGAAGACCTATGATACAAGATCTGCATAAGAAAATTCTTCAGGCTGAAAGGAAAAAAATACTAGAGGGAAATTTGGATCCTAAGCAATGAATGAAGAGCATTGGAAATGGTAAACATCTGAGCAAACAGAAAAGTTTACTCTCTTAAATTCTTCAAGATACATCTGACAATTTAAAGCAAAAATTATAACACTGTCTGGTGGGGTCCTCAGTGAAGATGTAATTCATGATAACCATAACATAGAGAATGGTGTGGAGTGGGTAAAGCAACCATTGTTAAGTGAAGTGGAACTATATTAACAATAAGTACACGGTGAAAGGTCAGATGTATATATTATAATTTTTAGAGAAACCATCAAAAAATTTAAAAAAAGAGAGGACAACATAATTCACTAATATAAGGGTGAAACGGGTTATCACCATAGATTATCACCATATATTAAAAGGGTAGTATATTATAAACAACTTTTTGCCACCAACAAATTTGACAGCTTAATGGATACGCCTGGAGCTTTGACTTGGGGGGACAGGCAGGACATGGGCAACGTATGTAACCTGAAATTCTGTATCCCCCATAATAAGATGAAATTAAAAAAAAAAAAATTTGACAGCTTAGATGATGTGAGGAAAAAAAAAAAAGCAACTTACCAAAACTGACAAAAGAACAATTAGAAAAATCTAAATAGTTTTATATCTAGTAAAGAAATTACATCAATTACCAAAATCCTTTCCCAAATAAAAACTCTAAACCTAGACAGTTTCACTAGCAAATTCTGCCAAATACCCAAGGAAGAAATAAACCAGTTTTATAGACACTTTTTCAGAAAATAGAGGAGTGGGAACACTATTCATCTTGTTTTACGAGGCCAGAATAACTCTAATACCAAATCTGACCCAAAAATGATAAAAAAGAAAATTAAAGACCAATTCCACTATGAATCTATGAATACAAATGCAAAATTCCTTAACAAAAACATTAGCCAAGAATTTAACAATAGAGAAAAAGGATAATATATCATCATCAAGTAGGATTTATCTCCAAAATACAAGACTGATTTACTATTTGAAAAATCAATGTAATTCAGGGTATTAACAGAATGAAGACGAAAAACCAAATATCATTTCCATATATGACAAAATGCAACAATCATTCATAAAAACTCTCAGCAAACTAGGAGTAAGAGGGAACCTCCTAAATCTGATAAAAGGCATCTACATAAAACCTACTGCTACCATAAGACCTAACGAGGAAAGATTGAACTGTTTCTCTCTAAGATCAGTAAAAAGAAAAGGATGCCCACTTGTCCCACTTTTATTCAACTGTAGGTCTTTAATTGTACTGGAGGTCCTAAAACACATAATATTGAATATGAGGAAGTAATCTTTCTGTATTTAAAGAAGATATGATGGCATACATAGAAAACCCTAGTTTTATTTATTTATTTATTTATTTTTATTTCATCTTGTTATGGGGGATACAGAATTGCAGGTTACATACGTTGCTCCTGTACCGCCTTTCCCCCCAAGTCTGAGCTCCAGGCGTGTCTGATCCCCAGGTCGTGCACATTGCACCCATCATGAGGTATATATCCCTCCCTTCCCCACCCCCTCTTCCTGAGTCAGCACCTTCAAGGAAAACCCTAGTTTTAGAAAATCTAAAAAACAACTTCTAGAACAAATAAACAAATTTAGCAAGTATATAAGATACAAGATTAATACACAAAAAATCAATAATATTCTTATACCACAGCAACAAAAAATGGAAAAAGTGAAATTTACAAATTATAATTTCACTTACAATAATGCCAAAAAAACCCCATAAAATACCTAGTCATAAATCTAGCATAGACTTCATTAAGCTCTATATTGAATGCTATCAAAATTACTAAGAGAAAGGAAGACTAAAAAAATGGAATGGTGGATACTATTCATTGACTAGATGATTCAATTGTTAAGATAGCAATTTTCCAAATTGATCTATGGATAAATCCTAACTAAAATATCAGCAGGATTTTAAGAGAAATTGACAAACTCATTCTAAACTTCATATCAAAATGCGAAGGTCCTAGACTGGCCAAAGCAATTTTAAAAAGAAACATTGTTGGAAAACTTACCCTATCTGGTTTCAGTGATCAAGACAGTTTGGTATTGCCAAAAAGATAAACATATAAATCAGTGGAACAGAATAAGGACTCAAGAAATAGACACATATGTATATGGACAATGGATATTTTTAAAAGGTGCTAAGGCAATTCAAGGGGAAAAGGAAAGTTCCTTAAATGATGCTGAAGAAGCTGGATATCCAGATGGAAAAAAAAAATAAACATATATAAAAATTAACTTGAAATGAATCATAGACCTAAATGTAAAACCTACAACTAAAATTTCTAGAAGAAAACACTGGAAAAAGTCTGTGATTTTGGTATAGACAAAGGATTCTTAGAACAAAAAAAAAAAAATAAGAGAAAAAAATTTATAAACTGGACTTACACAATAAATAAAAGCTAAGCCAGAGACTCCAAGAAAATACTCATAATATGTATATCTGACAAAGGATTTATATTCAGAATGTAAAAATGCTTACATCTCAATAGTAATAAAATAACCCACTTTAAATTCTGATAACAGACTTCATCAAATAAGAGATAAAGATGGCCAATAAGCAAATGAAAAGATGCTCAACATCTTTAGGTATCAGGAATATGCAATTAAAAAAACCTATGAGATGCCATTACATACCCACTGTATGGCCAAAATTAAAAACACTAACCATATCAAGCATTACAGAGGATATGGAATAACTAAAGCTTTCCACCACAGCCAATAGGCACGAAAAATGCTACAACCACTTTGGAAAACACTTTTTGTTTGTTTTTAAGTTAAGCATACCATCCAGCCATTCTATTCCTAAGTATTTACTCAAGAGAAATGAAAATATATGTCTACCCAAAGGCTAATGTTCTTGAAGGCTAACTTCCTCAATGTCACAGCAACTTTATTTGTAATATCCCAAAACTAAAAGTAACCCAAATGCCCATTAAGAGGTGAATGGATAAATAAATTGTGGTACATCTATAATATGGAATCCCACTAAGAAATAAAAAGGAATGACCCACTGATGCATACAACAATATGGATGAATCTCAAAATAATTACATTAATGGAAAGCAGCATGACCAGAAAAAGTACATAATATATGATTCAATTTAAATAATTCTACTAGAAAATGCATACTCATCTACAGTGACAGAAACTACATCAGAGGTTGCTGGGGACTGGAGTAGAAGACATGGATTACCAAGGGGCATACAGAGACTTAGTGGAATGAAAATGTTTCATATTCTGATTGTGGTGATGGGTTCTTGGACATGTCCATATGTCAAAACTCATCAAATTGTGCACTTTAAATATATGCATTTGTTTGTCAATTATACTTCAATAAAGTAGTTTTTTAAAAAGGCTCTCTATAAATATAGTTTTTCTTCTGGTTGATAAAAGAACAGATTTCAGAAAATCAGGACTCTTCTTTACTCAAAGAGTGAAAAAAAAGTGGTGTTTTAGGAAAAAAGAAGTAGTGTGAAATTAAAATAAATTATTTTTGAAGTTTAATAACAAAACAGTTAATATTGGTCAGAAAAGAGTGTATGTGTGCGCGAGTGAAAATAACATACCATTTCCATAAAAAGTAGTTCTTCTCTTTCTTTCTCTTGATCTAACAAATCTTTTTCATAAAACTTTTTCTGAAACTGTTTAAAATGAAATTTTGAAACGTTAGTGATAAGTTTCTCCCAGTTTTTAAATATTCCTTTCAATATAAATAAAAGAGAGTGTATTTACCGCATCCATAGACATTTCCATTCTGTCCAACTCTAATACAGTCTATAAAGAAAGTTTTAAAAATTATTCAACAGCAATGAAATGAAACCAAAACCAACCAATCATTTCTCAGAGACTCCTTTTCCAGAGAGAAGTTCAAAGAGAAGACCTCTGCAAATTCTACCTAATTCTACATTGTATTTATAATCAACTTCTGTACAGTAATGCCAGGATCCATTTTACCTTTTAAATGGTTTTAACCTTAAGCAGAGCAAGTCTACAGGAATATTTTAAATACCAAATGCATGCAATTTAACTAGTTTCTAATAACTCCCAATGCCAATCTTTTCTGAATTTTCAGAAATATAATATAGCTTTTGAATTTTTAAAGTCTTTCAGCTAAATATATATGAAACAAGCTATCATTTGGCTTAAAATCCTTACTTCTATAGAATTTTTTTTATCATTATGATACTCAACGCAATAGAAAAGACTTTGCTCTGAAAGTATTCTCTAAATTTACTATTTGTCTTTCAGAATATACTAGTTTGAAACAAACTGTTCCAGTCAAACAATGGTCAATCTAATTCAGGGTTCTGTCTGTGATAGAGGACAGTACCTTTAACACTTATTTTACAAGAGGAACTCTAATGGCCAAAATATGTTTATATACTTATATGCCCAAAGCTATTCATTACAAACATAAAATTTATTTAAAGCTTTCTTTTTATGCTGAAATTTACGAAAAAGTTACAATTTATGCCATGAAATACCCCCTTGTTAAATAAAGTACTCCATTCCATTTTTATCTCAAAGCTTTGCGTAGCTTCCTCAGAGGTTCCCATACTAATAAATCATTAGACTACAAAATTTTCATGGGACAGATTGACTTCATGTGAAACGTACTTAAAATAAGAGCTATACTCTAGGATAATCCATTGTAGATTAAAAATCCATTAGTTTAATGATATCATTGTACCTATATGACATTCACTTGTACCTGTATGAGGTTAGCTTGTATTATCTCTTGAATTAATAAATTCTTTGGGAAAAATAACCCTCTCGTGTTCATTATTTGGACAAGTTAACTCCATTGCCTAGAGTTTGTACTTAAATAGTAAGGACAGAACAAGCAGGTAGAAACAAGTGTGAGAGTGTGTGTGTATGTACGCTTTTAGATATAGCTGCATGTCCAACTCTGGATATTTTGGGTTATTTCAGTTAATGAAAGAGGAATTCATATTTCAGCAAAAATAAAATTATACTAATTAATACTAAGTCACCAAAACATTTCATTAAAAAGTTTCTCATGTGACATTTGCCAACGATTTTTAGAAAAAAAGATTCTATTTTTTCTCACCATCGATGCTAATTTATTTATTGCATTAATAAATTAATTTTTCTCACTACAAACAAATGCTCAAAAATTGCATGTCCTGAAGTTCACATTCAGATTCATAAAAGTAACCACTTTAATTTGGCTTGATCTTATAAAAATATTAGTTATATATTCAGCATAGAGAGTTTTTGAGGACTATAACATATTTTAAGGTTTGGCTCACTAACCCAAATTTTTACTGTTTTAGTTTTCCAACATTGTCAAACAAGAAATATAATAAGATCTCACACTGAAACAAAACAAACCATAAGATACAATAATGTTCCATTATTTACAAATGAATGCACTCTATTATAATCCTAGCTCTGCCACTTAACTCACCTGATCTCAAGCAGACCATTGAATTAAGTCTGAGGGCCCTTCCAGGGCTAAGTTTCTATAAAATGTGACTTTCCCAATTTTACCAACAAAGTTTTACTGGATTATAATCACTTATAAATAAAGTCTGGTGAATGACATTCATAATTATTGAACAGTATTCACTGAGCACATAACATGTGCCAAACTCTCTGTCATGGAGCTTATATTACTAGTAATAAAAGTTTAATATCTAAGTGCCCTTTAGAAAGATCTTTCCAGTCATATCCAGCCAGAGTACACATCAACCGAATCATTTATTAATTCTTTCCACTCTAGCAAGGATGTAAGTATTTTAACATACTGCTATCCTGTCAAGCTAAAATAGTGAAGCTATGATTAACACGACCTTAATGTAAGAAATGCAACATTGTGTCAAGAGTGATACTTACTTTTTTTACAATAGCCAGAACATCTTTATCTTTTTCTTGACACAGGAGTTTTCTCACACACATTTCTAACTGCTGAAGTAGATGCTTATCTGCAGGAATCTTCAGGGTAGATTTCACTTTGGGCAACAGGTAGCAAAGTTTCATTCTATAATAAATTACATAGTGTTTACTTCTGAGTAAATTTAAGAACTAAGAATAACAGTAACATGAAACTGAAACAAAAAACAAGTTTTAGATAGCCTGAGAGTTCATTTAGTCATGTATTAAATAACAAGTATTTATGGAGTATCTATTATGTATTACCCATCCATTATTCTGGGTGCTGAGATACAACAGTGAATAAAACCGATAAAATGCTCTCATGGAGCTACATTCTAGTATGGTGGTAGGGAAGAGAAGAGAAACAAGTAAAATGTCTGTCAGACAGTGGTAAGCACAGTGGAGAAAAATAAAATGTGGAAACAGACGAGGGAGTACCAAGAGAGGGGGATTAATAAGTTTTAATGCTGGTGGTCAGAGAAGGTGTCAGTGAAGGTTTGACTGAACAGATAACATTTAAGCAAAAACCTAAAGAAAATTACAGAATGAGCCACGTGAGTAGTTAGAAAAGAGCCGTAGGGCACATAGGGGGAGCCTGCCTCCCACGTTGCCTCAAATTAGCAAACACAGAGTGCAGGTATGATTAGCAGGAGACCTCAGAGTGGGAATGAGAGGCCTTGCAGGCCCCAGTAAGGAGACTGGCCTTTCTTCTGAGTGCAATGAGAAGCCATTGGAGGGTTCTGAGCAGAGAGGTCTGACTACTGTGTTGGCTGTAGGTGGTCAAGGACAGAAGAAGAGAAACAATAGGGGAGGTCCTTGCAATGATTCAGGCAAGAGATGATGGGGTGAACCAGAGTTACAGCAGTAAAGGTGGAGAGCAGTGGTTGGATTCTGAATACATTGCACAAGCAGCAGGATGTGCTGAGGGATTAGAGCTGAAGAGACAGAAAGGACTTATTTAAGGTTTTGACCTAAGTAAGTAGGAAGATGAAATGGTTATTTACTGAGATGGAGAAGACTACAGAAGGATCAAAAGCTGGTAAGAAAGATCAGGATTTAATTTTGGACAGATTAAGTCTGAGATGCCTATTAGATACTCAATGGAAGTGCTAAGCGGGTGGTTGGCTCAATGAGTCCGTTGTCCAGGGTAGATGTCTACACTAGCAACACAATGAGGAATCTGCAGCATGTAGATGATATTTAAGCCATGAGATTGGAGGGATCACCAAGGTGATAAGTGCAGTTAAAGAAGAAAGGAGACAAAAGAATACAGTCCAGGTCCAAGTACTATCACAGTCTAGAATGGGTCGAAAAGAACAAGGAGGCTGAATAATGCCAGAGAGGTAAGAGGAAATCCAGCAATCTAAAGAAAACCTTTCTTGGAGGAGGTAGTTCAGAGGAAATGTTCAGCTTTGCTAAACTAAAACTCTACTTCTTTGCCAGGCCTGGTTTTAGAGAGGGATGCTAGGAGGTTCTCTATTTTATAGCTGCTATATTTGTTCATTCATTTGAGTGCTCTCCACATTAGTATTTTTTATTTCTATCGCAAACCTTGAGACAACTAAATCCCATTCCTAAATTTTCCAGGATGCTTTCTCAGCTGAACCTTCAGTTGCTGATTCTTCATATCCAGCAAAATTTGCTTTTTATTCAAGTAAAAAGGGTAAAAAAGCTCCTCCTCTAGAATTTTCAGCACTGGAAGTAGCAATAATAGCCTCAATCTCACTCCGAGCTCATCATGGATACTGCTAAGCCTGGTGATGCTTTCTCTAATTAAGAAGTCCCAATTCCCCCAAAGAGAAATTATTTCATTTCTGACAGCTGTGGAGAAGGCTTCTCTGAATACCAATAGTCTTTTTCCAGCCTTTGATATTGTCTAAACGCAGTGAATTTAAATTTTAAACATTCACTTAAGGACAAACAAAAACACTTAACAGTCTATGCACACTTCATGCTTTATAATCCAAGTCATGTCTAGACAATATACATTCAGCAAAAGTTACACAAGCCATAATAGTGATTCATTCTCTATTAGACTCCTGGACCCATAAGATTGTAAAGTTCTTCAGATTAGGGGTGACATCCTTCTGGTAAGCTAAATTGCTTATGTACATTATCTCAAGTATTTATACCTCAGAATACCTTATGACTTATGTAACGAGAGAAATCAATGCACAGACAGGTTTTGTAACTTGCCCAAAGATACACATCTAGAGCTGGAATTTCAGCTCAAACAGTGTGGCTCCAGAAACTGTCCTCCTAATCTATGTGATCCTACCACCCTTGCCTGTGATGGCTCTCATGCTGTCTACACAGCTCTATAGCATTGCATAAAGGTTTTTGTACCCACAAACCAGTTAGTATACAGTGCTGCCAGACTCATTTCTTTGGCTGGTGGCTTCCCAAGCAAAAGAGTAAGAACCAAGACATATTGCTATACAATGATGTATTGCCCAAAAAGTCTCTAAAATTTATGTAGTAATATTTAATTAATCTTCTTTTAGTTTTTGAATTGGCAGATTGCTTTCTCTTAGAGTCAGTGCAATGGTATTAATCACATTGACCAGAGTAGAGATGATTTCATTTCCTTCCAAATTATTTTTGTCAACTGCTTGGTGACAATTTATCACATTGGAAGTTACTTTTCTAGAATCATAACTTCAATTTACAAAATGTTAACAATATAGCTGGATTCATTAGTTGGTCAGGAAGAGGTAAAATCTAGAGATTTTCTTTAAATGTCAGGGATATGCCAACTCTCGTTTATTAATATAAAGCACAAGTAAGATGCACAAAAAACTAAAGCCAAAACAGTTGTGCTTTCTGTATCTTCTCACATTAAAAATAACAAAACACAAACCGACCCCTAGATTGTTCCCATTAACTAGTGCTCATGAAATTCTAAGGCTGAACTTTTCAATATCTTTTGACAATTTTCCTTGGTATATATATCAACAGCAAGACTATTAACCTAGGCTACCTTATTGCCTTGCCAAGTCTTCCTATTAAAAAATATTATCATGTTTTACATATTGCCTACAATTCATGTCAGTTGTTTATAAAAGATGCACATATGCAACTGGTCCCCACATCTGACATGGGTTTAAAACTCCTTTAATCCCATTATCAAATGTACAAATAATTCTTAAGTAATAATATGCATGTACTTCATGCCACTAAACTATACATTTAAAAATGGTTAAAATGGTAAATTTTATGTTATGTATATTTTACCACAATATATAAAAAAAGAAACAATATGCTCATTTTGGGAGAAAAAAAGAACAAAATATATTTATTCTTTTTTTTTCAAATTTCCAAGCAAGCCATTTTCAGGCCTGTTCCATCCATCCAACTTAACAGTTAACCAAATCCAATTATTTATTGGATTTGGCCGGGCGCGGTAGCTCACGCCTGTAATCCTAGCACTCTGGGAGGCCGAGGCGGGTGGATCGCTCAAGGTCAGGAGTTCGAGACCAGCCTGAGTAATGAGCGAGACCTCGTCTCTACTAAAAATAGAAAGAAATTATCTGGCCAACTAAAATATATATAGAAAAAAAAATTAGCCGGGCATGGTGGCGCATGCCTGTAGTCCCAGCTACTCGGGAGGCTGAGGCAGTAGGATTGCTTAAGCCCAGGCGTTTGAGGTTGCTGTGAGCTAGGCTGACGCCATGGCACTCACTCTAGCCTGGGCAACAAAGCGACACTCTGTCTCAAAAAAAAAAAAAAATATTTATTGGATTTCACAAAGAAGACCCCGTATAGCAAAAGCAATTTTAAGCAACAAAAACAAAATGGGAGGTATTAATTTGCCAGACCTCAAACTATACTACAAGGCCATGGTTCTTAAAACAGCCTGGTACTGGCACAAGTTCAGGGACACAGACCAGTGGAACACAACAGAAAATCCAAATATAGAACCATCCTCATATAGTCACCTAATTTTTGACAAAGCAGGAAAGAATATACTCTGGGGACAAGAATCCCTATTCAATAAATGGTGCTGGGAGAATTGGTTAGCCACTTGTAGAAGACTGAAACAGGACCCACAGCTTTCACCTCTCACAAAAATCAAATCACGGTGGATGACAGACTTAAACCTTAGGCGTGATACAATCAGAATTCTAGAAGAAAATATAGGAAAGACTCTTACAGACATTGGCCTAGGCAAAGAATTTATGAAGAAGACCCCCAAGGCAATCACAGCAGCAACAAAAATATGAATGGGACATGATTAAATTAAAAAGCTTCTGCACAGCCAAAGAAACAGTCCAGAGAATAAACAGACCACCTACAGAATGGGAAAAAATTTTTGCATACTACACATCAGATAAAGGACTGATAACAAGAATCTATTTAGAACTCAGGAAAATCAGCAAGAAAAAATCAAGCAACCCTATCAAAAAGTGGGCAAATGACATGAATAGAAACTTCTCAAAAGAAGATATAAGAATGGCTAACAAACATATGAAAAAATGCTCAACATCCCTAATCATCAGAGAAATGCAAATCAAAACCACAATGAGATATCACTTAACCCCAATGAGAATGGCCTTTATCAAAAAAAACCAAAACAACACATGTTGGCGTGGGTGTGGAGAGACAGGAACACTAATACACTGCTGGTGGGACTGCAAACTAGTGCAACCCCTGTGGAAAGCATTATGGAGGTATCTTAAGCAGATTCAAGTAGACCTGCCATTTGACCCAGCAATCCCATTACTGGGCATATACCCAAAGGAAAAAAGGTCATTCTGTAACAAAGACACATGTACCCGAATGTTTATAGCAGCACAATTCACAATAGCAAAGATTTGGAAACAACCCAAATGCCCATCAATACATGATTGGATTAGTAAGCTGTGGTATATGTATACCATGGAATATTACTCAGCTATAAGGAATAATGAAGATACGACATCTCTATGGTTCTCCTGGAGAGAGTTGGAACCCATTATATTAAGTGAAGTATCCCAAGAATGGAAAAACAAGCATCACATGTACTCACCAGAAAATTGGTTTCCCTGAACATCACCTAAATACACATCTGGGAACGACACCAATCGGATATCAGACTGAGGTGGGGGTTGGAGGAGGGGATGGGTATATGCCTACACAATGAGTGCATTGCGCACCGTTTGGGGAATGGTAACGCTTGAAGGTACTGATTCAGGAAGGGGGGGTGGGGAAGGGAGGGATAGATACCTACATGATGGTGCAACGCCCACTACCTGGGGAACAGACAAGCCTGGAGCTCTGACTTGGGGGGAAAGGCGGTACATGGGCAACGTATGTAACCTGCAATTCTGTATCCCCCATAACAATAAGATGAAATAAAAAAAATATATTTATTGGATTTCAAAATTGTAAGGTAGTTGAACATAGAAGACAGGACAAAGACCTCAAATCAGCCCTACTTCTCAGAATAAATGGGTCCCTAAAAATGGACAGATACTCACAAGCCAACTCTGAAGTGACAAGGCTGCTGACTATTTTTGCTTGACTTTTAATGATAGGCAACTTAATACCTATTCAACCTCTCCCAGTGCCGATATGTGTATCCAAATGGCTGAAGAAGCTTGTCAATCTGACTGCAACTTACTGCTCTCAACCCAATAAAACAAAAGATCTAAGACAGTGTTGAAAGATTATGCTTCCAAGTCCTATAGATGCTTATCAATTATTAATACCAAGAATTTCAAAGCCACTGTAAATTCTTCACTCAATTTTTTAATTGACTAAGAAAAAGATTTTGCATATATTCACTATATTAGCTATATAAGAAATATAATGTTAGCTCTGACTCAGCGGGATAGGCGGTACATAGGCAACGTATGTAAGCTGAACTTTTGTACCCCCATAATAAGCTGAAATAAAAAAAAAGAAATATAATGTTTTCAAATATTTTCTTTGATTGATAACATACCTCACATTTGCTACTGGATCATGTGTCAGTTCAATAGCAGGTAGAAAGAAATATTTACAGAAAAATGATTTGGAAAAGATCTCTATAATAAATTCACAGGTATCCAAAAATCTAAGTCTATTCCAATAACTTTTTCCTTGGCCCAGTTCTAGAAATAACAACAAAAATTATCAAAAGTTAATTTTTCCTATATGAAATTACATATGACAAAATTAAACACATAAAATCCATAACAAGTTTCTTTATGCCCACAATTTGGTTAGCAAATACAAGAGATTAGGAAAATAAATCACATATTCCCCAGATTTATAGATTCCCAAATTATTGATACCTCAAAAACCAGCAAAAAGTTTTATTAAACATTGCATTGAATTCCATAAGCATTTATTAACCATTCAATGACTAGATCTACTATTTTTTGATCACCCACCATGTGCTAGGTACTTTACACATATTATCTTGTTTAACCCTGAAAAGCAATCCAATGTGACATGCATACCTATTCCTCCTAAAAGATAAGGCTACTGAGGTTCAGAGAGGTTAAAGTCACATAGAAGGCAGATGCAGAGCTAGAATTCAAATGCAAGTCTAACTTCAAAATCTTTTAATACTCAAATTAACTGTTTTTTCCCTCTTGTTTCCTTAAAAATGCTTTGAGTGGACACAGTCATATGTAAATAGTACTACTGACAATAACTCAGGTTAATATTTAAAGGTTTTCTTCTTTTTACATAAATGTTCAAAAACAAAACTCAATTATTTAAAGCCAAATAGAATCTTCTTTCAAAATAAAACATTCTAAATGTAAGCTTCTGCCACTTAAAAATGAAAATTGCATTAAGATAGACTACAAAAAGAAAAATTAAAGCATACTGACCATAATTTTTCTTAAATGGAATTTTATGAAAGTACTCTAATTTTTTGAAAAGTGGTGATTCATACTTAAAACAATAAACTCCAATAAACAGAAAATCCCATTACTGCCTATGCTGGATAATAGAGTTTAATAAAAACATTAAGACATTGTAGTCAAAGCAAGTATACAATAATTGACAAATTCACTAGGTATATGTAGGTATGTGTAATTATTTTTAGAATTAATACTTTAACCAAAAGTTTTTGCCTTGATTTTTGCTCTTGACAAATTAAAATCAATTTTCATTTGTAAATTTATTTAGTTTCTTAAGCTATTATTATAAACTACCTAGGCTCACCAGATTCACATTCATATGTATTATAAATTCTAGTAAAGGAAAAAATTCCACATTCTGTTAATTATGTTAATGTTAAAAACAGGACCATAAAGTAAAAGATGAGATTCATGGATATTTTATTTATATTTTAGTTCCAAATGCCATTTCATCAAGGTAGAAACTGGGCTTTCAATGTAAACGTACATTCACTTCACGTTTAATTTCTCAAGTGTAGAAATTCATAGAAGAATGCTCAAAGTAATCATTAATTTCATTCATCACACATCTAATCCTGCCATAAAGATGTCTAAAAAACAAAAATTACCCAACAAAACTGAAATAAAAACACACAATAGATACTTACCAACATCAGCCTAATTATTCATGGCAAAAAGATACATAAATCAGATCTAACAATAACTAAGGCCAACTAGTTTACCTTCTTTTTTCTCAAAATGAGAGATAATGATTACTTACGTTCGATTAATTTTTGAATGACCTCATGTCTCTGTTCTTGTTTACGATTGTAACGTAGAAAAATGCATAGAGTTCGTGAAGCTGCCTTTTGGACAGGTAAGACATTCTTAAAGAAAAAAATAAGAAAGACAATTACACTAGACTAACATTATCATATATTCTAAATAATTTGGCCCCACCAAACCGATTTTAAGCTACTGGCTGAAAATAAGAGGAGTGGTTTACTTCCTCTCAAATCACTGAACTTATATCCTTCTGGAAGTGTCTTCATAATTTAATGTTAATATCACTCAGGCAAATCAACTAACTTATCATATTACAAAGTTAATTTAATTTGGCACAGAATTGTACAAATCATCCAGATTTGATTCACATCATCTTAAGTGATATTCTCCTCAAATACACCTCCACCATCCATTCTTTTAGTCATTCCCTGGACTTTGTCACACATTCATTCAACAAACATTTGCTAGAGCATACCACATGTCAGGTACATTATCAAAAATGTGCCATTTCTAAAATATAAATTTAGAGATCCATGACAGGGTATACTCTTTGATACTTCTGGCTTAATTCTAGTTCTTCAACCTCAATGTCTCTCATTGAGATCTCTGGTCCATGGTACAGATAAAGCTTAAAATCCAAAGGACACCATGTCAATCACTCTCACCAATGTTCTAAACTCCTTTACCCTTTGAGTTTCTTTCACGCCTCTGGGCAGAACTCTAATTCTAAATGAATGCAACCCTTTATCTTTACTAGGTTTGGGTTCAAACCATGTAGCAGAAAAAAAACTCTCAACTAGGCAGTATAAATTCATGTTCATCATCTTGACTTACATGCAAATATTATAATATTCAATTATAAAGATTCAGACTATTATTGCAGGGATCCTTAAAATTTAAGTAGAATAAAACTTTATATTGCTGAGACAGTATTGCCTGCTATCTCCTCTCATATTTTATTACAAGCTACTTCCGTTCTATTGTGTACAATTAGTGTAATGTTTTTAATCTATTGAATATAAAAAGAGGATATCTGCTATGATTTAGAACAGAAAATTTAAGACATATACATAAACAGATACATGAACTGGGATTAAGAAAAATGAATTTTAGATAATTGGTGAACTAATTTCATTTTGCAGAGACTGATAGAATTTCAAATGTCAGTCATATAAAAACACATATATTTTGTACCTCATATATAATACATATTATACTTTATAGTATAAGGTAAGTATTCTCTGGGGCCAGAAATCAAACATAAATGTAATCATGTCAAAAGCACATAAAAGCCAGTTTGAAGAAGTTGTAACAATTTGAGCACATAGAATAATGACTGTAATTAATTAAAATGTCATTTAGTATTTTAAAATTAGTCTAAAAGATAGACACACGCACACCATCAAAAACAAAATTCATCTGTTGCCATTAAAAGTAGCTACTGCAACAACTCTTAGCTCTGAAAATGGATAATTAAAGGAAAAGAATTAAGAATGCATTCTGTCTTTTACGTTAATTAGAAAGTGTAGCTCAGGGTAATTAAATAACCAATGTGAATGAAGCAAAGTACTTCTTTACAGAATACCACCATCAAAAAATGTGTAAGCAATGAAGGAATTTTTAAAAATCATTCTTTTGCAAGTGCTAATGAAATAACTGATTCAAGCAAGGATCATCAACAGATGCTAAAACTAATGGGTGAAAGGCTGATGGGAAACTGAATATCCAGGGGGCTGAAGTATCAGCCACAGATTACAATGCAGATCACGCGGGAGAAAACGTAATTTTGCAGTGGACAAATAGGGCTGTCACCACCTGCATAACCACTCTTAGCTCACTAATAGTAGAACAACCATCCACACATGACGTAATATAAAATACACAGAGAACTTAGGAAGTATTCTTGCCAAAAACATTTAACCTAATTCTCAGCAAACCCTCAAATCTAGTTTCTAGTTTACAAGAAACATGGAGAACAGATGAACAAATTCACACCATGAAGTGATTCCTCAAATAGTTGGAATATTCTACAGGAAAACTACCTAATCTCTTCTACAATGCAATGTGATGAAAAAGTGGGGGAGGAGGGAGGACAGGAAAATCTTCTAGATTAAAAGGCAATGAAGAGATGTAACAGCTAAAGGCAAGGTATAGACCTTAATTGGATCCTATATGGAATAAAACAACTATCAAATATATTTGGGGGAAATTGGTAAAATTTATATATGGACTAGATATTAAAGAATATTATTCTTTAACATTTTTTTAATATTTATTCTTTAACATTTATTAAAGAATAAATACTAATTTTATTAAATGTAATAACCATATTGTGATTATATAGGTAAATGTCCCTTTTTTGGAGACAAATACTAAAATGTTTAGAGATAAAATATAATGATATCTATAATTTAAAATTCTTTAGTACAATGAAACAGAAGAGGCGAATATATAGCAAAATGTTAATTGTTACATCTAGGTGATGGGTATTTAGGGTTCATTATAATATTTTCTTTGCCTTTTTGTACCTTTACATTTTTTTCATAACAAGAGTAGGGAACAAAAGCTTGTGTCATTCCTTTCTCAAAACCTTCCAAAGAATTCTCTTGTCTCAGAAAACACAATCCAAAGTCCATATCACGGCCTTCGAGGGCCTCTGTGCTGTAGACCCAGCCACCTGGCTAGCCTCAGCTCTCTACCACTTGCCACACCAGTCACCTTGCTGCTCCCCACACGCCCAAGCCTATCCTGCTTCACAGGTTTGCAGTCACTACCCACTTTGCTTGGACTGCTGGTCTTTCAGGCATCTGCACGGCTCACTCCCTCACTTTGCTCAAGCCTCCGCACAAAGTATACTTGGTCCTGACCACCGTATTCCCAATGGCATCCTACCAGCCTCCATTGCTTTCTCCTCCTCAACTCTGTTTTATAGTTCTTCACTGAACTTTTCATCCCTGACACACTGTTTGTTTGTTTGTTTATCTTAAGATAGAGATCTTAATTGGATCCTGTATGGATTAAAACAACTGTAAAATACATTTGGAGCATAAGTGGTAGAATTTTAATATGAACTGGATATTAAATGATATTAAAGAATAACTGTTAATTTTGTTAAATGTCCCCAGTAGAATGTAAGTTCTATGAAAATAGGTCCTTTGTCTCTCTTGTTCACTATTGTATTCCTGACACCTAGAATAGTGCTTGGCACATAATAAGCACTCAGTAAGTTTTACTGAATGAATGAACAAATGAATATTCTGACCGTTAGGTACAGAACTAAAAATGTAAATCTTTTTTTAATATGTGCGCTCTCTGAGCATGGAAAATGTGCTGTAACAATCATGTATTTCCTTTAAAGTGTGGAATTAGCTCCTTGTAAAAGAAAACTGTAAAACAAATATCTCAGGCTGACAAGTACTTGAACACACTGTACACTGTAATCATTTCTCTTTCCTGATAAGAGAAGCTAGAATACAGATTATGTATCTTCAGCTTTCTAAACACAAACATGCCTACCAAGTAATTAGGTTGAGACCAACAATAAAGAATAAACTTCACAGCACCTGTTATCACCACCTGTTAATATATTTATTTATTATTTTATTATCTCACTCGCACCACCACTGCTTTAGAATGCAAGGATTAGAGCAGGATTCTGTTTTGTTCACTCCTATATGCCCAGCTCTTAGAACAGTGCCTGAGACATAGGAGGGACTCAAACAACTAACTGCTTAATAAAATTAATTAATAAATTCTGTTCAATTCTATGTGAAATGTCCTACGTGGACATTTCAATGTCCTACATTCATGCTATCAAATGTAAAACTGATAAAGATGCTATCGTTGTCAAAATCACTTTTTAAGATGGTTGCATCTACAATATAACCTTCATTGCTTAGGCTTTCCTTCGATATATGAAATAAACCTGTAGGGGTGTTAATTAATAAAATGTGTTCCTATTACTTTTTTACTTAAGTTATAAACAACACCAATAACATAATTTTTTTCTTTTTTAAATCTTTGAAGCTAAAATTGATTTTGGGTTTTTGAGATGGCTGCTACAATTCATCATCTCCTTTTTATTGAGAACAAATGAGAATTTAAAATACTTTTTAGCAGTTTCTAAAACGGAACTATATGGAACTTTTTATGCTTAAAAAATGGGAAATGGATGTCATATTAAATGTATTGTGAACTGTGAAGAAAATAATCCTCTCTGGAAATTTTTGTGAAAAAAGTAGACAATTAATTTTATCGGGAGGTTTGAGCACTGCCTTGTTTTGAGGGATGAGTCTTCTTTTTTTATTTTGACTCTAATTATAAGGTTATCCATAGTAGGGCATCCATGTTTTTGGTATAAACTTCATCTGTTCCATAGCACCCTTCAGGTATCATAAAAGAAAAAATAACCAAACTAATATTAAGAACCCGAGCACTATTTTTAATGTAAGGGATGACTTGGCAAAATGGTACAGCTGAGGTCAGACACCAAAGCCGTGGACACGTCAAGGCTACACGTCAGGGCAGAAGGTCCTTTGCAGCAGAGACCACTGAGTCTTGTCAACCTTCCTCTTGAAGAACTACACCAAGTTTGAAGAGTGTCTATTTACACTGTCCCTGGAAGTATATAAACAAAAAGTGCCCCCTGTCCACCCTCTCTCCAGCCAGGGAGAAGATGCTGAGAGGAAGGATCACAGAAGTAAAGGGAAACTGGGGCTCCCTCCTTGGGACCTGGGAAGATGACGTCCTCCTACGCAGAATGGAATGAACTGAGTTTGTTGTACATTTTGAGAATGTGGTAATTCCAGAATCAATCATGAGTTCAAAACAATAAAATGAAATGTTCTGTGCTCACATTTGTCATCATGATGGTGAACATTCTTTGTAAGAAACGATAATATATCTGATCACTGGATATGACATGTGGCAGACAGGCAAATTTCTGTAGTAGCTTCTCATGAGTTCTCCATTTTAAAGAGGCTGCAGCTCTCTGCTCAGCGGCTGTGAGTGCTGGAATCAAGTCAGGCAGAGAGGATAACTAAAAAAGAAACATCAAAAGAGTCGATTATAATTAAGTAAATCAATCACAGCATTCAATAAAATTATTCAGTCTTCTAATGCATTTGGGAAGGGAATACACCTGCTCATTTCAGAATTTAGGAGGCATCTCAGTTCTCACAAGGAGATAATTATCTGGTGCAATCTTTAAAATCTTCTTTAAAAAACCTATAAGTAAAATTTATAGTTCCTAGAAACCAAATTTTGAAGGAGAGACTAGGACTCATCATTCTTCCTGTCAGACTGATTACCATAGCAACTCTTCTAACTAAAGTAAAATGTATTATATATTATTACTGTGAGCAAGCTTTGACCTTGTAAATTCCTACCCTTTTGTCCTCATTATTGGCTATTCTTGGAATAATAACTAATGCTAATAAAATATGAAAATACAAACTCCGGAGACAATAAATAAGAATCATAGTAATAGAAAAATTGTTAATGTAAGAATTGTAGAGGAAATTCAAGCTATTCAAACTCCATCAGACTTTTACTGAGCACCTACTACATGGTAAGCACTACTTTAAATGCTCTCCATTCATTCTTTCATTGATTCCTCACAACAACCCTGCAGAGAAGGATAATACTTATAAAGTTCAGAAACCTTTTTAAAGATGGGATTTACCTTATTTTCTTGAACACTGCTTTCTCCACCAGTGGACATAAGTTCCAAGATTTCTGGAAGATGATCTATAAGAGCATCTAGTACCTTTTAATAGAGATATTGATTATCTTATAGTGATTACAATGTTTTTCTAGATTAGCTAACTCCACATGTCAATTTCTACAGAGTAATAGTGGTTTTTTACCAAACAATGTTTTGGGAGTTTGTATTCTCTTACTCTGTCATCTTCTTGTTGGAAAATCTTAGAAACATAAACGCCTGATCAATCTACCTTTGGAGAGAGATTAGTGTACCTGCCTCTTGATATTGTTCAAATAGTCTAAACCTGAAAGAGCTATTTCTACACAACTAACATACTCAAAAACTGCCTCCCAACTCTTGAAAGGCATTTTAAATCAGATAATACTCTCAGTAATATCAAAATACTGATGACTTGAGCTTTGGCAAGCTAGTAGTCATTTAGGTGAATGGGATCTACTAAATATAGCATCAAAATAAAAGTATCTCAAAGTTTTCACAAGTACATACTAGATTGTAAAATATTCTCCATGTAAAATATTCTCCAAACAATGCTAAGAGAAAAAAGATATAAAATGTGATATATGATTATAATTGTGTAAAATAAAAACCTTTACATGAAAAAATATAACATTTATATAGAAAAAATAGAAAAATTTAAAAATATAACAAAATAGTAACAGTGATTGGAATTAAAGGTACTCATTTGTCCACTTTTGGGCACTTCCTAAATTTTCCTTAATAAACTAATATACATATACTAATTTTGAATCCGAATATATTTTAAATCCTAGTATTTTTAAAGATCTTCTCAGTTTCCAGTCTATGATACAGAGGTACATTGATTTGAAGCCTCTGTGGCTGGTCAACTGAAAGAGTTCATGCAATTCCAAAGAAGCAGGAGGGGAAAAAGGCATTGATATGTTTGGACTTAACATAAAAGAAGTAAAAACCAAAGAGTAAGAAGATATTACCTCCAGTGATTCGTCTTGTAATAATGTTATTAGTTCTTTATGTATTAAATATACTCCAGAATTCAGAAGTTTAGACACCTAAAATGTAGCAATAAAGTCTCTCAGATTTGAGACTATTAGACATGTACAGTTTAAAATAACTTTTAAAAATACACTCTTGTTGATACTTCTAAAATAAAACAAGTTTATAACACAAATATAAAATTAGAACTCTAGAAAAATCAGTTGCATACATAACTAGCTCTTTAGTATGCTTCATAATATGCTGGAGTGATATGAGGGTGGGAAAATGCACATATGTAGGTGAAGAAGTGCAGGAGGACAGGATTTACCAGCGTCATAAGCTTCAAATCACAAGCAATAACAAGCCCATGGATGCCTCTAGTTCACATTTTAAAGTCTTAGAGCTGCCAATAGGATCTTAAAGGATATCCCAGGCATATCACTTTAGAACTTCCCAGAGAGCCTATAGTGACAGCAGGGTAGTAATAACTCCCAAGGAAGCAAAACAAGTTTTCTTTTCCTCATCAAAGACTTTAGCCAGCAAGAGAGAATCGGGAGAGTCCAGAATAATCCAGCTCCCCTTGTGAACAGTTTTTTTTTTCCTTCCAAACGCAGAAATCACAATGGTAGATTCACCAGTTTCTACTTTATTATTTTTTTTAAACATATTGGGCTTGAGTAAAGTTCTGTTTGAAAAAAGAAAATGGTTCCTGGGTAAACAAAGTGTTTTAAAATCCTTTGTTCTAAACAGTTGTTTTTGACTTGTTGGAAATAATTTCAAAATAATATTTTTCTGAAAAATAAGAATAAAGTTAGAACATAGTAAAACAATGATCAGAATCTAGCATTAACACTTAGAAAAATTTAAATCCACCAGTGGGTTTTCATTATTTAAAAGGACAACCATACACTAACACTTCATTTTATGGAGTAGAACATCATTCTTGGCCCACCTAATGTGCTATGATTGTGAAACTAGCTAACCAGCAAATTCACAGATCAATGATCATCAAACTCACTTTTACCAGTGAATATTTTTGTATGCACATATACATTTTCATATATTTATATAGTGCTATATTATGTCCACTATAAAACAAAATTAAATATTAAAGTGATGAGATAAACATAAGTAGAAAGTCTAATATTGTATAAATACTGCATTCACAAACTCCAACCTTATACAATCCTCTCTGGAGACCACTATTCTAACAAATACACGTGTGCACAGTAACCAAGCCTGAAGAATCAGTTAATGCATCTTGGACATGAATATCCTGCTTAGCTGTCCAGAGCCCTCTGCCTTCTCCCCTCATTCAAAATCAGATTTCTAGAAGTATATTTACAAGGATGATACAATTGTACAATACTGGAATTATTTTAAGTAATTGTACCTTAATTTAAAGTGAATATTTCTTAGATTATGTGCAATGAATACATATTTCATTCACACCAGAAAGAGTGCTCTTTCAAAGAAGCAAAGACTATCACCCAACAGCCAAAAGAATCCTAAGTAACATTTATAATGATGCTATGGATACCCTGCACACTTTCAGCTAATCTAACAGTGTTTTGACATAGGAACACAGTGCAAGAGAGAGGATGAAATATTCTCATTGAGAGTAAGAATTTTATTACATCACTTATAGAGAAAGGAAATATTTTATTATGCCACTTATAAAGATATTTTTATGTGACAGTTTTGAAGTTAACAAGTTATAGCTTATACATATTTACTGCAACTATAGCATACACGTGCTCATTGTGATCATCGAAGAAGCATGTCCTAAATTTCAATTTCAAGGGCTAAAAAGGTAATCACATTCATCATAAAATTTCAAATTCACTTTTGCTCTTACTTTACAGAGAGCAAATTACAGCAGAATCTAAAAGCTATGCTCAAGAAACACCATCCATTTGCAGTGAAAACAATTAAATAATGTCTCTCAACTTCCCATTTGTTCTCAAGTGCTTAAGTTTAGATGCAAAGCATAAATACTATAAAGCATATAAAAACTGATTTCATTACCCAATCTATACCACCCGTATCAACCACAGTGTCTGGCTTAAAGTAAGCATTTGGTATAGATATGCTGAGTGAATGGATTAACAGAAGAATAAATGAATATAATGTATTTATGGAAATGGAGTCTGTAAACATACTAAAAAGAGAAGAAAATTATGGGAATTTTAATATAAAATTTAAGTCTAGAACATGGAAGATATAAAGTATATCTTATAAGAAACCTATAAACAGAAGTACACAAAATATCAAAAACTCATCTAGTACATGTAGGTAGAATTAACAACAAATGTAAAGTGGTATCAATTCTTCAGACTTACTTCATAAAAGCAAATAGCAATAGTGTATCTGACTGGTACTTCAGGGTCATGACAAAGGCAGAAGAATGTAGAATAGAGTTCCATGTGGAAGTTTTTAGGATCAACAAAAACAATCATGGCCTGGTGGAGGTGGAAGGGAAGAAATGAGTGGGAAGGAGAGAAAAACATGCATCAATACCTAATATTATAACCATTTCACTTAAATTGAAATCATGTTCTCTGAATTGTAATTTAATTAGAAATCATATTTGGAAGATCCAAATGTATGCATATAATTCTGATTTATAGGGAGAAATATAAATTTCACAAACATTTATTCAGTACCTACTATTATGCCAGACATAATGCTAAGCAGGAAGCATCAAATATGCTAACATTTTTATGCTATCTATTCACATATTTTAAAGTTACCATCAAATGTTCAGGAAATATAAACATATATTTATTACCGGAAAGTTATAAGCACAGTTCTTTCGTACTGAAATATATTTCTTCTCCTGCTCTAGGACTTGGGGTGGAATCTGGTTTTCATTGTGTCCATTTTCTTGTTGCAAACCCAACGTACAAAGTTTCTTATAAAACTCCAAAAATCTCAAGTGTTGATCTGGAGTAAAAATTCCTAAAACAAATGTAAAATCTGTTTGACATTTCAATTGAAAACAAAAATTTAAAAAAGAAAATCAAGGTACAATAAAAACGTAATTGAAACCAAATATTTAAGTAAATGGTTACAAATAGTTCACAAAAGGAATGAGGAAACAGTAGCTATCATGAAGAAATCTAGCAGGTTATATTGTTTCACCTTATCCTAATTTTAATAACATTTTACTATATAATGCAGAAAGTATGCCTGCATCAATTTCTGTAGCGTGTATCGTACTGTAGACTAGAGGTCCCCAACCTATGGTGAGTTGTATAATTATTTCATTATATATTACAATGTAATAATAATAGAAATAAAGTGCACAATAAATGTCATACGCTTGAATCATCCAAAAACCATCCCCCTCCCCACTCCGTAGAAAAATAGTTTTCCATGAAAACCATCTCTGGTGCCAAAAAGGCTGTAGACCACTGCTGTAGACCACTAACAAGTCATTATAACAATAACTCTGTGGTTATATATACATATTGCTATTTATTTATAGTAAACATTATAAAATTGCTTGCAGAAAAATGTGTGTATCTGCAGAGAAAAAGCTTAAAAATTGAATCTGAAAGATAGCACAGTAAATTGAAAATCATGGTTCCACATTCATTAACTATCTCGAGGAGCTAGGAACTCATATTGCTACTAAATATCTGTAATCCACATAAAGAAAATATATTACTATGCTAGATAGTTATAATTTAATTCTCACATTATTATAGTAAGCTAAGAACTAATATGTTCAAAATGCCAAGAGTTGTGGTATTAGTCTACATTCTCAACTGAACGTCTTACATGATATATTATTCAACAAATTGTTAAAATGGGTAATAAAGGTTATACTTACTATGCACCAATAGTTAGTATACCTGAGCTTCTGTTATCTCATAGCAACTAATATATTAGTATAAAATATTTAAACATTTAAAGAGCTATGCTTACTTTACTCTGTCATTGTTCTTTCAAATAGGTTCTGTTAGTGAAAAAGTATTCCTAATGCTCTAAATTATGCTACCAAAATTCTAAGATCTCATAAGATTTTACACACTAAAAATGTATGTTTTACAAGTGAAGTATTAAAGTTTAGTGGCTAAGACAGAAAAAAAGGGAAAAAATATCTACAATTTTAAAACTCTTAGGATATATCATACCATATAGTCCATGGCATAGTTTTCCAAAATGGAAAGATAAAGAAATAACAATTGATTCATCTGCTTTGAAAGATTTTTCACAAAATGATTTCACTAACGGAAGTATAGTTTGACTTCTGTCATCTGGAAAGCAAAGCAAAATAATATATATTTTAGATCCAGTTGCCACACTGCACATGTGAGAACTAATACATACACAAAAATTCCAGAATGAAAAATTACTATCTTAGCCTCATAGCAATAGAAAATACCTGAAAACAAAGATGAATAGAAGTATGTGGTGAAGAAGGGGCAAAAGGAAGGTTAAAGTGACCAAAACTTCACTGCCAGGAAGGGCTTTTGACTTCCTATGTGGGCCAATGGGAATAGAATATAAAGAGTGATTACAAATTAGAAAGTTAGGATAGCTGAGGTTTTGAGTCTGAATAACTAAAAGAATTCGAACACTATTTTTTTTTTTTTTTTTTTTTGAGACAGAGTCTCACTCTGTTGCCCAGGCTAGAGTGAGTGCCGTGGCGTCAGCCTAGCTCACAGCAACCTCAAACTCCTGAGCTCAAGTGACCCTCCTGCCTCAGCCTCCCGAGTAGCTGGGACTACAGGCATGCGCCACCATGCCCGGCTAATTTTTTTTCTATATATATTTTTAGCTGTCCATATAATTTCTTTCTATTTTTAGTAGAGATGGGGTCTCGCTCTTGCTCAGGCTGGTCTCGAACTCCTGAGCTCAAACGATCCGCCCACCTCGGCCTCCCAGAGTGCTAGGATTACAGGCGTGAGCCACCGCGCCCGGCAGAATTCGAACACTATTAATGTAAATATTAATAGATGAGTAGCAGGCATGGGAACCTTACTCTCTTTTACATATGTCTCATATAATGATGTAGCTTAAGCCCAGTTTATCATTTCCTTTGCAGCTGAAATTAAGTTAGCTTATGTTCTATACATTGAATTTCATCACTTTCATTTTTTAGATGCCTCTTCTTTAAAAAGTTAACCAATTCCTTGAGTATGTCTGCTTACTGTATAAGTTTCTAATAGATAAACAATATTAAAGTCTCAATTCTATATGCTCTCCAAATTTCTCATAGTTTATTTAAGGCTTTCAGAAATAAATCACCACCTTATTAAACACCTGACAATACTAAGTAAAATGCTATAACAGGCTTATCAGTATCATCGTTATTACTATCTCTATTATCACATTTCAGTGCCATATCTACTGTTTTTACTAAATGACATTCACACATTTATTGGATTTTTTACAGAACAAGCATTATAACTAAGTAGAAATAGAAAGATGAATAATAAATGGTCTCTGAACTTGGGAAACTCAGACCAGCAAAGAAACCAAACATAAAAAAAAAAAAATCATAAGACAATGTGATCACTGTTTTAGTAGCTGGTATGAGGCAGGGATCTGCAAACTTTTCTGTAAATGTTTTAGGCTTTGCAGGCTATCTGTCCCAACTACTCAACTATGTCCTTGAAGCACAAAACAGGCACCAACAATACAAAAACGAATGAAAGAAAGAGGAAGAGAGGCTTAACGTTTATCAAGAAACTTAACATAAGAAATTCTAAATCTATGTTTACTCCTTATTAGTGATTCAAAACATATGGAAGAACACTGCTTTCAGGAGCAAAGATGTGTCCTCATGAAGATTTACCTGTATCAAATATGTCAAGCAGATTAACCAAAGTTTCAAAAGCTGCAAGTCGCACACTGCTGCCTTCATCCCTGGAGAGTTCTATTAATTCAGGGAGTACCACACTTTTTGTAAGTTCTGTCCTGCACAATAAGTAATAGAAGAAAAAAAATCAAATCAATAAATTCGTAGGAAGAACTTACTAGAAACAAGCACTGGGCTAGGTGTTGCAGAAAATATGAAAAATCATAAAGATACTGCTCCTGCTCTCCAGAAGCTTGCAGTCGGGTTGGAAACCATGACATACACATAAGAAACATTAACAGTAATTTCTCAATTATTTAAATCAATTCCACTCTGCCCAGCATAACATTTTTATCTACAGAGATAACAGACTATAAACTAGCAGTTTATATTAAACTTTATAATTGTAATACAGGTTTACATTTTAAGCAACTTCAGCAAATAATCTGGACTAATTAGAAAAACTTATCAGTAGTAATTGCAGAAACCCAAATGAAATCTTTTTATCTAGATTTCATGGCATAAATTATTTTTCCATTCACCTAAAACATGACATTATAATTACTAATTTCTATACAGAAGAATGATACATGACCCTGGATGTTCCACCTAAAAGAATGAAATATAAATACTTTTAGGGAATATATAATATTTATAATATAATCACCAATAGTTCTTATTCAATACAATCACAAATAGTTCTTTTTTAACCTATTTCTGCTTATTCCTCATGATAAGATGTCATTGCAATGACACACAAACTCTGATAAAGAAGAGGCTTATTATGTGGCCAGCTTTCTTGGGTACAAGATGGAAGCTGGCATCAATTATAATGGGCATAAGATGTTGAAATAGTCCAAGAAAGTCATTAAGAGCTTCAGAAAACCTAAAAAAAAAAATCAGCCAAGACTCAAAGACTTTTAAGACAATGCTGTCAAGTAGAACTTTCTGCAATGATGGAAAAGTTTCTTATCTGTACTGTTCAATAGGGTAGCCACATGTGGCTACTGAGAATCCAAGATGAATTTAGTATGACTGAAGAACTAAAGTTCTAATTTTAATTTTATTTAATTTAAATAGCTACATGTGGCTGGTGGCTACTGTATTAGACAGCACAGCTCAAAGACAAGGACTTAAGCTATTGGAGGGACAAAAATGTTGAGCCTAAGAATACTGAGTTATAGAAATGCCCCCTGTATTTCTGGAGACAAGATTTGATTTCAGAAGTCAAATAAGGCTTTGCCTTAAAGAAAAAATAAATGTGTTAGTTCAAAAGCTGCCTCATCTCAGGAGAGCATCTCGCTGGCCCAGATGGAACCATGCGGTTAAAGTAATTAACACAAAGCACAGCCCATGTTGACTTCTGGGATCATCTCTGTCCCCAAGAACACAATCACCGGAGCCAAGATGTTTCTGTTTTTTGCTAAAGTAATAGCCTTATCATAAAACTTAAAAGTTTGCCACAAGACGATTTTATAACTCATTGTTCCCCTAGTCAGAGTTAGTTAAAGGATCTGTAGTAGCCTTTTAGGAGACTTTGACCCTAAAGCAAACTGCCTGTTAGTATGAAAATCCCATTGCCCTTGGCAACCGGAGCCTGTATTTACCCTATATAATACCTGTGTGGAGTTTCAGTCGGGTATATATTTTATGCAGGTAGAAATATATCCACCTGGATACCCTCCTTTATCTATTTTCATAAACCTTTACTTTATAAACTGTATCTTTGGCTCTGGGTATTATTATTGCCATTATTTTATCTTTTATTTCTGTTTCCTACTATATTTTTCATCCTTTGCGATGACCCCTGCCTGAGAGACCTGATTGGAAGAAAAAACCTCTTTGCAGGGAGCGTAGCTAACTCCCTGCAAACTGGCGTAGTCAACTTAGAGACCTGATGGAACAAAGAGAATAAACCTCTTTTTGGGGAGCGTAGCTAACTCCCCGCACAAAAAAATGTTTTTAAGATGTTAATCTATATCATACAGAATTAGATGTCAGCATTACCAATAGTTTATAAATATTCATCAAATACTGGCCATAGACAGTGGAGGTAAAAGAGCAAAAGATGAGAGAACATATCTAAATGTATAAATTCATTTCATATAAATTTTGCTCAGAATATGATCATATGTATAAACCACTGAAATCCTTGAATTTATTAACAATGAAAGAAAATAGTTTAAGATAAATAATTTCATCTCTATTTACAGTCAAAAGTTATTTTAATTCAATCTTTAAACAGTTTTCTCTCTTTCTCTAAAACATACTATAGTCAGGCAAATTCCACTTAATTATCTTTGGGTATTAAAATGAAAATAATAAAAATTAATAACCCTTTCATTTTACTAATTTTTTTTAGCTTCAGGATTTCGTTTGATTTTTTTCTAAATTTCAATCTCTCTTAAATTTCCACTTTTAGTCATTTATTATTTTCCTGATTTCAATGAATTGTTTCTCTGTATTTACTAATAACTCTTTAATAGCTATAGAATGTTTCTTAGTGCTGAAGACAGGGAAAGTGAATAAATTAAATCTGTATTTCAATAGTAGTTTCTAAAGACATGTCAATTTCAACCTACCAACCTAGTTGAGGGTTTTCTTATTTCCAACTAGGTTAAAGCCACTAAGAACTACTTATACTACATATTAAAAAATCAAACAACCCCATTAAAAAGTGGGCAAAAGACATGAACAGAAACTTTTCAGAAGAAGATAGAGTAATGGCTAACAAACATATGAAAAAATGCTCTACATCTCTAACCATCAAGGAAATGCAAATCAAAACCACATTGAGATATCACCTAACTCCAGCAAGAATGGCTTTTATCAAAAAGTTCCAAAACAACAGATGCTGGTGAGGATGCAGAAAGAAAGGTACACTTACACATTGTTGGTGGGACTGCAAACTAGTACAACCTCTGTAGAACGTAGCATGGAGGTAACTTAAAGAACTAAAGAAGTACGCCTAACATTTGATTCAGCAATCCCACTGCTAGGTATTTACCCAAAAGAAAAAAAGACACTTTATAAAAAAGACACTTGCACTCGAATGTTTATAGCAGCGCAATTCACAATCACAAAGATGTGGAAACAACCCAAGTGCCCATCAATACACGAGTGGATTAATAAAATGTGGTATATGTACACCATGGAGCACTACTTAGCCATAAAAAAAAAAAAATGGTGATCTAGTTTCTTTTATAACAACCTGGATGGAACTGGAGACCATTTCTTCTTGGTAAGGTATTACAAGAATGGAAAAACAAACACCACAGGTACTCAATACTAAATTGGAAGTAACTGATCAACACTTATGTGTACATATGGAAGTAAAACTCAAGGGAAATCAAGCAAGTTGGAGGGCAGTGGAGGGGATGGGTAAATTCACACCTAACTTGTACAATGCACACTAACTGGGTAAAAGGCACACTTACAACTTTAACTCAAAGTGTACCAAAGCAAATTATGTAACCAAAATGTGTATACCCCATAAAGTTCTAAAGTAAAAAAATAAAGGAGCATTTTATATGTTCATTATCAAAATTTAGAAATCACAAAAAGTATAAAAAATAAATTAAAATCATCTATAACACTCAGAGAAACTTTGGAAGTTTCAATTAATTTATAATCTATATCCTTCCAGATTTTCATTTTACTCATATTATATACATTTTCTTTGGGCTTCAACTTCCCTGTTTGTGAAAAACGAGTACTGTCTATCCAATAGGATGGTTGTGAAGATAGTTAAGTTCATATATGTAAAGTACTTACAATAGTACCTGGCACAAAGTAAACACTGTATTTATTCTCTTACCATTATTTCATAAATTTTGACACAGACATCTAATTCCTTAGAACCATTTCTAATAGAATAATATAGGTAAAAGAATAACAAAATTTTGATATATATTATAGAACTCAAAAAGATTGCAAGTTTATGTTTCTCCCAGCAGTACATGAAGATGTTTCCTGCATCCTTGCCAATAATGCAGATTTCTCATTAACTTTTACAATTTCATTGACAAAAGTAGTTTACTTGTTTTTGCCAATATCTCATATTATTCAATAACTATCTACTTAATTACATCTCTTACCAAACTCTAAGCAACTTGAAGACAGAATAATTATCTTTTTTCACTGTTACATCATCCATATGCAATCCATTGCTTGCTTATAATAATTGTTCAATATATGTCCATTAAGTGAATACATTTCTCTGTATTACTTCAACTAATGAGGCTGAACTAATATATGTTTATTAGCCACTTGTTTATCTTCTTTATGAAGTGTATGTTCAGTTCCTTTGCCCATTTGTCACATTATATAAGTTTAAGGCATCATGGCAGACCATGTATGATGCAAATATTTTCCCTCTTTCATTAGTTCTTCTTAGCAAACTGGATTATAGCTTTGAGTAATTTTTTTCAGGAAGTAGGTGTGGGCTGTATACTGCCTAAATTAGAATATTCATGAAAATATCTTTTTCTTGCTTTCATATGTAAATCCCATACTAGCTAGGGCAGAATTCTAAGTCATGCTCCTCTCCACTAAAAACCCTTCTGACATTTAAGGTTATGGAACAGAAGTCTGAGAACAGCCTGACTCTATTATCTTTGTAGGAGCCCAGTGTCATCAACCTAGATGCCATGAATTACAATCTAACCCTTCCATGATGTTATAAGGGGTAAAACGCAGGGTCATGGATAGCAAGATGAATGAAATGGCAAGCTTGCCCAGCTAGCCAACCAGGAATTCTAGGGTCTGGCTGTATGATGTAAATTTGCCCAGGTGTTGGCGAAACTTTGGTGTCATCTGATGGTAGCTGTGTGTTCCAGCTTATATAGTGATGAAGATGATTCTGAGTTCTATGGTCGGCCAGGACAGCAGGACAACAGCAGCAATTCAAGGAACCTTCTTATTTGTTTGCACCTTTTACATTGGCCTGCTCCAAGGAGACTAGGCCTAAAGAAAACACTAAAGACCCAGTCATCTCCATTTCTCTTTTCACAAGATGAAGGTGCCTCTAGTGTTCTTGCTCAGCCCTCACCTACATGTTCCCCCTCTGTCAATAGCCTTTCAATCTGACAAATGTCAAAAACACAGCAGAGGATAAGAACCATCAATGCTATCACATCTGAATTTAAATTACTGTAAGGGTTCAGTGCATTTTCTCACTAAAATTCAAAAAATTAAAATATAAAGATATTAGCTTATTTGATTAATATTACCTACTATTTGATGAATTCCTTCAATCTTCAGACTCAGGTCTTGAAAGAAGTTTTCTTCCACCTTGTCTCTACTTATTGCATCTCTGTCATATAAGGTGATCACTTCATCATGAATATCAGCTGTTTGTATGTACAGTGGTCCCCAACCTTTTTGGGACCAGGGACTAGTTTCATGGAAGACAATTTTTCCACAGACCAAGGCGGGAGGTGTTGCAGAGGTGTTGTGGGTGGGGGGAGAATGGTGCTGAGCTCAGGCCATGATATGCGGCCCATTTCCTAAAGGCCACAGACCCCAGGGGTTGGGGACCACAGTGTTAAGATCGTTCGTCTCTTTACTACATATCTAATATCTTGTCTCTAAGCAATTTTATACCTTTATCCTTTTCTTCTGAATTCTGAGGGAGCTAATTCATCTTCTAAGTCACTCACTGACTACAGTTTTTATCAGTGCTTAACTGTTTACTATGCTTATTTGAATTTTTCTATTCCATTTTTATATCTTTAAAATATCTCTTAATTTTAACCAGATTTTTTATTTTCTTCTTCCTTGGCAACTTTCTCATCTCACTATGTCTCATCATCAAATTTTCAATCTCATTTTATAGCAGGGAGGTTTTCTAGAATTTTGTTGAAAATAAGTAGATGGCTTATTAATTTTCTATCAGAGTAAATTTTAGTTTTTTATTTTGTTTTCCTGATTGTTATTAGCTATAGTGAAGAAGAATTTAGGTAAAATAAATCATCTATTTCAAGTACACACTTATTGATGAGTCTTGACAGTTGGGAAACACCTGGGAAACTGCCACCACAATCAAGATACAGAATGTTTCTCATTTCCAGAAGATTCCACAATCTGCCTCTGACAAGGGCAACCACGGATCTGCTTTTTCTTACTATAGATTAGTTAGCATTTACCATACAGTATATATTCTTTTGTCTGGATTATTTTCCTTAACATCCTGATTTTGAGATTCATTCATGATGTAATACTGCATGTGTCAGTCTTCATTCCTTTTTATTGCTGAACAGTGTTCCATTCTACAAACGTACCACATTTTGTTAGTACATTTACCTGCTGACAGACATTTGGATTGCTCCAGTTTTGGCTACCAAAAATAAAGCTGCTATAAACACGTGCATACAATACAATGCTTGGTGTGGACACATATTTTCACTTCTCTTGGATAAATACTTAAGAGTGGAATGGCTAGGCCATATAGATGTATGTTTAGCTTTTCAATAAATACCAATTTGTTTTCCAAAGCATTTTCACCATTTTACATTTACACAAGCAGTGTATGAGAATCCCAATTTGCTCCAAATCCTTATCAACACTTGGTATTAACAGGTTTTTTAGTTTAGTCATTCTAGTGAGTGTGTAATAGTAATCTATTTTTTAACTTGTATATCCCTTTACGATTAATGATGCTGAATATCTTTTCACATACTTTTTGGTCAATGTGTATTATATCGTCTTTTATGACAAGTCTGTTCAAATGTACTGCTCATTTCTCAACTGGGCTGTTTATAAGAGTTCTGCATTATTGAGTTGGAAGATTTCTTTACATATTCTAAGTACAAGTCATTTGTTTGATACACGTGTTACGAATGGTTTTCCCACTCTGGGCCTCTCTTTTTATTTTAAAGAGCAAAAGCGTTTTTTGTTTTGTTTTTTTTTTTAATAAAGTCTAATTTGTCTCATTTTAATTTTACAGGCCGGGCACGGTGGCTCACGCCTGTAATCCTAGCACTCTGGGAGGCCGAGGCGGGAGGATCACTCGAGGTCAGCAGTTCAAGACCAGCCTGAGCAAGAACGAGACCCCATCTCTACTAAAAATAGGAAAAAATTACCTGGACAGCTAAAAATATATAGGGAAAAAAATTAGCCGGGTCTGGTGGCACATGCCTGTAGTCCCAGCTACTTGGGAGGCTGAGGCAGAAGGATTGCTTAAGCCCAGGAGTTTGAGGTTGCTGTGAGCTGGGCTGATGCCACAGCACCCTAGCCCAGGCAACAGAGCAAGACCTGTCTCAAAAAAAAAAAAAGTAATTTTACAGTTCATGATTTTTAATTAAATAATCTTCACCTAACCAAAAGTCAAAGATTTTCTCCTATATTTTCTTCAAGGAGTTTTATTATTAAAACTTTTAGTTATTAAAACTAACTTTTGCATTTAGATCTGTAATAGATTTCAAGTTAGTCTTTATGTATGATGTGAGGGGAGGGTCAATGTCCAGCTTTTTTCTCTTACGAATATCCAGTTATTCTAGTGCAGGATTTTGAAAAGATTTTCCTTTCCTCATTTAATTGCCGTAGCACTCTCTTAAAGATCAACCAGTCATATATGTGTAGGTCTATTTCTGACCTCCCTCTTCTGTTCCATCGATCTATGTGTCTCTTTTGCCAACATTACATTCTTTTGATTACTGGAATTTTATTGTAAATCTTGAAATCAGGCAATGTAAGTCCTTTGTCTTTCTTTTAAATTGCTTTGGCCATTCCAGGTCATTTGCATTTCCTTATAAATTGTAGAATCAGCTTTTCAATTTCTACGAAATAGTCCAATTTGGATTGAGATTGCATTAAATTGCTGGATCAATTTGAGGAGAATTGACATTTTAGCAATATTGAGAATACTGAGTCTTCCAGTCCATAAATATGGTGTATATCAATTTATTTGTTTTTAAACATTTTCTCTCAAAACTGTTCTGTGTTTTTCAGTGCAGAGATCATGCATATCTTTTATTAAACTTATTATAAATGGAATATTTGAATTTTTATTTTCTAAATATATTCTTCTAGTGTATAAAAATATGAGTTTTTCATACTAACCTTATATCCTGAAACCTCAAGTCTATTTATTAGTTTTAATAGTTGTTTTGTAAATTACTATAGACTTTCTATGTAAACAGTGATGTTATCTACAAATAGAAATCGTTTTACTTCTTCCTTTCAGATATTTAGGCCTCTTAGGATTTTGTTTTCTTGCCTTATTTCGATGGCTAGAACCTCCAGAACAATGCTGAATAGAAATGATGAAAGAAGACATCTTAATTTATGGGGGAAGGTACTCAATATTTACCATTAAGTATGCTGTTAGCTGTAGTTTTTCCTATATGCCTTTTATCAATATCAGATTAAGAAAGTTCCCTTTACCCATAGCTTCCTGTGAGTTTCCATCATGAATGGATATTGAATTTTTTCAGACATTTTTAGGACTTTCTGGTTATCTTGATTGCCATATCACCAGCACTAGAAGTTTGATCAACTTTGTCAAAAGTATGTTCTTCCTTTTCAATTTGAATGCTATGTTCTTCCCCTATGCCACTGGAGGGTCTTTTTGTAGATTCCATGTTTGTTTCTTTTATTTTTTTCTTTTTAGTCATCCCTGATCAAGGAGAGGAGAGGTCTATTCAATGTTGTTGTTTTCCTGTAATGAATGTGACCCAAAGTCTTAAATAGTGGCCCAGATTTTTAAAAAATTAACAATGGTACAAATGGTCACAACATGATTGTTCTTACTTGTGAAACAAAAAACCAGATGAAATCAGTACAACTTCTACTAAAAATATGAGGTGCCAGAACAAAAAAACTATTTCCCAAGATGGTTTTTAGATAAGACTCCCTTTAATATCATACTTATAGCTTGACATGGGATCAGTTTTTATAGGCAAAAAGAGGAGATTGGCTGCCTTACTCCTCCTCTTCCTGAGCTTATGCAGAGAGCAAGGAGAGCAACAAAGTGGGGGTGAAAGCCTGGAGCTGCACAGGAGACACAGAAAAGCTCCCATCAGAGCACAGTTGATCCTCCATATCCATGAATTCCACATTTGTGGATGCAACCAATCATGGATGGGAAATATTTGGGGAAAAAAATGATGTCTGTACTGAACATGTACAGACATTTTTGGTCACTATTCCCTACACAATACAGTATAACAACTATTTACATGGCATTAACATTATATTATTATATTAGATATTATAAGTAATCTAAAGATGGTTTTAAGTACATGAGAGGATATGAGTAGGTTATTTGCAGATACTACACCATATTACATCAAGAACTTGAGCAACTATGGATTTTGGTATCCACTAAAGGTCCTGGAAACAATCCCCCATAGATACCGAGGGACAATTGTAATCCCATTTGAAATGAACCAATTCTACAGCATAGAATAGCCAGCCAAAAGAAATGCTACAACTATATTCCAAGCATCATTTATATTGGGACATTTTCACTTCCTGGATCTAGGTGTTTGGAATGATAACTAAGTAACTAAAGTGAGAAGAAAAGAAATCAAAAGTAACTGAAAGCCTACCACCATGCTAAGCATATTCCCCGTTATCTTGCTTAATCCAGACACATGAGGAGGTACTTGTTATGATCATTTTTAAATATCATATAAAGTTTAGCCTTTCAGTGGCATGCTTTCATGGAATACACGAACAGGATATGCTTGCCTGACAATCCCAAAATAAGACTATGGCATAAGGAACTGAAAGTATACTTACCCAATGCCCTGAGCTATATTTTCTAATTGCCGACACATACAAGATCGAACTTCATAGTCTACATCTTGACAGAGTGATTTTACCAGGGGAAGTATTTCCCTTTTAATGCTGATGAAGCAGAGGAAAGAAACATGCAAATGGGTGAGTGTTTCCAAATAATTAATATTTTCAAACAATTATTATCAAAATCTTATCTTGAACAAATATACTTTAATATAAAATTTTAGAGTTTAAAATGTGTTTTTACATAGGTCATTAAATTTGGATGTTATCATCAGCTATTTGTAAATTATTTACATGACAAGGTCTTTTTAAAATAATGATTAACTTTGGATTTGCAGCTGAATGTCTATAGCTGAGACAGAATGCTATAGCAGTACCATATGTGATTCTAGCAACCATCAACCAAAATATTCTTCAAGTTTACATGTAAGTCTTGTGTCATAATTATATAATATCTCATTCCTTCCATTTGGTATTTATCATCTGGGCAAAGAGAGCATATGAATTATAAATGTGCTCTACAAAATAAGATAAATTATTCAAAATAATAAATTCATAACAGTAATGTAAGAAAGCAGAAATTCTATCTTTATGCCATGATTACTGATTTTGAAAGTAAGACAATGCCCTTTTATCTTCAGAAGTACACCTAGTATGGAATGGGGAAGACTAAGACAGGAAGAAGGAAAAAAGTTAACCTTATGAATTTTGAAAAGCCATGAGACTGAGAAGAAATAGGTAGTCTGAATAGGTAGATTTCTGTCTGAGAATTCTATAAAGTTGAAATAACTAAACTGGTATACAGTATGGAAAAATATAAATCTAATATAAATGTTAATCATACAGTCATTACACATTTCAAATAATTTCATAAAACAGACAAAAAATTATCTACAAATACTCACATATGGGCATCAAATTTGTTAGTCAATTTTCCTAAAATTTTACAACTAACTAAACGAGACTGGACAGTTTGGGAAAGTTGTGCCTTGGACACAAGTGGATTCAAAATCTAAAAAGAAAAGATTTAGAGAACAAATTCATAAACTTTTATACATTCTTGCCAATGTCAGCTATTTTCTTCAAAGAGTATTTTAATGTTCTAAATTTTTTAAAGAACCTGAATTACAATTTAAGGTATATGACTTTTTATAACCTGGATCACTTTATCTTCTATTGAAGATGACAAATTATGCAATTACAAACAATTAAAACAAAAAACTGAAGTAAAGTTTATTGTGAATTCTGCAACGATCTGTATATACAGATAAAAGTATAATTTTGAAATATATATTTTAAAAAGAAAAGTCCAAAAATTACCAGATACCCTGAAATTTATTTTATCTTTATTCCATATAGATTAATTTTATATTTATCCTAATGACATCAAAAATATTGCAGCTTCAAATAAATCATACTAAGTAATTCTGTCATTTGAATATAACAACCCAGGTCTGACACTGTATCATGTATATACTGGGCACTCAAAAACTCAACAGCATGATAAACTGTAAAAAACCATGAAGATCAGATTCTGATTCTAGTCCCAGTTCTTTAGTTCGTCCAAATAATCTTGCTGTTTCTCATCCCCAGGTTTATCATCTACTTAAAATGAAGATTAAAATGTTATACTCAGATATCTTCAAGTTCTAAAATTCTATGCTTTTAATAAAAGGGTCAACTAGTTTGTTTTCTCTCAACAAAGTATCCAGAATTACTGAATACATAATGAAAAATACAATTTAAAAGTGAAAGGTTTGAAATAAAATAAGATACATACTTAAAATCTTTAAAAAAAACACATGTTAAATAATATATGGTATTCTGGAGTAAAAACTACATTCTACTGCATATCACTCTTCAAAAAATACAAATACCACATTACGTTTAATGTTTAAATACGTGCAATCATCTAGATGTTTGGCATCAAGTACACAAATATCCTTATAACTGGATAAATCTTCCCATTTTTAAGCAATTATTTTGGTACCATGATAGAACCATAAACTGTATGAGGGCAAAGAAAGGACAAAGACACTTAATGAAATCAGTAGAGGACATTTCAATGACTGATAACTGTTTTTTTCAACCACAACATGTCTGGAAAGAAATAAACACAGGGATAATGTTCAAAGAATATAAAATCATTCTATTAGAGGATAAATTTCTTAGCTATTTTTCCTATTCTCTCATCTTAATTTACTTAAAACCTTTAGAGAAGGGTATACTGTTCAATGCTGAATTTTTTTTTTTTTTTTTTTGACACACAGTCTCACTGTTGCCTGGGCTAGAGTGCCGTGGCGTCAGCCTAGCTCACAGCAACCTTAAACTCCTGGGCTCAAGCAATCCTTTTGTCTCAGCCCCCCGAGTAGCTGGGACTACAGGCATGTGCCACCATGCCTGGCTAATTTTTTCTTTTCTATATATTTTTAGTTGTCCAGATAATTTCTTTCTATTTTTAGTAGAGACAGGGTCTCGCTCTTGCTCAGGCTGGTCTTGAACTCCTGAGCTCAAAAGATCCACCCGCCTCGGCCTCCCAGAGTGCTAGGATTACAGGCATGAGCCACTGCGCCTGGCCAACAATGCTGAAAATTAATAGGCAAACAAATTGGGAATTATATTTGCAACAATATTTGCAAGTATAACAAAGGATTAGGAATCTTTATAGGTAAATAGTACATATAAGTAGTGATCAAAAGGTAGGATCAGACAATTCCAAAAGAATAAACAGAACTGATATAAATATAATGTATGGGAAAATATTCAATGGTATAATAACAAAAAATTTGGGCACATCAAATTAAGTTGGAACACTAGTGCTGATAAAAGTCCAGGGAAACAGCATTTTCACATATTATTAGTCAAGAGCTTAAGGATATATCAATGCCCTCTGACCCAGTAATTCCACTTTTTTGGAAGCTACAGTTAAAGAAATTAACTGAAAAGCAGAAAAAGCTCTCTGGAGATGTTCATTAATGCCTTATTTTGATAGTAAAATTTAACCCTGTAAACCTGCTTAAATGCTTAACAAGTAAAATATTTTGTAGCTATTACCAAATGAGTTTGAAATAATAGAGGAAAATAATGCTAAGTGAAAAACAACCATATATAAATTCAACATGATCACTAATATACCAGGCAGCAACCATATATGTGTGTGTGTATATATGAATGAAAAAAATCTGAAAAGAAATACATCAGAATCTTAAAAGTGGCCAAGTACAGAACTATGAACTATTTTTCTTCTATTTTCCATATTACTTAAATTTTCTACAAGGTACATGTGCTGCTTTCTGAATGGAAAACTTTATTTCTTTTCTAAAAATGATTTTTGTCAAAAATCATAAAAATAAAAAGCCTTAGAGTGACTTAAAAAAGTATTACCTCATGCCTTAGGGTTTCTTTTGGCAATACTTCTATAACAGACAGAAGAGTTTCCAACCATGCATTGCTGACACCTGATTGACACAGATGTAAAATGCTAAATTAAATGTCTCACAAATTCAGTTTCAACTCAGCCATTAATAGTTACAATAGCATTTAATGATAAAATGGAAAAAATTATTTTATTACTATTCTAGGAAGTTTCTCTATTATTTTCTCTTAGCCAACATCTAGAAAATTTTTATATTTATAAAAATAATATTAGGAAGATATCTCTAAAGCAAAGTGTTCTTTTTTGCTGTATAATAATACTATAAACATAAATGTTGTAAAAAGGAAAAAGAAAGCTAAGAAGAAAGTATAAATCATAAGATAAACTAATGAGACTTCAGCTTTCAATAATAGTGAATTTTGTGGGTTTTGTGAGGAGACAGCCATGACTATTTTAAGTCATACAACTACTCAACTCTTGAACAGCACAGTTATCCTCGTCAGGCTAACAGAATTCAAATAACCTTATGGCCATATACGAGAAACAATAAATAAATATATAATTAAGCACGCCAAGCCCCTGACCTGTGTCTCTGTGCTCCAGATGCAGTAGAATCACTTGGAGGAAGGAGTGGGCATATGCATGGATCGACACTGATTCTTCCTGTAGAATGGTCAAAAATGATACCGCAGCCGTTAACTGCATTTCCACTCCTGCAACATGCAGGACTTCCTGTGTAATCAGAAAGAGTTTGCTATTTACATAATGAGAGATCAGAAATTATAATTTTTTAAAAATACAACATTATATAAACCAAACATAATCATAGTCCACAAAATTACTATACATGACCTTTAAGGATATGTATTTCTTCCTATTACTTTATTTAACAGAACTACATTAATCTGCTGATCATTTAACTCATTAGACTACATAAAATCTGAATGTCTTAGGAATTTATAAAATAAAGTAACATTTCATTGCTTTGTTGAATGAAAATTATAAATAGTTCATAAACCTTTAAGCCATAGAGTAGGCATTTTTGATAGATTTCAGTTTCTATTTTGCTGTTTATATTATACAGTTTGTCATCCTACCTAGAACAATGTCAAAGCTCAGACAATCATGTGTTTTCATTAATTGTACTTCTGCTTCAAAAACTAAACATTATACATTCTACTATAAAAAGGAATATACTTAAAAGTTTGCAAATGTGTCTTCCCCTTTAACTGGTAGGAACATAAATTATCATGAAGTAAACAGTTTTTAAAAAAGAAATTCTTAAATATAAGAACATGTTTTTAAAAATTATATTCATAGCCACTTTTGTGCACCATTTAAAGAATTTTAAAATGCCTATTCAAAATTAAAGCCTATGTAAGAATATTAGTTTTCAACACACCAACAAATTTTTTTGGAAAACTATCTTTCTAAATAAGCCCCAAAGATATTACTTATACTTCTCTAAAAGTGTGTGTGTCTATATGTAATGTAAAGGCAGCTAAAAGTATTATTTGCTCAATCTATTAGGATAATTATTAATATGAGAATTTCCTTTGTATGTCTATTTTATAACTAATATAGTAGAGTTAGTAGAACAACATGGAACTTATAGTAATATAACAAAGTTTCACATCTATGACCTTAGGAAAATTAATTTCTCTGCATTATTTCCTAGTGTATGATGTGAATTATGACACTATCTTAATAGAGATTTAAATAGAATTTTTATGACTTACCAACTTATTGTTCAAAATGAGCATTTAAATAATGACCATTGTATATCCAGCTGTCACCTCTCTACATTACCCTTGGACATCTAAGTAGGAATCTCATGTTGTTCACACCTTAACTGATCTCCCCCCAAAACCTGTTCCTCCTGCAATCTTCCTCATCTCAGTAAATATTAAATGACAACTCAGCCCTTCCAGCTCTGCTCAGTCCAAAAGCTTTGGGTCATCCTTAACTCTTCTCATTCCCTTACTCTTGCCGATCAAAAGACCAATAAATCCTGAAAGGATCCTCCTTCAAACCAGATCCAGAATCTGACCACTTATCACCTCTACCACTACTGCCCTAGTCAAAGCCACCACCACCTCCAGCCTGTATTACTCTAATAACCTTTAGCGAGTCCCTGATTCCATCACTGCCCCCCTACTATCTATTCTCCATGCAGCAGCCAGAGAGATTCTTTTGAGAAATAAGTCAGATTGTGTCACTTTTCTGCTCAAAACATTCTGAAAGCTTTCCATCTTACCCAAAGGAAAAGTCAAAGTCCTTTATTAAAAGGACTTACAGGATCTTTCCTCAATTCCCCCTTTTCCCAGATTTCCATATGGCTGGCTCCCTGACCTCTTTCAAGCCTCAACTCAAATATCACCTTTTTAATGAGGCCTTCCCAGTGAACCTACTTGAAATTGAAAGCCATCCCCTTACACCAGCTCTCACCACCCCCTTTACAGGTTTATTCATCACCATCAGCCAACACATAACATATTCATTTGCTTATGGTCTGTCTCCCACAGCTGTACCATGAGCTTCATGTACTCTCATCTCCTAGCAGACAGCAGGCATTCAGTAAGCAATCTCTTAAGCAATCCTTGGGTGACTAGATGTCTGTCAGCCTTCCACCTACACTTTCTGCTCTTGATGCTCTCTCCCTTCAAATACATTTTCCACATCTCCTAAAAGTTGATTTCAAGAGATTTTGAGGTGAGTCCTAAAAATCAGGGATTGGCAAAATTAGAAGACAAAGCAAAAATGAGTCACACAGAAATGCATTCTCAATCCTCTTATCATGTCCACACTGTCACCTTCTACCCCAGCATCCCTGTAACCCTGATTGAGACCATATACCCAGACTCCTTGATTCAGCACAGTGGGACACTGCCAGGCACCATGATAGGACATAACACACATATTTCTGCAGCAGAAGAAATAGACTCAGAGGAGTATTTTGCTGAAGGCCAGTGGGCTAACTGGCAACTCTAACTACTCTGGTCTGCTAGATGGCAAAATACTTCTCAGCACTGAATTCTTCCCCACAAATTCTGCGCTTTCATTTCCATTTGTCATGTATCAAGGCATGGTTTAAATCTATCCTAAGCCTTCATGGGGTAGTGTGGGAAATCTGGCCATGGCATTTCCTATAGCAAATGTTTGTGTGCTATGGTTAATTTCCAGAAAATCTATCACATATTAGGGTGTCTGATTGGGCAAGGAGGGAGGTTGTTCTAAACTTCTGTATCATATGCACAAACTTATTTTACAATTTTTTTTCTTGGCTGGGAGAAAAAGAGAGGAATGTTAAGGCATAAGCAGAAACAGCAATTGGTCTGTGAAATAAACCCTCCCATACCCCCACGTTTTACTGTTTCCAAAACAAACATTTGTTTCACACTAACAATTTTGGATTTGGAAAACGCTTTTAAGAAATTTGATGTGGCCAGTATACATCACTTACAAATTTCAAAAGGCACAGCTTTTATTTAGAAACAGAAAGGACTTTGCGAAGAAATATTAAAATAAATTGTGAGGGCCACAATGTACATTCCAGTTCACATGAGTCTGTTGTTTTAAGTTCCAAGAGATGCAATTCTGCCCCCTCTTAAGGCCATTAAAGTCCTGGGTTTTGTACGTATGGATACTTTATGCAAAAGAAGAACATGAGAAGCTCTCCAACTTCATATCTTCTTACTGTATTACTTAGTCTTGACTCCCGCAGCAACATTTGCCCCAACTATTTTGCATATAATTTTCGAAAAATCCTCAAGTCTTATCAGGATTTGGGTTTTTCTCTTGTTGTGCTGACTTCAACATCTGGGACTGTCCACTGTTAAGAAACCAGCACAGACTAAGAGACTTTATCACTGCTAAAAATCAATTGATTTCTAAACATTTTTCTGAAACATAATACAATAAGAGTTTGATACTTACCAATAAGTGTTCTCCTCCACAGAGTCACACCCTCTGGACAAACATAAGTGAGATCCATACTCTCTGGATAAATAAGTGTGCATCCTCATGGACCTTGGAAGACACTGAAAAGGAAATTCCTCTATTGCTTAAGTGTATGCCTTAATGCCAGTTACCATTTCTCTTACATACTATTACATGGCTGGCATCCCAACTTGAATTCCTCAAAAATGAAATGAGACATTTTATTAATGAGTTAATGGCACATTTCAAATTTAAAAAACTATGCCCAGTCAAGAAAGGAAAATGTACTAGACACTTCTGTGTTTAAATTCATTCTTTAGTTAGCATGAGTGGTGCAAGAAAGCACTTTGTGAAAACATAAATAAATTCCGTGTAGAGAGGGAAATAGCTTTGTCTCCAAAAAACCTGCATTATATCTATGAAGAAGATTTCTCTTTACAATACACAATATAAAGAAGCATTAAATAAATCACTGGCTTATTCCAAAAGAGTAAATATTCTGGATTCACAAATTCTGAAACTAATCTTATTAAATAAAACTGGAAAACATTTACTGTGAATGGGTGCTATTAAACGGTAAAGGAACTATAAAATTACAAAGTATCTTTGTGTATTTTTAGAGATAACATGGCTGATTATTTTGAAATTAAATAATACGGACTTAAATATTAAAATATTGAAGATCTAAGACATGTAAAATATCTGGAGTATTGAGGATCATAAATGTGGGAATTTTCAGTAATTAACAGTAATAGTGAATAGCTCTTTTCACTATAAAAATCACAATAATTATAAAAGACTTTAAAACTGAGTTAAATATGAATAATTGGAACATGTTAACTCTAAGATACCTTTAATAATTAACTATGATGCCTCATTCATTTCCCTATCCCTGACTGCCATGTTCCACATTAAAATAAAGGGTGGAGAGAACTAGTTGAGAGCACTGAAAATCAAAATCTGGAGGGAAAATAAAGTGAAGACAGTAAACTGCAATAACAAAGGGATATGTTTTACTCTTCTTTAAATCTGTATTTCAGTGATTAGCAAGGTTCATGAGGAGGTACACATAAAAATATCCTGAAGATCTCTTTACATAATGGAAATACCAATACCAATAGCAAATATCATGAGACTATTGTAAATGTACGATGAAATATCCTGCCATGCAAAATCACAAGAACACCAAGACAAATAAATTTCAAGACCATGGTTTTGAAATTGAGCTTCTAGCTGGACTACTCTGCTAAGTCATTTTTACATATAAAAAATTAGGATCATGGGTAATTTCATAAGTAAAGTTTAAAATGTAAATATAAGCAGAAATTTAAAACTTTGCAAAGAAAAGATGTGCCTATCAAAGAAACATTTAATGGATGTGATAGCTATAAATAACACTTCAAATGACTCGCATTATGGCAAAATTTAATTAATTAAATATTTTTTGAAAAAAATCATAAATGTTTTCTTAGGAAAAAAAGCAGCAATAGAAAGCCTGGCAAGTTTCTATAAGCAAGTGGAATCAGGACTTTTTTTTCTAGTCAGTCATGATAATTTTACTTTCTACTCCTAACCTCTCTCTAAAGTAGCACAAACAAAATCTAATTCTAAAAATAATATAATTTTAATTTCATTCAAATTTATTTCATTCTTATTTATTAAGAACTAGAATAATACTAAGTATTCTGGGAAACTGTAAAGAAGCTAAAGATAAGGAACTCTACCCTTGAATGAGTCCTGCCGATTATACACACTCAAACATTCAACAAATATTCACTTAGCTGCATTCAAGGCACTGTGCTGCTAGGTGCTAGAGACCTAGCAATGAGCAGGACTAGCATTGCCACTGTCCCTCACGGAGCTTACATTCTAACAACACTGTTAATCCTCTAGTTAAAACTGTGATAAGAGCTAAGGATGAGAAGTACAAAATTCTATAACGGAAACCTAACAGGTGATCTCCTTTGGAGTGTCAGAGGAGACTTCACTGAGAAGTGACAACTGGTCTGTGTGAAGAGAAAGAGGAGTAAGAAAGAAACATTTCTAGCATTGAGAAGTAAAGAGAAGAATGCTGATTCAAAAAACTAAAAGATCAGGGTGCCTAGAACACAGAACAAGAGTGGTTGCTGAGACAGTGAAAAAGCCTAAATTATGTAGGGCCCTAGCAACATTATGCAAAAGAACATGCAAATTGTAGTTTTAAATGCTTTGAAATATCATGCTGACTATAAAGATAAAATGAATCAGAAAGGAGTGAAGCAGGATGGAAGGGAGGGAGGTAGTGGGTAAGGATCACTTGGAAACCTTATATGAGCAGACCCTCATAATCTCTTGGACTAGAATGGAGGCAGTGTGGCTGGAGAGAGGTGGATGAATTTAAGAAATATTTAAGACATGAAGAAAACAAGACTATATAAGAAGTAAAAGAACCAAGATTATCAAAAATAACTCACAAAATCCTGGCTTACAAATCAGGTGGCTAACGGCGGTATGCATTAAAATAGGGGACTGGAGGAAGCCCACATTAGGATAGGGGACAGTGGAGGAAGCCCAGGTGTTGGGGGAAATACCATGAGTTCAATTTTGGACTTGTTAACTTTGAGACATCCAAGTAGAGATTTCAAACAGGGAACTGTATATGCACATCTGATACTCTGAAAAGGTCTGCCTACAAATAAGTAAATTTATATAGATGATATTTAAGGCAAGGGTAAGGATGAGCTTACCTACAGAGAAAACATAGCCAAAAAGTAGAGAACTGCTACTGTAAACATAATTTCACCCCAACAAAATAAGGCAGCTTAAGAACTCGAAGTTTAAATAAGGAGATACATCACAAGTGTTTTGGCAAAATATTTTAGATTCTGAATTATTCCTAACATAGCATTAGAAAATAATCAATTGATTTGTATGGATGTGGGAGTGATAACAGGGCATGGTAGAGGTATATATGTGTACATAGAACCTATGCAGGTATATAAACAGAAACATTGGGTTAATATCATTCTGAGATTAAACTGAGAAGGAAAAATAAAAGCAAAGGGAACTTCTTTCAGACTAAAGGCAGACTAGGTAATTCTAATCAACTCTCCTGATAAGGATAATTTTTAAATCTGGACAAAATACAAAAATCATCTGCATAAAGGTATATGGAAACTAACAAAGTAGTGAAAACTTACACTTCCAAGATCTAAGAGACAATGGAAATTCAGAAAAGTGGGCATATAATTTTGTGCCTGCATCTCCCCTTAGAGTATCTGCTGATTCTAGAAGAGGGTCCTGAGAGAATGAGAGCCTAAGTAACTTCTCTGACAGCCTTGCAAAGGCCTGGTAAGCCCCTCTGCAATAGGAGCAAGAGTAATCCTGAATAGATAGGACTTTGCAGGGGAGAGCAGCTTCAAATCATCTAATAGCCGAAATTGGGGTAAATGAGACTTTATTTCTAGGACAGTTAAATGTCTGCCAGAAGAAAACATATTCCTTTCTAGAGAAAGAAACCCCTAGGCTTTAAACTATTTCTATGAATAATTTGTCAAATATAAGATCAAGCACACAATCAATAATATCCAGACACACGATAATATCATAACATGAATGAGAACAAACAGAAATAATAGAAAATAGGAACACTCATCATGTAGGTATACACCCATCCCCTCCCCCCACCCCAGTCTGATACCCAATTGGTGTCATTCCCAAATGTGCATTTAGGTGATGGTCAGGGAAACCAATTTGCTGGTGATTACATGTGGTGCTTGTTTTTCCATTCTTGGTATACTTCACTTAATAGAATGGGTTCCAACTCTCTCCAGGAGAACAAAAGGGATTCTATATCACCGTTATTTCTTATAGCTGAGTAATACTCCATGGTATACATGGTCACGCTTGAATGTGCTGACTCAGGGGGATGGGGGTGGGGGGAGGGGATGGGGTATAACTACATGATGAGTGTAATGCGCACTGTCTGGGGAATGGACACGCTTGAAGCTCTGACTCTGGGGGAATGGGCGGTACATGGGCAATATATATAACCTGAACTTTTGTACCCCCATAATAAGCTGAAATAAAAAAAAAAAAAAAAAAAAAAAAGAAAAGAAAATAGGAACATACCAGAAGGTGCTCCAGGTACTGGTAATACATACCTTAGTTCAAGTGGATGAAAGACACAATTGAAAATTTCAATGATAGCTCTAAGATATATAAAAAAGGATATGGCATATTTTAAAGAGCTAAGTAGAAATTCTAGATCAGAAAACTACAATAATCAAAATCAGGTTAGACATAGATGAATTAGTGAACCAGGAGATGGGTTAGGATTAAACACACAAAATCAATCACAAACAGAAAAAAGGAATGAAAAAGAAAGAACATAAAAGACATAGAAGACATTAAGATAAGATCTAATATATATGAAATTGGAGTCTTAGAAGAAGAGAAGGGAGAAAATTAGGCAGAAACACATTTGATAACATGTCTGAGAATTTTCCAAAACTGACAAAAGAAAATAAGCCACAGAGTTAAGAAGCCATAAATTTGCCTACATATTTCTAGAAATCCCCATATAGGTAGTGTAAAATCCTATGCTAATAAAAATATCTATTTAAAATTAATGTGAAATACGTTTTTAGAATAACAAAAACAGAGAATTTGTCATCAGCAGACTTGTACCAAAGAAAATACTAAAGGGTGTTCTTTGGACAGAAGAAAAACGATTCCAAATGGAAATACTATAGGCAAAAAAACAAACAAAAAAAAAGTGATAAATATGTGGAAAATCTAATTAAATATTGATTAGATAAAACAACAACATCTGTGAGTCTTGAAATACATAAATAATTAAAATAGCTGACAACAATAACTTAAGTCAGAAGGGGATTAAATGAAGCTAAAGAGTTGGAGGCTCTTGTATTATCCAGGAAGAGGGTAAAAATACCCATGAACATTAAACTTTGATAATATGTCTTTGCTATAATGTCTAAGGTCACTAACAAAAGAAAAGAGTACATAACTTCCAAGCTAACATAAGGGGGGAAACATGGAATAATAAAACTACTTCATCAATTCATAAAAACAAAATAAGAAAAAAAGGAACACAGTTGACAGCAATTGACAAAAAGAAAAAGCATAGTAAAATGACAGTATGCAATTATATTAAATGCAAATGGGTGAAATGTTCTAATTAAAGAGAATCAGATTAGACTTTAAAAATTCAATCATGTTGTTTACAAAACAGAATCTAAAACATTAGGATAAACCACAGAGTGGAAGAAGATATTTTAATACATAATCAACAAAGGTCTTAGATTCAGAATATATAAAGTGTATTATACCATTGAATGGTTATACTATAATTTATTTATCCATCACTTGTTGATGGATATTTGGTGTTTACAGTTTTCGCTATTACAAATAAAGCTGTAATGCACATTCATGTTCAAGTCTTTATATGAACATATTCTTTAATTTCTCTTAAACTTTAGGATTGAAATGGCTGGGTGATACAGAAGATAGGTGTATAGTTAAATTTTTGAGAAACTATCAAATTGTTTTCCAAAGTGGTTGCACCATTTTACATTCCTACCAGCAATGTTTGAGTTGCTCCACATTTCTTGCCAATATTTGATATGGTCAGGTTTTTTAGTGCAGATAATTCTAACAGGTGTCTAGTAGATTTATTTGCAGTTCTCTGATGATTAATGATGTTGAACATCCTTTCTTATGTTTACTGGCCATCCACAAATCTTCTTTGGTGAAGTGTCTTTCAAAACTTTCCTGTTTCTTTATATTGTATTATTTGCATGCTACTGAGTTTTGAGACTTCTTTTTATATTCTAAACACATGCCCTTTATCAGATATGTGATTTACAAATATTTTCTCCCATTCTGATTTGCCTTTTCATTCTCTGAACAGTGTCTTCTGAAGAGTAGATCAAACTATTTTTTTTTTTTTGAGACAGAGTCTCACTCTGTTGCCCAGGCTAGAGTGCCGTGGCATCAGCCTAGCTCACAGCAACCTCAAACTCCTGGGCTCAAGCAATCCTTCTGCCTCAGCCTCCCGAGTAGCTGGGACTACAGGCATGCGCCACCATGCCCGGCTAATTTTTTCTATATATTTTTAGTTGTCCAGATAATTTCTTTCTTTCTATTTTTTTAGTAGAGACGGAGTCTCGCTCTTGCTCAGGCTGGTCTCGAACTCCTGAGCTCAAACGATCCCGCCTCAGCCTCCCAGAATGCTAGGATTACAGGCGTGAGCCACCACACCTGGCCAAGAGTAGATCAAACTTAACAAATTTTTCTTCTTCTATCATGTTTTTAGTGTATATGTAAGATAATCTTGCCTAACCCAAGGTCACAGAGATTTCTTCATATGATTTCTTCTAGAAATTTTTCCAATTTTAATTTTTAACATTTAGGCCTATGACCTATTTTGAATCAATTTTTATATATGGTGCAAGATATCAATTTTTTTCCCCAATTGTTCCAGCATCATTCATTGAAAAGCGTATCCTTTCTATACTGATTGTCTTTGCACCTGTGTGGAAAGTCAACTGACTTTTTTTTTTAAACTCCTTATATGTCCCATTGACTTCTTTGTATGTCTTTATACCAGTATCATATAGTCCTTAATTGTTGTAGCTGTGAATTATGCCTTGAGATCAGGTAGTACAAGGCCTCCAACTTTGTTTCTATTTTTCAAAATTGTTTGGACTACTTTAGGTCCTTTATAGTTTCATATGAATTTTAGAATTAGCTTGTCATTTCCTACCCCTCCCCCCCCCCAAAAAAAACCCTACCCTGCTGGAATTTTAATTATTTTGTATTAAATATATACATTGATATGGGGCAAACTGACATCTTAACAATATTGAGTCTTCTGATCCATCAGCATGATATTCCTTTCCATTCACTTAGTTTTCAGTATATAGGTTTTGCATATCATTTATCAGATTAATCCCCTAAGTATTACATACTTTAATGCCATTGTGGTAGTTTAACAAATACTTCAATTTACAATTGTTTGTTGCTGGTATGTAGAAATACAATTGATTTTTGTATACTGATCTTATATCCTACAACCCTTCTATATTCTTTTATAGATTCCTACATAGATGATAATATCATCTGAGGGGAAAAAGACAGTTTACTTCATTCTTTGCAATGTGGGTGCCTTTCATTTAATTTTGTTGCCTGACTGTACTGGCTGGAATGTCTAATTACAGTGTTAAACAAAAGTGGTAAAAGCAGACACCGTGGCTTTTTCCTGATCTTAGGGGAAGGTACTAAGTCTTTCACCTTTAAGTGAACCTGTAAGTTTTTCACAGAGGAAGCTCCTATCTATTCCTAGCATGCTGAGTTGTGTTTTGGTTTTGTTTTTCCAGGAATGGTTGTTGGATTTTGTCAAATGCTTCTTCTAAATCTACTGAGATGATTAGATGGTGATGTTTCTTTTTTACTTTGCTAATAGGATAATTTGTATTTATTAGTTTTTGAATTTTGAAACAACCCTGAAATCCTAAGATAAACGCCAATTGGTCATGATATATGCTACTCTTTTGACATATTGCTGGATTTGTTATTTTTTAGAAGATGTTTGCATCCAAGCTCATGACAGACACATATCTATAGCTTTTTTGTAATGTCTATGTCCCATTTGGGTATCAAGGGAATACTGGGCCTGATAGAATGACTTGAGAAGGTCTTTCCCCCTCTGTTTTCTGAAAGAATTTGTGTAGAATTGCTATTATTTCTCTTACATTTACCCTGATTTTTACCATTTCTGGTGCTCTTTTCTTTTCTTTCTTTCGAGACAGCATCTTGCTCTGTCACCTAGGCAAGTGCAGTGGCGTCATCATAGCTCACTGCAACCTCAAACTTCTGGGCTCAAATGATCCTCCTGCCCCCAGCCTCCGAGTAGCTGGGACTATAGGAATGTGCCACCATGCCCAGCTAATTTTATTTATCTTTTGTTGAGATGGGGGTCTCACTATGTTGCCCAGGCTGGTCATAAACTCTTGACCTCAAACTCCTGACCTCCTGCCTAAGCCTCCCAAAGTGCTAGCATTAGAGGTATAAGCCACCACGCCTGGCCTGGTGCTCTTCATTTATTCACGTAAATCCAACTTTCCATCTGGCATCCCATTACTTTCACCTAAAGAACTTCTTTTACCATTCCTTGTAGTATAGGTCTGGAATAATTAATTCCTCAATTACTGTTTGTCTAAAAGAAAACATTTTGCCTCTATCCTTAAAAGATACTTTCACTGGATATATACTTCCAGGTTTTTTTTTTAATTTTGTTTTTTGCTTTCTGCTTTTGGTACTTTTTATATGATGTTCTACTGTCCAGTAGACTACATAGTTTCTGACCAAAAGTCTATTTAATTCTCACCTTTGCTCTTCTCGATGTAATGTTTCCTTTGTCTCTGACTGGTCCCAAGATTGTCTCTTATTTTATTCTCAGCAGTCTGGTTTTGATGTGTCTAGGGGTGTGTGTGCGTGTGTGTGTGTGTGTGTGTGTGTGTGTGTGTGTTTATCCTGCTTGGGGTCCTCTGAGCTTCTTGGATCAATGGTTTGTCGTTTTTCATTAATTTCAAAAAAGTCTTGGCCATTATTTCTTCAAATAGTTTTTCTTCTGTTTCCTCTTTTCTCATTCTGAGACCCCAAATGCATACATATTCAATCTCTTTATACTGTCTCAAAGCTATTGGATGTCCTCTTCTATTTTTTCACTCTTTTTTATCTTTGTGTTTCAGTTTGGATAATTTCTATCTTCAAGTTCCCCCATTCTTTCCCCAGCTGTGTCCAAACTGCTGATAAGCCCATCAAAGGAATGCTTCATCACTGATATCATCCTTTTTATTTCTAGCATTTCCATTTAATTGTTTTATAGTTCCTCTCTCTGTTGAAAATCCCTACGTGTCCATGCATGTTGTTTTTCTACTAGATTTAACATATTAACCAGTTACTTTAAATTTCCTAATACTTCTAACATCTGAGTCACCTCTGGTACTATATGATACTAGATCTGTTGTTTGCTTTATGTCTTGGTAACTTTTTTTCCTTTTTTTTCCAAAAATTTCCTATAAATTTTTGATTGAATGCTGGATATTTAGTGAAAATGGAGGCAACAGTATTTATGCTTAGAAATGGACATGCCTCCTCTGCTAGGTTGTTAGTACAGGGGATTGAATAAGTCTAGTCAGTAGTTGAGCTGAATTTGAGTTTTGATGTTGCCATGGAAATCTTCACAGCAGCAAAGGTTTCAAATTCCTCCAATTGTTAACTCACTTTTAACGTGCAGACTGGGATGCCAAAGGGCTTTCCTCAGCGTTCCTGCTCCCCCCACAGTCCTAAGCAGGGGTCTCTCTCCATACCCCTGTGCCTTCCCTAGCAGTAGCCTACTGTTGCTCATTACTACATGCTAGGCTAATGGTGGATGCAGGGGATTCTCAGTGACCTTGGTCCAGCCCCACCTCAGGCAGGGCCTGTAAGCCTGGGCTTCTTGAATGGAGCTTTATCACTGTTCCTACCCTGTAACTTTGTATCTTGGGGGGTACAGAGGGGGAGGAGTCTTTGGCAGGGTCAAGTTTCTTGCCCCTTCTCTACTGCTAGCAGACCTCTGTGTATATCAGTGCAGAGTCCTGGGTCTAACATCTCCACCCCTCCCCAGGGTCAAAAGGCTTATGCTTCCACCCTTCTCCCAGAAGTAGTGATCTTCGTGATGTCCTGGAGGTAGGTGAGTTTTGTTCTTACCACTCCCACAGAAGCAATGGATCTTCACCTGGGCTCTAGAAGCAGGGAGGTTCGCTTAGACATTTATTTCATAAGGAGAGGGTTCTGAGGAAGTGGGCAGAGTCAGCTCCTGCCCTTCAACAGCAACTAATCCCATCACACCTACAACAGAACGGGGGACTCTCCTCCTTCCTGCCTTGCCCCCTCAAATCTTTCTCACAGAGCAAACAGTGGAGACCTGTGGGAAAAAGCTTGCAAGTGAGTGCAAAGCTCCCTTGTGTCTGGAGCTCCAAGTTATTCTAAGCTGATATTAACTGTGTAGCTCACAGTCATTCTTTAAAAATTTGTTAAAATCTTAGCTGATTTTTCTAAACACCTTATGTGGCGGCCATCTCTTCCTCCTATACTCTGCCAAGTCGGTGTCCCTGCGTCCTGTCTTTTCTCAGAGGGGTTCGTTCCTCCATTGAGTATAGCTCACGGGGCTGCTTTGTGACGAGCTCTGATGCGCTCAGGAAAGTTATGATTGTGTGGATTTTGTGGCTAACCTATTGTTATTAGAATGGGAGTGACGTTTTCTTGCAGCTTTCTAGATCCTAAATGGAAGTGGAACTGATTACTTTGTTTTTGAGCCCTGAAATTATTCTTTACTCTTTTACAAGCTTAACTACACATTTAAAAGAATTTCAAAAGTTCCAGTTCATTTTTATTACAGGCAGGGTAAAAATAACAAATAACTGAATGACTAAGCTGTACATGTAAGAATACTGGTCTCCACTAGAATTTAGCAAAAGGCAATATTTTTAGGTCCATTAGAAATATTAGCTTACATAACTCTCAACGCCCAGAAAAACCATACACTCAGTAAATGTTTCCATAGAACTTTAATTATTATCATAAAATAATTAGTAATGTCAATCTATTTTGTCCTCAAATACAAATAGATATACATAAAAAGAAAAAACATAACACGGACATTATTCTCAAAATGCATTGAGGTCAATGTACTTTTAGTTTTGAGCTGTAAACCAGAGAAGAAAGAGCAATTATAACCTATTTTCTAATTCCTTTGGTTAACACTACCTCTGTTTTCTTAGGGAACTGGAAGAATAAGTTATAGAATCCTATGCTTTCCAGACCATAAAACCTCCTTATGAAGTCATTTCTGACCCTGTTGATTCTTCCACCAACCTTACATTATTGGAATCAGTTCACTTTCTTCCTCACCATCCTCCATGTGAGAGAGTCCATCAGCCTGTCAATAGAATACTGTCCTCTACGGTGGGCTTTCTATGATCTATAGGGGATCTGGGACATCAGGATCTGCTTATTACGTATAAAGGTATTGCTTTCACAAAATCCTTTTGCTCTTCTCAGAGCTTAACTTTTAACTTATCTCAGAAAATATCATCTACAGTGAGCAAGACTGATACCTTTTCGTGAGCAAACAAGAATAAAGGAATTTATATCGTTTGTTTATATGATGATGTCTTTAATTCCTTTCGGTACTAAGACTACTTCTTTTTCTTGGTAAAAAATGCTGAATTTTTTAAACATCTATTTTCCCAACTGTAAAATAAGTATAAATACATCATGTGGAGTTGTTATGAGGATTTTTGAAAGGATGTGTCTAAAATATTAAGAACTTGCTGCCTGGCCCCCAGTAAGTGTTCCACACATTATTACAGGTAGAGTACCCCTTATCTGAAATGCTTGGATCAAAAGTGTTTCAGATTTTGGACGGTTTTGGATTTTGGAATATTTACACATACATAATGAGATATATTGGGGAAGGGACCCAAGTCTAAACATCAAATTCATTTGTTTCATATATACCTTATAAACATAGACTTAAAGTACTTTAATATAGTATTTTTCACAATTTTGTGCATGAAACAAAGTTTTAACTGTGTTTTGACTATGACCCATCACATGAGGTCAGGTGTGGAATTTCCACATGTAGCATCCTGTCAGTGCTCAAAAAGTTTCAGATTTTAGAGCATTTTGACTTAGTATTTTCAAATTAGAAATGCTCAACCATTGTATTGTTTGTCCACCTAACTGTACTACTTGAGATAGGACTTAGTAAAGTTAAGCTTTTTATTCACAAATATCTTTATTTACAAAGTAAACCCTTTCTATAAAAATTTTAGAATAGATCTTTTTTTAAAAAATCTACCTATATTCAATAGATACAAAATACCAAAATAAATCATCACATTTGGAGAAATTTATAATATTTTCCTATTACTTACTTAAATGAAAATAAAATCATGCAAAATTAATAAAAGTAGAACCAATGAATCTTTTCAGAATCAGAAAATTGCTAGACCACATAAACTGATCTCAAATAATCAGATTTTATATTGATTATGTCTTTTTTATCCTTTATTATTATTAATATTTCTTCCCTTCCCCCCCAAAAAAGTCTCTCTACAAACCTAAATCAGCATTATACCATCCATTAACATTCTCCTTTTACTTCTCATCCAAGAATGCCGCCAAAGGATCAGGCCAATGTATCATCAATCTTTCAGGTGGATACTTACTGTCTCAGAATATTAAGTTCAACCAATGCTCACTTAAAATTTTTTTAAGTGTTTCTTACTTTCCAGGCATTGTTCCAGGTTGTGAGGATATAATGATAAACCAGACTGACAAAGAATTCTGCCCTTATGCAAGAAACGGAAAAGACTGGTAGATGACGAGGTCAGAAAGCTAGATGGGGTGATTAAAGAAGAGTTTTATTCTACCTAAAATGGGAAGTTACTTGTCTTAGTTTCCTGTGGCTACTGTAACAAATTACCACAAACTAGTGGCTTAAACCACAATTTATTCTCACACAATTCTAGAGGCCAGAAGTCCTAAATCAGTAACACTCAGCCAAAATCAAAGTGTTGACAAGGCCACACTTCCTCCAAAGTTCTAGGGTAGAAACTATTTCTTGCTTCTTTCAGCTTCTGGTGGTTTCTGTCATTCCTTGGTTTGTGGCCACATCACTCAATCTCTGCCTCCGTCTTCACACTGCTTTCTTCAGATATGGGTCAAATCTCCCTCTGCCTTCTTCTTATAAGGACACATGTGATGGAATTTAGGCCCCAACAAGATAACCCAGGATACTTCACCTCAAGATCCTTAACCACATCTACAAAATACCCTTTTTCCAAATAAGGTAACATTTACAGTTTCTGGGGATTAGGGCCCAATATCCTTTGCAGAGGGGGGCATTATTCTGCCTACCACATTACTGAAGGAATTTTCATGCAAGAAGGCAGTAAGATATGACTGATGCATTTAAAGATCACTCTGGTGAGTGTGCTCTAGGAGGCAATGACGAAGCAGTAGATTCAGTGAGGAGGCTGGTGTAGTAACCGGACGAGACATGACTAAGGCTTGAGAAGTGAAATTACACATAATACATCTATTGCAGTCATGATCAGCTAATGAGGAAGTTGAATAGTAGTAGTTAAGAACAAGCACTCAGGAGTCAGACCCCCTATTCAAACATAATCCTACCACTTACTAGCTTCGCAACTTTGAGCGAGTTACTTGCTTCTTTCTCTATCAAGCGACCTTTATAGAACTGCTATGAGGATTCACAGACAAAAATATTTGACAGGGTACAGTGCCTGACACATAGTAAGCCCTCAATAAATATTCACTACAGTTATTTTTATCTGTCCCTGGCATTTGCACACTTTCTATTACATACTTTTATGACATATATTTTGGTTCCCAAAATATAATTTAACAAACAAATAAATTTAATAACTCAACAGGTAGAGACTTTTTCTGCACTTCATTATAAAAGAGTCACCTTTACTACATGGTGTAATTATATCATTACTGTTCTACATTTTCTAAAGTACCATGGTATCTTAGAAATTTATCTTGACAATCTAATTCTTTCATTTCTAGATAACCAGAAATTCAAATCAAATATTAAAATCTAACATCTAAGATTTCAATATAATATACTATGGAAAAAGAATTAATACTTAATCAGTAAAGACCACAGAAGTTATTTCTTTTTCAAAAGATACGCTAGGGTTAAATCATGTAACATGAAAATACTGTAACAACTATATTTAAAAAGTGTCTCCAAAATTAGGGAATTTAGATTGGAGGTCAAAATATTTCCTTTCTAAATTCTCAGTTAAATTTAACCTTGATGCAACTATTATGTACCTATAATTAAAAATTTTTTTTAAAAAAGAAAAACAAGTCTTCCCATGTGTACTTCAAAAACTAAAAAACAACAAATAAAACAAAAAAAAAATTTAACCTTGAGATGACTGACTTAATAGTACTACCACTCACTGTCCACTTTGGATGTAAGTTAGAAAATAAACTGTGGAAATACTATGGATTAGCTCAATTATAATCCTAACTCTGTTTCTGTCATTTTATTTTTAACCTTAAATTTCTTCTTCTCTAAAACAGTGAAAATAGCAACCTATTTTAAAAACCATTTTTCAGTTAATACATTATTATAAGGACAAAATGTAAATGTAGTAAAATGAAAATATCACTGGTCAAAGTTTATAATACACAAAGCCAGCAAAATCCCCAATATCACTTTATCTGATATTCTGTAAGGTAAAGGTCAGCTCTAAAAGCTGCATATACTAATGTTACAAATGTGCTAAGAATCTTGAGAATGATTAACTTCTTGCATAAAATATTTATTGTTAAACACTTTAAATTCTCTAAAAGTGCATCATTCATAGACTACCAGTATTGGTAAGTACTCAAATTATTTTTCCCTATGGATTTAACAGACTATCAACTAATATATTGAAAACCAGCAGAACCATAGTAATGCTCAAGTCAGAAATCTGGAAGTCATCCCTCATTTCCCAAATCTAATCCATTATGAAGTTCTGCTCATTCTACCTCAATAAATATATCTCAGATATGACTGCTACTGTCTACTGTTCTAATTGGTTGTCCTAATCCTAGCCACCATCAAATAACATGAGGGGCCAGGCACGGTGGCTCATGCCTGTAATCCCAGCACTTTGGGAGGCTGAGGTAGGAGGATTGCTTGAGGCCAGGAGTTCAAGACCAGCCTGAGCAACATAATGAGATCCTGTGGCTACAAAAAAGAAAATTAGCCAGGTGTGGGGGTGCATGCCTGTAGTCCTAGCTACTCAGGAGCTAAGGCAGGAGGATCACGTGAGCCCAGGGGTTCCAGCCTGAGTGATAGAGTGAGACTTCATCTCTTAAAAATAAATAAAAATAACACAAGGACCAGTGCTGAAGCTTCCTAATTGTCTCATTCCAATCCATTCTCCATACAATAACCAAAATGATCATTGTAAAATGTAAACTGCCCTGCTTAAAGACTTTAATGGCTTTCCACTGCCCTAGGAATGAAAACCAACTTCTGCATGCTCTTCACTGACCATTTCTCTGTTTTCAAGTCACACCCACCCCCATCCATTGGATTCCAGCCACATTTGCCTCTCTCAGTTCCACCAAGCTCTTTCACCTTAGAGCTATCCTCTGTTCTCTCTACCTGGACTATTCATTCCTGACCCTCAAATGACTGCTTCTCCCCATCCCTTCAGTTTTCAGCAACTCAAAGAGGCTTTCCTTGACCTCCGAATGCACAAATGTCTCCCCACACCAATCCAGTTACTTTATTACTTTATCTCATTGTCTGCTGTTCTTTACATTCAGAGCCCTTCTCACTAGTGACAGTTATGGTGCCTGGGAGGGAAAGGGGGGTTACCTATGATTTTATAAGAATAATTACGAGGTTTTCCTGAGCTACTGAAAGCGTACTTTATTAAAATGTCTCTACTGGGAAAATGACTAAAGAAAATTTTACAACTTAAGATCTGGACTTCTCCATTTCTATCAGCTAATTTCCCTAAATATTTTCATCATAATTCAAAATGTATATAATAACACTTCCCCACTCAACTATTAGGTACAGAAGATCAGCCATCAAAGCTCCAAAGTATTCTCCCAACAATGACAACATGTTACTGGAAAAAAAAAAAATGGGAAATTCAAATCTTATTTCATACCAACTTACTCTGACTTTTGGCAAGACTCTCCGAAGCGTCTCAGCAGGATTCTGCCGCATCAAAAATGGAAGATTTGCAATCACACTCGTTCCTTGGATATCTTGACCAGCACTTACAAAAAAGACACAAATTTAAAATTTGTAATTGTAAGCTGAATTCCTGGTCCACAGTTATAAAAAGCATGGATTAATCTGAAAATGACTGTTTTGAATGATAAGCATTCAGACTTCTGACAAAGTTTAAAACATGAAACACATCAACACATCATTTAGATATAAAAATAAAATCAGAACTGAAATTTCACTAGGTGAATCTTATAACAAATACATGAAGACATTAGTTATGCTTGTGCTGACTATTTATATGTCTTCTGAAACTATTTATATACGTATCTTAAGTCTAAAAGTCTTGAAACTATTATTAAACACTCACTTGAAAATTCTACCTCATTTTTGCTTGTGAGTTTGCTGTACTTTATAAAAAATATAAATTGTAAGATTTTATTCTGATAAAATATTAATAATCATAGCAACAGGGAAAGCAATAAAATCAACCACAGAAAAATCATACAACTTCCTTTTGGTACATTGAAATTACCTGTTGCACTAGACTGACTCCATGAGCTGCCAGAAACAACTTAAAGATAACTCAATACTCTAAATATACTTCAATAGGGTATATTTATATAATATCTTTTTGATGTAAAATTCATTAAGGCTGTATCAAAATAATCTCAGTGATACTCTGAGTAGCTTAAATACTTCAGAAAAAAGTATTCAGATTCTTCTGAACCATTTCCATAAACTGCAAAAATGTTTAGTTTTTAAAATATAACCTAAGTGACATAAGTTCTGCAAGTACTTGAAATATACATCAAAAAAATGCTAGTAAATATGGCATCACCTCAGAGGGAAATTCCACCTATTCTTAACTGACACCAATTTAAATGTTAATTGCTGATGCCATAATATTTGCTTATTTGCTTAACCAAAATTATTTTTACTTATCTCTTCAAATGGATTTATAGTTATAACATATGTACATAAGACCTTAGCACATGTCTTAAGAGGTTTAAGTAATGTATTTTTGCTTCAGAGGTTTTTAAGTTCTGTTAATAAGAAGCATATTCTGATTCTAAATGAAGCTGCCCTACTGTGAAGAAAGGTTTTTTTTCTGTTGCAATATAGTAGGCAATGAAATACAGGATACCATAACCATTCCACTGTTCTCACCACTCTTTAGGTAAACCCTTTAAGAGACAAAATCAAGAAGGCATAGAGAAGAGTACAAAATAGGGAACCCATGCCAAGATGGACAGAGGATCAAAAAAAAAAAAAGAGAATTAAAGTTGCACAGGAAAACACCACTTGTAGGGGACTGAATGGTGGCCCCCTAAAACATATGTCTACATCCTAATGCTGAAACTTGTGAATGTTGTCTTAATTTTTAAAAGGATTCTTGAGATGAAGCAGTCATCCTGGATTATCTGGGTAGACCCTAAATCCAATAACAATTCTCCTTAAAAAAGATATTCAGAGAAGACGACAGATTAGGAGAAGGCAATTTGACCACAGAAATTAAAGTGATGCAGCCACAATCAGGGAATGCTGACAACCACAAGAAGCTGGAAGAGGCAAGAATGGATTCTCCCCTAGAGCCCTGCTGACATCTTGATTTCAGACTTCCATTCTCTAAAACTGTAAGAAAATAATTTTCTATTGTTTTAAGCCACCCAATTTGTGGTAATTTGTTGCAGTGGCCACAGGAAATAAATACACTAGTAAAGAACTGAAAAAGAGAATAACCTGAGAAAGTGATGTTTAATATGATAATATCTAACCCAGAGCAGAGATTCAGTAAGTATCTCTTGAAAGGTTGGATGCATAGATGACAAGTTGGATGAATGATATTAGGAATATTTAATATTAAACATTCAGTGAATTTTATTCATTAACTTGCAATTAGTAGAAAAAGAACGAGAAGACAAAGCATTACACAGGAAGGCAAGAAAAAGAAAATAGAAAAAAAAGAGAGAGAGAACAATGGAAAACAAAAAATAAAATGACAGACAGCCCTAAAATATCAACAATTACATTAAATATAAATGGCCTAAATACATAAATTAAAAGGCAGGGGTTGGCAGAGTAGACTAAAAAACATGACTCAATTATATGCAGCCTACAAGAAACCCATCTCAAATATAACAGTTATCAGTAGGTTGAAAATAAAGAATTAAAAGTGATATATTATAGAAGTGAGAATCAAAAGAAAGCAGGAGTGGCTATATTAATATCAGATAAAATAAATCTAATGGAAAAGAAAATCACCACAGACAGATAGGGACATTATAAAATAATAAAAGAGGCAATCCATCAAGAGACATAGCAACCCTAAATGTGTATATACCAAACAGGGTTGTAAAATATGTGAAGCAAAAACTGATAGACTTGAAAGGAGAAATAGATAAATACATAGTAGGTACAGGTGGAGATTTCAACACATTTCTCTCAACAACTGATAGAACAACTGCACAGAAAATCAGCAAGTATACAGAAGAATTCAACAGTCCCATCTACTAACATCTAATAGACATTTATAGAACGTACCACCCAACCATAGCAGAAGACACCTTCCAACTAAGTGACCAAAGAACATATATCAAGACAGACCACATCCTGGACCATAAAACAAACTTAAACCAATTTTCAGAAATTTCAATAATAAAAGAGTTTATCTGACCAAAATGGAATCAAACCAGAAATAAATACCAGAAAAATCCCTAAATTCTTGGAAACTAAACAACATACTTCTACATACTCCATGGGTCAAAGAGCTTCGAAGTCTCAAGGAAAATTTAAAAATACTTGAACCGAAATGTAAATGAAAATACAACAAATCAATATTTGTGGGACACAGCTAAAACAGTGCAAAGAGGGAAATATATAGCACTAAATGCATACATTAGAAAAGAAGGAAAATCTCAAATCAAAAGAAATAATAAAGAGCAGAAATTAATAAAAATAAAAACAGAAAACAACATAGAAAAGGAAGGAAACAAAGACCTAGTTGTTTCAAAAAATCAGTAAAATCAATTAACCTCTAGCAAGAATGACAAAGAAAAAAACAAGACACAAATTAACAACATCAGGATTGAAACAGTAAATATCACTACAGACTGTAAAGATATCAAAAGGATAATAAGTGAATGCTATGAGTAATTCTACACATACAAGTTGACAACTTAGACAAAATGGACTGATGTCTCAAAATACATAAACAGCTATAACTCATCCAATATGAAACAGATAATCTGAATAGTCCCTATATCTATTAAGGAAATTGAATTCATATTTTCAAACTCCTACAAAAATCTCCATGCCCAGATGGTTTTGGTGGAGAATTCTATCAAACATTTAGTGAAGAATCAACACCATTCTAAACAATTTCTCCCAGAAAAGAGAATCTAAATCATTTGATGAAGTTCAAAATCACTGTAATCCATCATATTAATAGGCTAAAGAAAAAAATCACATGATCATATAAATTCAGAGAAAACATTTGATAAAATTCAACACATGGACGATGAAATTTCAAATTCAATATCATTTATAAGCACTCAAAAAAATAAAATACCAACAAAATATGTGCAGGATTTGTATGCTGAAAATTATACAATATTGATGAAAGAAATCAAAGGAGATCTAAACGATTAGAAAGACATGTTATGCTGATGCACTGGGAAGTTTAGCATAATAAATATGTCAATTCTCTCCAAATTCATATACAAGTTTAACACAATTCCTATCATTAAGCAAATACAAAGTAAAAGCACAATGAAATATCACTACACACTTATTACAGTGGCTAAAAGAAAAATAATGACAATACCAAAAGCAAAGACACTGGATCACTCATTCATTGCTGTTGAGAATGTAAACTGGTGCAGCCACTCTGGAAAACAGTTTCGTGGCTTTTTAAAAAACTAAACGTAACACCATGCAACACAGCAAATTCACTCTCAGGCATTTAGCCCAGAGAAATGGAAACTTATGTTCACACAAAAACCTGTGGATGAATGTTTATTGAAAACCTATGCTCACATAAAAACCTATGAATGAATAAAACAGCTCTATGTGAACAAAAAAAAAAAAAAAAAAAAAAGGAAACAATCATATGTCCTTAAATGGATAAATGGTTAAACAAACTGTGGTACATCCATACCATGGAATGTTACTCAGCAATAAAAAGGAACAAACTAATAATATGTGTAACAACCTGAATTAATCTCCAAAAATTTATGCTAAGTGAAAAAAAGTCAATCCCAAAAGGTTACGTACTATATAATCTCATTTGTATAACATTCATGAAATGACACAATTATATGAATGGAGAACAAACTAATGGTTTCCAGGGGTTAAGGAGGGATGTAGAGGCAGGAGGGAAATAAGTGTGACTATAAAAGTGTAACTAACATGAGAGATCCTATGGTGAAGGAAATCTTAGGTATTATGACTGTATCAACATCAATATCCTGGTTGTGATATTGTAATATAGTTGTTCCAGGTGTTACTATGGGAAGAAACTGGGTAAAGGGTACATGGGTATTCCCGTATTACTTCTTACAACTGTATGTGAATCTACAATTATCTACAAAAATTAACACAAAGCAGATCACAGACTTGAGTGTAAGAGCCAATACTATAAGACTTCTAGATGAAAACTTAGCAAAAAAATCTAATGAACTCGAGTTTGACAAGATTTCTTAAATAGGACACAAAAGATTATAAAAACAACCAAATGAACTTCATCACAATTAAAAACGTTTGCTTTTCAAAGACACTGTTAAAGAAATGAAAAGGTAAGCCATAAACTGGCATAAAATATTTGCAAAACATATATCCAACAATTTGTATCTAGAATGTATAAAGATTCTTAATAACAAGAACATCCAGTAAAAGGTGAACAAAAGATTTGGATGCTTCACCAGAGAAAATATACCAATGGCAAATAAACACATGAAAAAATGCCCTATAAAATTAATCACTGGATAAATTCACATTATAGCCACAATAAGATATCACTAAACATTCATTAGAACAACTAAAATTATAAAGACTAAGTTTGACAATTTCTTTAAAGGTTACACATATACCTACCAAACAACCCAGACATTCCACTCTTAGATATTTACACCTAAGGGAAATGAAAGCATATATTCACACAAACGCTGGAACAAAAATATTCATAGCAGCTTTGTTTGTAATAGACAAAAACTGGAAACAACTCAAATTTTCACTAACAAGTGAACAGATAATCAAATTGTGATATATTCATATAGTGATATATCCATATAACAATAAAAAGGAATGAAATATTGATACACACAACATGGATGAATTTCAAAATAATTATGCTAAATGAAAGAAGCCATACCAAAAAAAAAAACTACTTTATGATTTCATTTTACATAAAATTATAGAAAATTCAAACTGAATTATAGTGGCAGAAAGCAGATCAGTTGTTGCCTGGGGATGAAGAAAGGAGAATGAAGGCCAGGTTCCATGGGGCATGAGGAAACTTTCTGGGGTGATGAATATGTTTATTATCTTGATCACAGTGAGGGTTTCATGGGCATATACAATTGAAAACTCATCAAACTGTACATTTTAAATATACGTAGTTCATTGTGCACCAATATTGCAATAAACTTGTACAAAATAAAGTATATAGATACAAAAAGAAAGACTGATGAAAGGGTACCTAGAAAGATGACAGCAGCAAGCACATAGTTTTTGAAATTTCCTGAACCCCTCAGGAAAAAACAGAGCAACTAGGAGAGTAAAATTAAAAAAAAAAAAAACTCCATGCATGGCATCTACACCATAATTATATAAGATTTCCCACACAAACCAAAAATATATGCATGTATGGACAAACAGCTAAAAAAGTACATGGTTTTGTATACTCCAATAGCTAAGGAGTCCAGGAAGTCCACAGTAATATCTGAAGGAGCTGAAGCAGTCTCATCCCCATGAACTTTCAAAACTTCTAGAACAAAGGCCCACATTAAAGAAAAGTTCTGGGAAATAGAATCTGAATTGACACAGGGATAAGAGATCAGACACACACAAAAAAGAAGGTCCAAATAAAAGTGCAAAAGAGAAACAGAACCAGGGAACCACAGAAAGCAAGGCATCCTATTTTAAACACTACAAAAACAACAAAAAAGGGAGTTCTAAAACCTGAAATTAGAAAAGCTATCTGGAAGCTGTATTTATATATATGTCTTAAGTCCTGAAGCAAATCTCCTTCTAAGGTTTATGAAAACCAAATTCACATAAAAATGGGAAGTAAAGATCATGATCAGATTCTATATGCAAATTTTTTTAAAAAGAGAGAATAAGAAGCAAACTAATATTCCTAAAGACAATGAAAGAGACATGCCTATAAAACAGATAACTATAACCTACTATTTCTCCCTGGGCAAAAATAAAAAATTAAATGCATATATTATGAAAAACCACATGAATAATTCAGAAATGAGGTGATAAAATTATAGAAAATGTAAACTGAACTACAGTGGTAGAAAAAGCTCAGGAACAAATTGGAAGAAATATTTCAGAAAAGAAGACTAAACTAGAAAGAAGAGAAGGGTAAATGAATATAATGGATAATGCCACAAGAGAAATAAAAGGTTAAAAATTATTAAAATTTTAAAAAGATTTGAAAGAAAGTAATATGATTTGAGAATTCCTGAAGAAGAAAAACAAAACAAGGGAAGGATTTTTTAAAAGTTAAAAAAAAAAAAACTTTCCTGAAATTAAAAAATATCATATACCTGACAAAAATCAACCCAGTATAACCAACATTAAGATCTACTGTTGAACTTTAAAGAAAAGGAAAAATCCTTTGGGCATCCAAACAAAATGAGCAAGTTACTTAGCAAGAGAAAGAAAATCAGATTGTCATTCAGACTTTGACAGCAATTAAGATTTTAAAAAAACAAATAATACTAGTCTATAGGGCTGACATTGCTCACTATAAACAGGATATGAAAAAATATAAAGTGAACCTAAACAATCACCATAATTTCTATCAAACATAAAAACTAAATTTAATTTATATAATCAATTTATATCTGACCCTTCTCTTACCCAGGGGGAAAAAATGGATATATTATGGGTAGTGCATTGAGTATTATGAATTAGAAGAGAAAGCAACTGGATTAGCTAGTAGTTCTCACCTGGTAGCAATCCTTCCACACACACATCCCCCTGCCTCAGTGTCTGGAGATATTTTTGATCTCACAACTTGGGAAATGTTACTGTACTCTAGTAGGTAGAAACCAGGGATGCTGCTAAACATCCTACAATGCACAGGACAGCTGACTACGACAAAGATTGTCAAATCTCGACAAAATATTCCTAAGAATTCCTGGTTTAGACAAAGCAACTATTAGTTGAGCTATATGAAATTGCCAACATGAGATCATTATAGACCTACAACAATGGTAATTTCATACTTTCAACCTATGCATTGAGCTTAGCAGAAGTATTATATATTAAGTCAGTGACTTCATGTAAATGTATACAAGTTAGGTAATAACAAAATGCTAGTACAGTGGTTCTCAAACTTTAGCATTTATCAGAATCTCCTTGGAGCACTTGTTAACACTGAGCCCCACTCCCAGAGAGTCTGGTTCAGTTGGTCTTGGTGAGGCCTGAGAATCTGATTTCTAACAAGTTTCCGGGTGATTCTGGGACCAAATATTGAGAGTCACCACAATAGAGGGAGAGTCAAAAAAAGAAGAAAAGAAGACTACAGAATCTTAACACTTTTTAGACCACAAGAGTGAAATGAGCCAAGTGCACAGTAACAGTATGCCTGAATGAAGCACAAGGTCCATCTGACATCAGACTGCATGTGTTTGCTACTTGTGTTAGTCCTGGCAACAAGGACATAATGACAATGTTAAAAGGAATATGGCAAAAATAGCAGAGATGGAATAACAGTAAGTCTACTTAAATGTACATCAGAGGAAAGTATGATGAGGAGTTTGGGAAAGGCCTGTGTATCAGACAGAAGAGATACAGAGAAGAGTAGACTTGGCTGTGCATTTAAAGTGGGGGTTCTTAACTTGCAAGCCTGGGATTGTCTTGGGGCTGTGAACATGCTGTTATCTCCTGCTGAGTTTAGTCACAGTCACTGTAAATAAACCAAGTATGTATGAATCTATGCTACCATCACTGACTGGAAGGAATCAAAAAACAATCAGCATTGAGGGAGTAAACACTACCAAATTTACTTTATCGCTATTTGATATGGTACATGTTATTTTAAAATAAATGTTTAATCAACATTATCATTTTTGTTTTTCTACAAAATAAGTTTCCCAGACTTCAAAACCTACAATTTTCAATTGAAAAGTCCAGGACAATCATCATGGTTACAACTTGAGTTGTTTCTTTTTGCCCCAATTTTGCTATTCTCTGGAACAGGCTCCTTGTCTAGGATATTCACTCAGAAACAAAAAGAAAACAAACCATTCCTCTAAAAGTAAAAAGAACTGGGTTAATCATCTAATCTGTACACTAGTGGCTAAAAAGGAAAGAGGAGAAAAAAATAAGACTAGTTAAATAAATGAATTTAGGACAGCTGTCTTTTAAATTCTAAATTAATGTTACTAATTATTTTATCCTCACTGGGAGATGCACCTATTTTAAAAAGCCATTTATAGTAATATCTTAAACCAATGAAAAACAAGTCAATCCACTCAAGTATTCTTTGCTATAGAGAAAGTTGCACAGTCTTCTTTGTTCTCTCAGCTTCTGCCACTGTGATAGTAAACTTCACCATTCAAGTGAGTGACCAATAGCTGGTTTCTGACCTCCTCGAATCCAAGGATGTTTTGCCCAAATTCTACATTGCCCAGTGCCTAAGACAGCAGACACAGTCAGGGCTTCATAAATATTTGTTGATTTAAAATGAATATGTCTCCACTTTATATCAGCCACCTACTCCTATTGTCAAAGGCTGAATCTTATTACCTGGAAATGCTCCACTTACATAATCTCAAGCTCTGTGATCTCATTTCTTGGCCATAAACTCTTATCTTTCCATTTTTCTATTATTAAGCCCATTTTTCACCCTCATCACATTTCTAATCTCTTAATTCCTTCTTATTCTCCATTTTCTAACATTCCTTCTAGTTTCACTTTCTTCCTTGCCAGCCTGAACCTCCCTATCATTTCAATTAGACTCTCACTAATAACCTTACTTCTTCAATTTCCCTGATCCTAGTAACAATGAAATCAAAATAGTGCCTGAAAACTATATGCCAGGATTTGTGCTGATAACCACTTTATTTGCATTCATCTTATTTAATGCTCACAATAATCTTATAAAGGTGGGTAGACACTATTATTACTCCCTTGTATAGATGTGGAAATTAGAGCTTAGAAAGATAAAGGTAATTGCCCAAAGTTATCCAGCCTGTGCAACTCCAAAACCCATGCTACTAAGCATTACGTGACACTGACTCCCTTACTAACTGTGCATCCAGACAATACCAAATCCAACCATCTGCTGTTTCCATCCCACTCCTGCTCCTAAGTTATGCAGCGCTGCTAGAGAAAATGTATAACTGTGCTGCTTAATGCTTTTAAAAACATATGACTTCAAAAAGGAAAAAAAGCTGGTCCTCAATGATGCTGAAAACACAAAATGATAACCAATTTGTAGCAATCAACAAAGGGACCAGAAACTCTTAGTATATGATATTGCCTAAAGCACTTTCAGAAATACTATCTTGGGTCTGTCAAAAGGAGGCTATATGCGCTAGTTTACAAAACCTTTGCCCTTCCCCACAAAGAATAAGCCTCATGTTAGAATAGATCTAGACACTAACAATATTATCTTTCTTTATTCTTGTACCTTGCTTATACCATCTAAGAACTTAAAATCTAATGAGGTACATTTTGACTATATAGCAAAAAGTCCTATCTCTTTTCCTAGCCTGGGTACCCTCATAGTTTATTTAGCCCTAAACCATTTGGAAAAGGCAGAGGAGAAGGAACAGATGGCATCCAAAAATGATGACATGACATAGTCAGTCACTACTGTATCTGAGAACTCCAGCTTGGCTACTGTTTAGCTATGTGTAGGGTATTAAATGACTTATATTTATAAAGAGCCAGTGATCCTACTCCTTGCAGCTCTCACTTGAAATCCAAAATATGATACATAACTGTTGACACTTCTTGAATGTAGAACAATAAAGCAGATGCCACACAGGCCTTGCTTTGAGTTCATAATGAAAATTAAACTTTGCATAGCTGATATTTATTTATTTACTCAAATTATTAAAGTTTGTTTTAATGAATAGAACAAAGTAAGTTAAATGATTACCTTAGAAAATTAACCTTCTAAGAAAGATAAAACCTTCTTTAAAAAGAGGACTGATTGAGGGTCTCAAGAATCTAGAGCAGAAGACACTGAATACCAACCCATAATAACATCAGTAATTTTTCAAATATGGCTCATTTCCATATGTTAGTGCTATGAAATCCAATCCTTAATAATGTTAAATCTTCAAAACATTGCCTTAATTATCTTATATTAAGAACAATATATTAATATTCATTGTATTAATTATTATATTAACTATATGGTTAGAGAACTATTCAAACCTGATTATAGTCATCACATGTAGGATCACAGAGAGGGATAAGTTATATTTTTAATAAGACCAAAGGAAAGGTAAAAAAAAAAAGTAACATTTAAGGGCCTACTATGTGCTAGACAAGGCACTTTACATACATTATCACGTTAACCTTCACAATATGGGAGCAATATATTTCTAGCCTTACGTTACAGTTGAGGAAACTGAGGCCCAGGAAAAAAAAAATGTGACTCACCCAAAGTAATCCAGCCAGTCAAAATCAGAGCCAGGATTCCAACCTATGCTTTCTAAGTCCATGACCTATAGCCATCACATTACCTCAGATCATAGTCCCGTTATAAGAACTGGATTAACTGTCAGCCTAAAAAGGTCTCTAAACTGATAGTTTTGCAAGAGTTGTGCACGTGATTTATTTAATAATATTCATGTTACAATAAATTCTTTACTGATAACATCCACTATGTGTCTTTTACAATCAATACCATGTCAACATAGTATGCAGAAGTTTCATGCTCATCGTGAGCATGTACCACTAGTTTTACAGAGAGCAATGCCTTTTGAATGGCTCTTCAACTTTATATCTCAAAAACTGATACAGCTAGATAGGAATAAGTTCTACTGTTCTGTAGCACTGAAGGGTGAATATGACTAACAACAATTTAGTGTATTACTTCCAAAAAGCTGGAAGAGAGGATTTTGAATGTTCACAACACAAAGAAATGATAAATGTTCAAGGTGATGGATATGCTAATCACTACCCTAATTTGATCATTATACATTGTATATACAGAAATATCACTCTGTATCCTGTAAATATGTACAGTTATTATGCATCAACTAAAAATCAATGAATCAATGAATGAATGGTCCGAAATTTGCCTGAAAAACAAAATTGAGCTCATTTTCACTCTCCCTCTTTATACCCACAGAGGCATAAACAGCCCTCTCACTCCCCAGGCACACATCTGGGAATGATTTCAACCTTCTCTTTCTCCCTCACATTCCAGAGCAAATTTTACAACAGTATAATACAATGAGTATGATCCTCAATTGCCCTGGAGTAGAATCAACTTACCAAGATGCAAGTATACCTGTGGCATTAATAAATCCTTGGTTTTTCTGTATTGTTTATTTTGGATTTTTTCCACATTGTAGTTCAATATAAACAAGACTACATTTGATGTTAGCTTTGGTATGTTTTTACTGTATATATAAGGGAGGATAATTATTGTGAAATTTTAGTTTCGGTTTCATACATTGATACATGTGCATACCAACATGCATGTGTATATGTGGGTCTCAATTTAAAATGTATTCCTTACATGGTAAAAAACAAAAACATAAAAAGTTGAAAATCACTGCTCTAAAGTATTTTGCAAAGAATAAAAGGGAAGATTACCAAAGTCTGTCCTAAATATATGAGCTATAGCAGGAATACTGAATGCAAAATACAAGTTCAGAAATAACTACATAAATTTGGAAGATTTCTGGAAACATTGTAAGCTCCTCCCTGTTATTTTTTTAACTAGCCTTTCTATTTTCCCATTAACAAACAGCAGTAAAAATCCTCAAAAAATATTTTTTAAAATACATAGCTATGTTAGGACATAGCAAGGGAAAGGGGCTAGCTAAGAAAACATACTGCCAATCCAAGAGAAAGAGAAAAACTCAGGAGGGAAAATAAAATAGTAACCAACAGCTATAAAAAAGAGATAAAAGCAGACCAAACCCCTGGTACCTACAGGAAGAAGAGGTGATAAATGGCTATCACAGGAAGGGGAAGGGACCCACTTACTTAACCTAGAGAAGACAGCTGGGCTAGTATGTTTAATCGTTCAGGAAGTATTTACTCAGGACTGCTGGGTACCAGGCATGGTTCTGGATTCTCCAACACAACCTAGTAATGCTTTATGCCTAGCATAGAATTTGTTAGACAACAAAGACTGAGTACTTCGAGTACTGAGGGAAAAAAAAAAAAAAAAAACAGTATAAAATTACTCCCAGGTGTCCCTCCAGTATGATTTAAAAAGATGATCAGGCTCCAATAACAAGTAGAGGCGTATTTAGATAAAAAGTGTTGAATTCTGTTTTAGGAACACCAAGTTTGAAAAGCCAGCAAGATACTCTGGTGGAGACATCCTGATGGAGGCAGCCAACAAGCAGGCCTGGTCCAAAGTTCAAGAGAAAAGGCCAAGGCTACAGCCACAGATTTTGGAAATTACGTCATGGAGACTATGACTAAAATCTAGAATGGATAATATGACTCAGAAAGAGAGTCTCAAATAATACATTGTGGTGCCTGACTGCTAATCTGACTGATTATTACTATAAATGGCACATAATCAGAAGAAATGTAATACAAATCAATTATAATATTTAAAAGCCCATCAATCAATCAAAAAAATCAATGTGTAAAATCTGTGTGAAATAACAATTCCTTTTCTCTATTAATAAGGACACGATAAAATAGAATATAATGGAATGTTGGAGCTAAAGAGGGCCTTAGAAATTCATCTCCTTCATATTGTGACAATGAAGAAACATTTATAGAGATCATGAAACTTGTTCAAAGTCAACCAGCTAGTTATTGTCAAGGTCAAAGCATCATCTCCACAAGGCAAGAATCTGATTTTTAAAAAAACTACTGGTCCTATAAGATCTCTTATGGGTTCCTAAATAAACTATTCATTTAAATTAATTTCATACATATATATTTTCTTAATTTTTTTATATTTTATTCTCTAAGAGAAAAAAAAAGTCAATTTTCTTCCTGATGTCTCTTATAGTAATTGCTTCAGACATTATCATTCCTTTCAGCAATATATGAATTACCAGTCCTCTGGCTATCCTAAAAGAAAAAAATTTTTTTCAGCTTTACTGAGGTATCATTGACAAATAAAATGTGTATATATTCAAAATGTAGAACATGGTGGGAGTTTTTTTGCCATTTTTATTATAAATCTACAAATTATAATTGTATATATTTATGGGGTACAAAGTGATCATGTTTTGATATACATATACATTGTGAAATGATTACTATAATCAAGCTAATTAACATATCCATCACCTCACATACTTACTTTTTTTGTGATGAGACTAACGATATACTCTCAGCAAATTTCAAGTATACAAATGTCTAAGGAAATATAATTACAAGAGATAAACCAATAAAATCTACACTGTCTTGGAACGTTAAGAAATAATTTTCCTGGAGAAAAAGAAAGGAAGCTACATCTATTTATCCACTAGTATACCAAAAGAAGAAATAAATGTTTTCCAAAGTAAAAACACCAGAATTTTGATCTCCCACCACCACCAGCAGCTTTTTGCTGATCAAGTATTTGATTAAATGCTTGACTAAATGTTTATTTTTTAATGTGTATATCAAAAAAGACTACAGATATCTTGCGAATGTTCCTATTTTGTAAAAGAAAGACTTAATATGCTTAAATATCAGAGATAAGGAACAGGAAAAATTTCAGATACTCTCAGGTTTTTAATCTGTGACAGTAAGTAGACATTGGTGTCATTACCTGAGATAAGCAGGCAACCCATATTTGAGTAAAGATATGAAGGAAATGATGAAGATGGCAATACAGATATCTGAGGGAAAAATATTAAAAGCAGAGAGAACATCAAGTGCAAACGCCATGAGCTAAGTGTGAACTTGGTGTATTTAAGGAATAGCAAGGATGGCTGGAGTATATACCATAATAAAGGAACAGCAGGAAACTAAATCAGAGCTATAATGAAGGAGTAGGTCACAGAAATCAAAGTACATTCTCAGACCTTAATGGAACTAAACTAAAAATCAACAACAAAAAGATATCTAGAAAGTCCCCACATACTTGGAAATTAAACACACTTCTAAATGACCCATGAGTCAAAGAAGTTTCAAGGGAAATAAAAAAAAAAATTTCAACTAAATGAAAATGAAGATACAACATATCAAAATTTGTGGGATACAGCTAAAGCAGTATGAGAGCAAATTTATAGCATTCAATGAATATATCAGACTAGAAGAAAGAACTAAAATCAGTACTCTAAGCTTCCACCTTAAGAAACTAGAGAAAGAAAACTAAATGCAAATCAAGCAGGAGGAAGGAAATAATACAGACTAGAACAAAAATCAATGAAACTGAAAATAGAAAATCATTACAGAAAATTAATAAAATCAAAAGCTGATTCTTTGAAAGATCAATAAAACTGAAAAGCCTCTGGCTATACTTACCAAGAAAAAATTTGAGAAGACACAATTTTCTAATATAAGGAACCAAAAAGAGGACATCACTACTGATCGCACAAACATTTAAGGATAATATAAGGATACTAGTGTAGCATAACTCAATGCCCATAAATTTGATAACTTAGATGAAATACAGTAAGTACTTGAAAGACAAACTACCAAAACCCACCCAAGAAGAAATAGCCTTAATAGCCCTACATTTATTAAAGAAAACGAATTTTCTGTTAAAAAACTTCCAAAAAAGAACATTCCAACCCCAGAGGTTTAATTGATGAATTCTACCTAACATTTAAGGAAAGAATAATACCATTTCTATACAACCTCTTCCAGAACATATGAAACCACTTTTCAAGTCATTTTATGAGCATTACCCAAAAATCAGAACTAGGCAAAAACATAACAAGAAAACTATAGACCAAAATCTCTCATTAACATAGATGAAAAAAATCCTCAACAAAATATTAGCAAATAGAGTCCAGAAACATATAAAAAGACTAATACATCATGATTAACTAGGATTCACTCCAAGAATGCAAGGTTAGTTCATCATTCAAAAATTGATCTGTATAATTCATTATATTAAAAGACTAATAAGAAAAGCTATATATCATATAATATCAATAGATTCAGAAAAACATTCAACGAGATTCAAAATTCTTTCATAATAATAATTATCAGCAAATTAGAAATAGAGAAAACTTAATGGTATCTATAAAAACCTACAGCCACATCATACTTAATGGTGAGAGACTGAAGATCAGGAAAGGCTGGGAAGTCCTCTCTCATCACTCCTATAATGGAGAAACCTGGTAGATACCACCTTAGATTAAGATTAGCATTACAGGAGATGAATCATGTTTTTAGCATGCACCTCCTCATATGATGGGATGAGAAAGGCACTTCACTTCCATGGTACTTTTCCCAAAAGCCCATAACCCCAATTTAGTAAAAAGGAAAACATCAGACAAACCCAAGTTGAGGGATATTCTACGAAATACCTATCAAGATCATGAAAACCAAGGAAAGATTAAGAAAGATTAAAAACCAAGAGAAGACGAAGGAGGCATGACAACTAAATACAACGTGGTATCCTGGATTAGATCCTGAAACAGAAATATAAGGATATTAGTGAAAAAACTGATGAAATCCCAATAAAGTCTGCAGTTTAGTTTATAGTGATATTATCAATGTTAATTTCCTAGTTTTCACAAACGTACCGTGGTTATGTAAGATGTTAGCTTTAGGGGAAACTGGTGAAAGATACACAGGAATTTTCTGTACTATCTTGGCAACTTTTCTGAAAATCTAAAATTATTCCAAAATAAAAATTGTATTTAAAAAAAGTAAAAGGACAGAAAAAGTTATACTGTGTAAACACTAACCAAAAGAAAGCTGGAGTGACCACACTAATGTTAGATAAAGTAGGTTTCAAAAAAAGAATATTTCAAAGGATAAACAATGATAAAGGGTCAATTCACCAAGAAAACAACAATCCTAACTGTATACACACTTAAGTACAGAGTTTCAAAATACTATAATTGTTTAGGTATTTTGTGTACTAGTAAAAAATGATTTGAAAGGAGGAATAGACAAATCCACAATTATAGTTGGAGACTTCAATACTCTATAATCAATGAAACAAGTTATAAACACAATAAAATACCACTATACACCACTAGAACGGATTAAAATTAAAAAGACTGATCATACCAAGTGTTCTTGAGTATACGGAGCAACTCATACTCTCATATACCTCATATACTGCTGGCAGAAATGTAAAATGGTACAATCATTTTAGAAACAGTTTAGCAGTTTCTTAAAGAAGTAAACATACACCTACTACATGACCCAGCCTTTCCACTCCTAAATGTTTACCAGAGAGGAAGGAAAGCACATGTTCACATAAAGATCTGTAAATGAATGTTTCTAGACACTAAGTTTGTAATAGCAAAAAACTGGAATTTACCCAAATGTCCATCAACTGATGAATGGATAAACAAAATGTGTTATAACCATAAAATGGAATGATTATCTACAATAAAAGAGTACACTATTGATAAGTGCAACACCACAGATGAACTTCAAAATAATTATGTTGAATGAAAGAAGCCAGATAAAAGAGTAGACACTGTATGAACCATTTCTATAAAATTCTAGAAAGTGCAAACTAATCTATACTAACAGAAAGCAGATCAGTGATTGCCTGAAATGGGAGGGATTCAGGGCAGGGAGAGAGGGATGACAAGGGAACACAAAGTAATTTTTAAGGGTGATGAATATGTTCATTATCTGAATTGTGATGATGGTTTTACAGGTGTACACGTAAGTCAAAACTCATCAAGTTGCATAGCTTACATATGTGCAATTGTTGGATGTCAATTATACCTCAATAAAAGCTGAAAAAAATAAAAAAAATACATGTACCATATGACTAAGAATTCTTAGCCATTTATCCAAGAGATAGAAAAACGTATGTCTACATTCCATAACAGGCAAAATTATTCTATAGTGACAAAAAGATGAACAGTTGCCTAGGATCAGGGTGGGGAGTTAACTGCAACAGGACACCAGTGACTTTTTGGGAGTGACAAAAATGTTCTCTATTTCATGCTGGTTATATAGACATGTTCATTTGTCAAAATTTGAACTATATACTTATTTTATTTAAATTATACCTCAATACAGTTATTTTCCCCAAATGGGGGGGGGTGGAGGGTTTTGGTGGCCCAATCTAGAAAACTAATCTGGAGAGAAAATTTTAGACTTGGGCTCAGAAAAGATAAGCAACTTACCCAGAGTCTCTCAGTAAGTAAAAGAGCAAGACTCAGCCTCAATGAATAAATCCGGATCTGTCTTAATGTAGAGTATTTCCAACACAACATACTGATTCTCAATGCCCAACATACTTGCTAATTGGGATGACCTCTATTATTAATACATTGAAATTTAAGAAAAATGCATTTGTTTCCTTAAACAACAACTTTCTTGAATCTTTCAAGTACCTGCTGGTACAATGCCATTCATTCCCCAGGAGATGCCTAGCAAATAAGTACTTAATAAATATTTTGTATGTTTTAACCCGAATTCATATGATTTATTATAAAGCAACTATTAATACTATTATTAACATCTCTGATTGGAGGGAAAATTACATTATAAAGCACATCCATACACAAGGATATAATAGATTTTGCAATTATTTCTAACATGATCACCATATATCAGTATAAGCCAAAAGTGGTGACTATGAAGAACTAAGTCTGAACACTTTCTCTATGCTTCCTACATTCGATGGCCAACATGATCAATGAAAGATACTTAAAATAACCAAAATATCCAAGTTGAAAGTTGTACAGATTTAAAAGATCATTGGACTTTATTCCATGGTTTAATTCTCTGCATGTAACCCTAATTTTAAGAAAGCTATATAAATTTTACCACTTGGTATAGTCAGCAGTTTAATTCTTAATGCAAATACTAAGAAACCACTGTACAGTTCAACTTAACAAGACTGGAAGCCAAACAACAGAATTCCCACTTTTTATAGGGAACTAATTAGCTATGATTTAGGACAAAACTCAATCTTCCTATGTCTCACTTAGCTACTTCCCAAGAGTGTTGATATGAGTTAATTGTTCATGAAGACAAATATATACACACATATACATAAATGTATAATATATACATACACATGTTATAATATGATCACATTGTAGTTACATAACTACATTAAAATCTGTAAAATCATTCATTTTAATATTATTGTATTTAATATTACTGTATGAGTTAATTGTTCACGAAAACAAATATATACACACATATACATAAATGCATTACACATACACGTTATAATATGATCACATTGTAGTTACATAACCCATTCAAATCTGTAAAATCATTCATTTTAATATTACTGTATTGATATATTTTCTTATATTTTATAGATTCACTTTAATATATTTTATTATTTTATGTTATGAAATATTATCATAGACATTTATAAGCATTTTAAATAAACAAGATGAAAACTTTGCTCAACTTCCTCATAACTGCATGTTAAGTTCCAGGTCTTTTCAATGACACTATATGGGTCACTTATATATTGATGCAAATAGTTTACTTTTTATTTTTAAGCTTCTCCTACAGATCCCATGAGAGCATTTTCTGCTTTCTACTGATATCACAGAGAGAGCCTTCTGAAGCTTCAGTAAGTAGGAAAAAAGAAACAGATGCCTCCCATGGTTGTTCTCATTACAAATGACAAGGAAATGGAGTTGGGAAATAATCTTCACAGCCCTTATATTCAGAGACCTAGTACTTTTCCAAAACGGAGAATTCAGGGTTTGCCAATGACTTAAGTAATTTGGCCTTAGCAATAATGGAAGCTATACAGCTGGAATCCATTATATACTCCTCTTAATACGTTAAACAGTGATCCCTCTGTCCTAAAAAAAAAAAAAAAACGAAAATGAAGATGCCTGCAATTTCTATGTGGAAAGGCAAGTCATTTGTACATTATCTTCACAGAGAATGACAACTTGGGCAATTTTAAAAAATTGGGACCTCCTGGAATCATTAGAAGTACAGGGACTGGGGATGGTACTCCCCAAAACAGGTAAAGGACTCCAACATCCACCTTGTTTCTCTTTTTTTAAGAAAAAATAATACACCAAATACCTCATCTCCTAAAAGACAGCCTTATAGCCAAGAGTCTTCTAACCAATAGTCTAGCCCTATAAACATTTATTGTAAAAAACCTGTAACTCCCTTCTTGTATGGAAAGAAAAAAAGTTAGATGATGTAAGTAAATCATGCACAGAAAAACAGAAACATCTAAAGGCTACTAACTATATACCTCATTACTGAGATGCTAGAAATTACGTGCTAGAAAGTTTATCACTTTTGTTTTCTTAAAAATGTAGGCTTGGACCATTTATATATTACTGGCAGAAGTATAAATTAGTAAAAGCACTTTGGAAAACTGTTTAGCAGTATCTTTTAAGCTGGATGTGGGCATATGCCATGACTAATCATTCTACTTCTATGAAGATACCTAAAAGAAATGCATACAGATATTCACCAAGAAACTCGTACATGAATGTTTATAACAGTATTATTCTTAAGCCAAAACCGGGAAACAAGCCAAATGTCCATCAGCAGTAGAATGAATAAATTGTGGTATAGTCATATAATGGAATACTATACAGCAATGAAAGTGAACAATTACTGCTCCATGCAACAATATGGATAAATCTCTTTTTAAATGGTAAGAAAAGCAGCTAGGCAAAAAAGTGCATACTATGGTTGCTACTATATGAAAATAAGTTCAAAATCAGGCAAACCAACCCATGGTGTTAGAAGTCGGGAGAGTAGTTATCCTTTGCATGGAGGCCCAGTACTAAAAGGCAGAAGGCATCAAAAATATAAATCAATAGTGAAAGTAAAAGAAATTTGAGGAAATAGGTCTTAAAAATAAGGGTCTACAAAGGAGTTTTTCACACAATTATTCACTTTTGGATAGCAAAGAGGATAGGTATTTTGAAAGAACGATCACAAGCCAGCTGGGTAGCAAAGCTGGAGTTCTCCCTACTGCCTCGCTGCAGCCCCATTCTAGTCCTGACCACAAGCTGAGAGATGCCAGAGTTCTCAGATGTGATTAGCCATAGGCCCCAGTTCACACTTCTGTTTACTTCCACTGATTTGGCTGCAGAAATCTCACTGTTACACCACTAGGGGGCGCACTTACTCTTTTAAAAAAAAACAAAATGGGGGGCGGAGGGTGGGGAAGAAAAAGGGAAAAAGTTCCTGATTAAAGATGCACTTTATGGCCAGACGCAGTGGCAAGTGCCTGTGGTAGTCCCAGCTACTCAGGAAGCTGAGGCAGGAGGATTGCTTGAGCCCAGGTTGTAGTGCACCATAATTGCACCTGTGAATAGCCACTGCACTCCAGCTTGGGCAACATAGTGAGACTCCGTCTCCAAAAGAAAAAAAAAAAAAAGGTGCACTTTATCTGACTGTCCGGGGAAGGCAAAGTGCAAAATGTTTTAAAACTCACAGCACAAGGTGAAAAATATTTTAAAAGTCACAAGTGACTTTAAAAGTAAGCAACATCCCACCTTTGGGAAAGGAGACAGAAGGAAATTAACATCAATGGGGTACCTATTATGTGCCAAGTGCTCCACACATAATATAACCACTCTGTCCCACTGTTTCACTTGACCAGCCTTTAAAAAAGTAAAAGAAAAAAAAAACACTCTGGGAAATGGGAAATATATTTCCATTTTAGAGATGAGAAAACTAGGGATTGAAAACCATAAGTAACTTGTCCATGGTCACACGGATAGTAAACTGTAGAACTGGATATATAGCCTAAGTCTATCTGATCCTATTGCCCACTATGCAAAAATATTAGAAGTTGCATTCTGGTCATCTTAAATATGCTTCATTCCATTAAGCGGTATGTATTTATATCACAACAAAGAACAAGAAAGAACAAAAAAAATCATACACAAACACACAAAAGTTAAGGAATGTCAAGCAGTAATGAATTGCCAACTGAAGGATGCAGCCACTAAGTAAGTAATCTGGGAATTCAGAGAAGCCTGGGCCCCACGTGGTTTCAGCAGTTATGGAAGGCGTTATGAAAGACGCAAGATTACAGCTGGATCCTGGGGATGGTAAATGTTGGATAGCTGTATAATGAAAGAGTATTCCAAAATTAGCTGGGCGTGGTGGTGCATGCCTGTAGTCCCAGCTATTTGGGAAGCTGAGGCGGGAAGATTGCTTGAGCCCAGGAGTTCAAGGCTGCAGTGAGCCATGAGCATGCCACTGCACTCCAGCCTGGGTAATAGCACAAGACCCCTGTCTCAAAAAAAAAAAAAAAAAAAAGGTATTATTCCGGAATGGGGAAAAGCAGAGTTAAGGATGAACACAATGTGTCTGAATAATAGTGAAGAAGCCAGCATAACTGCTTCAAAAAGTGAAGGATTAATTGGAAACAACCCAAAATGTCCATCAACTGATGAATGGATAAACAAAATGTGTTATATCCCCACAATGGAATACTATTCTGCAATAAAAAGGAATAAAATACTGATACATGCTACAACATGGATGAGCCTTGAAAACATTATGCTAACTGAAAGAAGGTAGTCACTATATATGGCTATATATTGCCCGATTCCATTTATAGGCATGTCCAGAATAGGCAAATCCATAGAGTTGGAAAGCAGATGAGTGATTCCCAAAGGCTGAGAGGGTTAGGAAGTGAGGAGTAATTGCTAAGAGTACAGGATTTCTTTTTGGGGTGAAGAAATGTTCTAAAATTGACTGTGGTGATGGTTGCATAATTCTGTGAACACACTAAAACCTACTGAAAAGTACACTGTAAATGGGTGAACTACATAGAATATGAATTCTATCCCAATAAGGCTGTTAAAAAAAAAATGAGGGACTGGTGGGACATCACACTGCACAGCTAAAATGGAGTCACTTATGGAGTATTCTAAATTACAGGCTTGACTGGACTTTATCTGGCAGAAAATTAGGGGTATATGAGAAAAGATTTACTTAAGGAAAACACAGTATGCATACTTAGGACTCTTCTATAATAATATTATTCACATGTTTTAAGTACATTCCTAAAATATATGCCAACATCACAAAGAAGAGCAAGAACAGGAAAAAGATGCTGTGACATGATTTTGACTGAGACACAAGCTGTGACTATTAGGAAAGTTGTTTTGCTCCAGTGCTAAATGCCACAGATGGGTATATCAGCATCATATTTACGCAAAACCACAAATTCATCTGTGTCAAATCTTTTAATACAGTAATATTCTAAACTTTAATGAAAATAACATTTATAACTGACTTGTCAGTGTAATTTGTTTTTCACTGGATGACTGTATATAATAACGCTTTATTTAGATACTGGATTCAATTTAATGCCATCAGAACCTTCACTAATATAAAGTATTTTCCTCCTGATAGTTACACACATTTGACTCTGAATTCCAATTGAACATAATATTCCAAAATAGTTTTAATATACAAAATAAGAGAGCTAAAGAAACAAATCTAACACACAAAAGCAGAGCAAAATATATATGTATATATGAATATTAAATATCCAATACAGAGGAAAAGGTAAGGCACTCAAAAATAAACCTGAATATCATTGACAGTGGGGGGAAAAAGGACTCAGTACTAAGTTCTATAGCACTAGAAAGTACGAGTGAACAAAAGGAATAAATTACATTTAAAATAGAAGGCTCAATACATGAGAGCAGATGAGGAGGCTTTAACAGAGGCAAAATTTGGAACGCGTTTATGAGATAATCCCACCCCCTCCCCTGAATCCCAGGGAAGAAAGAATCTTTCAGGCAATCTTGGCATAATCCCTCCATTAGTTGATTTAAAGTGAAATCCCACTTTCCCCCAGGAGGTGGTGAGATGGTACGAATACAAAAGAAGAATTCAGCTGGAGAACCCATACACAACCAACCTAGTGTTCCCCTTCTGAGTCACCTTGCAAACCTCCTTCAAGGTAGGTGAGCCACAAGAAACTAAAGGAGATATCAGATCTCTCTTAAAACTCTCCTAAGAATGAGATGGCCCATCTGTCTCTATAAGGGCTTTGTAAGTTCCAGAACTAAGTGAAACTTATGTTCTGTGTCTGAGAAATAAAGACAACTTAGACAACCTGGTTTGCTAACAAAGAATAAAAACAAATAGAAAACAAATAAGCTTTCCTAAAAAAGAAGCCTTATCACTGATATCTAGAATAAGGTGTCTGCTATCGCAAGTAAGTAGAACAAGATTCTCCATTTCCTAATTCTAAGCCAGTGTTTATACTAAAGAAAAGAATTCAGTAGAATAGGAGCTTATTTCAAATCATTAAGTGCTGTATGTTAAAAGAAATTTATCCAAACGTTCATCAACTGTTTACCCACTTCAAATAAAAGAACTGTGGGAAAAGGCAAATGCTGACAACTATTGTTTACCATAATAAACATGCTAATTATCAAGGAATAAAATGGGTTAAAAGTTGGATTATTCTCTAAGTAAACACCAAAAACACATACTGTTCATTCATACACAAATAAAAGTTTTCTTTTAAATAAATAGGTAGAAATGATGACAGCAAACCACAGATGACCAAAAGGGGGAAAAATAACATCAACATAAAGTCTAAGATGCAGAAACATTTTTAAATGATAGAATTATCAAAGGGAATGGTCTAAATGGTAAGCATGCTGGTACTCTGACTAAAGTAAGAACAGAAATTCAAGATTCCACTATTAGACTAAAGAATAATTAAGAAAATAGAAGTCCTAGAGAGGAAATTTTTTTCATAGGATCATTCAGTGAATAACGGAGGACTGAAAACAAGAAAAGAGAACAAGCTCAGTACCTGAAACTGGCACTGAGCTAAGGAAACAAGGATGATAAATATCCTTGGAAGTAAATAAATAAAACAAGTTTTCAAAATCTGATTCTAAAAAACAAAAACAGAAGTGAAGACTAATTTGTCAAAAGGGAAAAAATGTTTTGTAAGTTAAGGAAAAATTTTAAAGTACATATACACAAATGCCTTAGGAAATTTTGTTTCTAAAGTATTTTCATCAATATGTTCATTAATATTCACTGTACTCACTTTTAAGATGCTAAATCTACAACCAATTTTTTAAATAGTTCAAAAAAGTCTTGTAAATATTTACAATAACCATTTGCCTTAAGCAATTCTGTAGAGCCTGTGAGATGGTTTGAAACTTAAATGAGAGCAGGCTCAATTAAATTTAAAAAACCTCTCAGGCAAAATTATAAAGCTCATGTAACAAAAGTAACATAAATAGGATATCCTAAAGAGCAAATTGAACTATCATACTTGTGGATTTTTTTCTATATAATAAATACCATATAAAGTTGATCCTCTACAATTAACTTAAAATTAATCACAGGATACCGTGACTATTAATACATACACACACACACACACACACACACACACTTTTTACCTTTAATACCTCAAGGTTGTTTCCCCAGCATTTTCTGCCCCAAGAAATGCTAAACTTACTAAATCTTATGTGAGAAAAACCAAAGCCAGGAAAGAAAAAGAGGATGATGTTCAACTCAAAGCATCAGTTGTTCTGCTCCTCCTTCTCCAAACAATATTCTATAAGTTAGGTATCTTACTTGATTTCAGTTCTCAAATTCGTAAGTCCACACCCAAACCTAATTTATAACATAATTAAGTGCTATGCATGTGAAAGTACTCCATTCAAGTGGTTAAGTAAATGTGAGCATAACTAACCTATCAGAAAACATGCCTCCATGCTGGGGGGTGGGGGGGAGCAATGTCACAGAAAGACTAGGAAATACCTGAGCAGATAGACAGCCCTTTCGATATCACTGAGGCCTTCATCGACTGTCAATCTTTCTATTTCTTCTGGTGTCTGTCAAACGTAAAATACAAATTATGCACACAAACATCAAATCAGTCTTGTGTGCCCCACCCGACCCCCACCCTCTACGAGTATAGACTAATGAAAAAGTTTCCCCCTTAAACATTAACAATGAAAACTAATCAAGGATCTGAGGATACTAGGCTACATCAACCACAGATATTTCCAATTGGGTGGTTGAGTTTTGGGGGTATTTTTTGGTTTTGGTTTTTACTCTTCTAGATTATAGATTGCAGCTTGGGAATCATATCGTGGCTTCAGAACCTTGCTGAAATCAATTTCATATGCATGTATAAAATAAATATTTATATATGTATGTTGTGTATATATATATGTATATACATACACACGCACACTTTTTTTACCTTTAATACCTCAAGGTTATTTCCCCAGCATTTTCCACCCCAAGAAATGTTAAAAAGGGGATGGATGAAGGCTGCAACCGAGTGGGAACGCAAAGGACAAGATCTGGAGTGGGGGAGGGAAGGGAATAAACTCTGGGGCTGGAAGGGAATCAAAGATTGGAGATATTGCGGCAGGTGGGAGAGAGAAGAGCTAAAGCAGCTAGTAAGAGGACGGCCAGGGAAAGGCGGGGGGGGGGGGGGGGGTCGTAAACCAGCTTTGCCAGCGGTGAGAGCTGGAGCCTCTGGAAGGAAGATGACTTTGCGGGGTCGGGGAGAGGGTGGGGGTGGGGGGAACAAGCTGAAGGTTGACTCTCTCAAGGGGGCTGGGGAGCAGGGTCCCAGCTAGAGTCCTGGAGGGGCTGGGAGGAAAGGGTGTGCAGGGACTTAGGATGAGGGCGAAGGGTCGACAGGGCTTTGAAGACGGGGACCAGGATGAATCCGAGAATGGGTGCTGGTTGGGAAGCGAAGGGAGGCCGGGCTGCCTTGGGGACAGAGGGACCCAAGCTTGATCTGATGGAGGGCTGGGGGGTGAGGATGGGACCTGGGGTGGTCCCAGGGAAAGGTGGGGAGAGGAGTGGGGACTGTGTGGTCCGAGGGGTAGGCCCGGGGCCAGAACCCAGACACCATCAGGGGACCAGGGCTGGCGGAACCCACGAGAGGACCGGAGCGAAGCGGGCTGTGACTGCGAGGGGCAGCCCTTGCAGGGGGCGGGAGAACGGGGCCGCAACTGAGGGGCCACGGCTGCCTGAGGGGGTAGGTCGCTGGGGCTGCCCCCTGACAGGGGCTCGGCCGTTCCTGGAGTTGGGGGGGCGGCTAGGACGCCTCAGGAGGGTCAGGGGCCGCGGGGCTGGCTACGGGTCAGGGAATGGGTCAGGGACCAGTCCTTCAGGGCTAGGGATCCAGATTGGGAGAACCGGGGCTGAGAGGAAGAAGGGGCTCCGGGAGGGGCCGGTTCTGGGTGACACCGCAACCGGGGGCTGGAGGAGGACGGAGGGGCCGGTCCGACTCTGAGAGGGTCCCGGGTCGCCTCAGGGAGGAGACGGTGGCGGAGTGGGACAGGGGTCGGCGCCGGGCTGAGAGGGGCCAGCGGGCCGGGCGCCCTGATGGCAATTTCTCTCCCCGGGGCGCACCTTGAGGCTCCGGCGGACCGGCCTCTCGATGATGGTGAGCTCCTGCAGGTCCTCCATGTAGCCGAACAGGCTGTTCTGACTGAAATCCATCGCAGCGGCTGGCGGCGGCGGCGGATGCATGGACCGCCGGGCCGGAGCGGCCCCGGGATGCCTGACGCGCGCAGCCCCGCGGCCGCCCACCAGCAGGACTTTCTCCCGCTCTCGCCCGCGGCAGCCCAGCGAGAAGCTGGCGATCGGCGGGAGGAGCAGCACGGCCCTTTGAGGGGGCGGGACGGGCGGGCGGGCGGCGGGGGCGGGGCCGGGGGCGGGGGAGCCGCGGCAGTGCCCGCCTCGGCCCCGCCCCCTCCCTGGAGTCGCGCGCACGCGGCCGGACGCAACCGCCGCGCAACGACGCAGCGCCCTTATCGCCCCTCTGCGCCCTCTCCTCTGCCCTCCTCTCCTCTCGCCCCGCCCCCAAGCGAGCGCGCCCTACCCCGCGGCGCGTGCGCACAGCCTTCCACCCACAGCCGGCGGAGGTGGAGGGGCGGAGGCGGAGGGGCGGAGGCGGAGGGGCGGGGGCGGGGACGGGGCGGGGCTGGGGTGGGGCCGGGGGCGGAGAGGCAGAGCCAATGAGAGGGCAAGCAGAAGAGAGGGCGGTGGGCTGGAGTCTGGCTTCCCCCGCTCAAGTAGCCTCCCAGTTATCCCTACGACTGCCACCCGACCTGGCGGACTGCGAACGTGGAGTCACCCTAGCACAGCTCTAGCCCTGAGGAAGGGGTGTGTGGGAATACAGTCCTGGAGGAGCCAACATTTGGGGAAGGGCAGCGCTCAGAAAAGCCTCTTGAAGGAGAGACACTTAAACTGAATCTTAAGTGCAGTCAAGGTAGAGCTTGGGGTTCAGGAAACGAGTGCCTGGCATGGTGGGTGGAAGAGAGAGGACACTAGGGCCTTTATGAAGAAAGGCCATGCTGTAGACAGCCACGTGGAGTCGCTTGCTCTTGGTTCTGTTAAGAATAGGAAGCGATAGAAGGGAGATTGGGGCGATTTTTTGAACCTTGGGGACAATAGTTATGTTGTTCATACTCTTCAGCTCGTCAGAGTCAGCAAGGCCCCTCTCTTTAATTTTTATTTTCCACTCATTCCTTCTCCACACTCCCCTTTCCTCTACCCGCCATATGCACCCTCTTTTGTATGTTTAACTATTTCCCAGTGCATGTACTGTATATATCCTGGAAAGAGACATGGTTTATGTGCCTTTTTTTTTTTTTTTTTTTTGAGACAGTCTCACTTTGTTGCCCAGGCTAGAGTGAGTGCCGTGGCGTCAGCCTAGCTCACAGCAACCTCAAACTCCTGGGCTCAAGCGATCCTCCTGCCTCAGCCTCCCGAGTAGCTGGGACTACAGGCATGCGCCACTATGCCTGGCTAATTTTTCTATATATATATTTTTAGTTGTCCATATAATTTCTTTCTATTTTTTAGTAGAGACAGGGTCTCACTCTTGCTCAGGCTGGTCTCGAACTCCTGACCTTGAGCGATGCACCCGCCTCGGCCTCCCAGAGTGCTTGGATTACAGGCGTGAGCCACTGCGCCCGGCCTATGTACCTATTTTTAATATATATGAATGGTATTATCCTAAGAACTCATTCTGTTTCTTGTTTTTCCCTCTACTTAATGTCTTAGGGATCTATCCATGTGGCTCTATATACCAGGAGTTCAGGAATTCTGACCACTAATATTTGATCTGTGTCTAACACGTTTTACTTACTAATTCTTCAAATGGTGGACAGTTAGGTTGCCAGCAGTTCCTTGCTACCACCCACCGTAGGCAATGCTGGAATGAGTATTAGATGTGTCCCTTACAGACCTTAGGAAAGAAAGAAAACTGCTGGGTCACGAAGTCTACAGTGCTTGCTTTCATTCTGTCATGTAGCTCTCCAGAATGGAGTTGCCAGTTCACACTCTCACCAATGGCACATAAAAGTAAGCAGATACCCATTTCCCCATTTTATATACTAATATTGTATATTTTCTAATGTCCTAATTTATATCAATCTGATATCAATAAAGTAGTGTCACATTGTAATTTTCATTTGTATTTCTTTGATAATTAGTGGTAGTAACCATTTTTCCATATACTTAAGAAGCATTGAGATTTTTTTTTTGAGACAGAGTCTCACTCTGTTGCCCAGGGTAGAGTGCATTGGCATCAGCCGAGCTCACAGCCACCTCAAACTCCTGGGCTCAAGCAGTACTTCTGCCTTGGCCTCCCGAGTAGCTGGGACTACAGGCATGCGCCACCATGCCCAGCTAATTTTTTCTATATATTCTTAGTTGTCCAGCTAATTTCTTTCTATTTTTTAGTAGAGACAGGGGTCTGGCTCTTGCTCAGGCTGGTCTTGAACTCCTGACCTTGAGCCATCCTCCCTCCTCGGCCTCCCAGAGTGCTAGGATTACTGGCATGAGATTTTTTTCCTTCTGTGAATTACCTCTTTACATCCTTTGCCTATTTTTCTGCTGGATTTTGAATGAATTGAAGGAGTTTCTTATGAATTATAACATTAATCCTTCATCAGTTTTGGACATTACAGATATTTGTCCCAATCTTTCATGCATCCTGTTAACTCAGTCTTTGCTATCCTACAATGAAAGAGAAATCCTTAATTTTGATGTAACCAAATGCTACAGCCTTGTGGAGTGTGATTTTTGAGTCTTTTTTAAGAATATTTTCCCACCCATAGTTGCAAAATATTCTCCTAGATTTTCCCCTATTTGACTTCTACTTTTATTTATGACAGTTAGGTCTTAATCCATCTGGAGTTCACCTTGCATACAGTGTAAGTAGGAATACGATATTATTATCCCTACTTAGTGAGCCAGTTTTACTAGCAGCACACACCAAACAATCCATCTTTTCCCTTCCGATGTGTGATGACATCTCTATCATATGCCAAGTTCCCAGAAACACACATGTCTGTTTCTGGGCTCCTGTTGCTGTTTTATTGATCTAGATCTGTTCCTATGCCAATGCTGTGCAGATTTTATTGCTATAGCTTAGTTATACATCCTAAGATCTGGTAGAATGAATTTCCCCACTCTTTGCTCTTTTTCTTCACTTTTGCCTTTGAACCTCAAAGTGAAAATGGTCAGTGGTGACCCCCACAGCTAAAATGTAGGTTTTCTGATCCTTACTCTAGTAAGAAAGCATGAAGGGAAATGGAAAGGGACAAAAACATGATGAGATGAGGATGGAAAAGAGACAAAGACATGAGGAGGTGATTTTCCTGAGCCTCCCTTCTCTGTCAATTTCTGAAATTCTCCTCCTTTTCCCCTTGATTTGTAACTGATACTAAATATTACTTGCAACTTTACCCTGTTCCAGGTAAGAAGTATTATCTCATATTTGGATTTTGTAACAATATAATTTATTATATGATTATATTATTATATATTATATTATATATAATATATATTATACTATAAAAATGATGACATTCTTAACACATTGACTGCCATGTGAGTTATAGTTAACTCAGGCTAGTTTTGGGCCCGGGACATTGTGAAGCAAAACCCTGCAGTTGGTTCGTCAAAATATTAATTGTTGCTGTTCTTATTCTTACAAATAATATTGACATTTTAATTCTAAAAACGTGGATTGTGTTGCATATAACTCACATACGGAAAACAATAAAAAATAACAAATTATAAAGGATCGTTTTGTTTTAATAAAATAACTTGGCCCCAAGGAAATAATTTTTTTTTCCAGTGTGGCAGTGAATGTGTTAATGAACAATTGATTGAATACGCAGATATAGCTTTGATGTTGCCTGTTCCAGGGCAGGAGGTTGATGAAAGGAAAATGCTCAATTTGAGGACTGGAATCTGTAATTGCTCTAATTACCACTGTGGTGGAAGTAGCCCACCCCAGCCTCGCTGCCAAGAAACCTGAGTCCCACTCCTGGCTCTGCCAGTGACATGTGGCAGAAAGACTCGTGGAGCCCTATTTTCCTTATCTGAACTGCTTTCATGCCTGCCGTCTTAGTGTTCCCCCACAGCAACCCTGTGAAGTGCAGAAAAGATATATCACTATTCCAGTTTTACAGATAATGAAATGGAGGCTCAGAGAAGTTATATGACTTAGTCATAAACACACATCTAAGGGAAGCTAGATTTATCCACTTCATTTATCTATTTAACAATAGCATGGTGCTAAGTACATGGACATTAGAGCGGAACTGCCGACATTAAAGCATGGTTTGAATCCATGCTCTGCTACTTCCTGCCTTCCACAAGGTACTTAATTTCTCTGTCCCTCAATTTACCCATCTCTAAGATAGAAATAATAGTAGCACTTATCACAAAATGTTGTTGTCAGAATTAAATGAGATAATATGCATACATTGTTTAGAGAAATTCCCAGCACAAGTGTTTGCTATTACTGTTGCCACCAGACCAGTGTCCTCTGAACCCAGGTTTGCAAAAGATTCAATAAACAGCACTGAACCGATCGATTATTGTGGGAGGCCAAATAATGCTTTTCCAAAGATGTCCACATCCTAATCCCCTGAACCTGTAAATTAATTACCTTACATAGCAAAAGAGACTTTGATGTGACTAATTTAAGGATCTCGAGATGGGGAGTTTATCCTGGATTGTCCAACTGAGCTCGGTGTAATTACATGAAAGAGGGAGGCAGAAGTTAAGTGTCAGAGTGATGCTATGTAAGAAAGGCTTGACTGGCCATTGCTGGCTTTCAAGATGGAAGGGACTATCAGCTGGCACCCTGCAGAAGTTGGAAAAGAAAAAAAAAAAAACTTTGAAAATTCTCCCCAAGAATCTCCAGCAGGGAATGCAGCCCTACTGACACCTTGATTTTAGTCCAGTGAACACAATTTTAGACTTCTAACTTCCAGAACTATAAAATAATAATTTAATAATTTTCTGTTGTTTTATGCCACTAGGTTGGAGATAATTTGTTACAGCAGGAATAGGAAACTAATGCAATTATCTACATTAGAAAAATATTTAAATTTGATTTCTACCTGAGATCTTATACAAAAAAACAATTTCAAGTGAATGAAAACTGAAATATTAAAGGCAAGTTTCACAAACTTTTGGAAGAAAATATAGAAGAATAACTGAATAGGGAAAAAATTTTTAAAAAACAAGCTATAAAATAAAAAATTGGTAAATCTAACTACTTTAAAATTAAGAACTTGTATTCATTGAAAGATACCACAAAGACCATGACAAAACAAACTATAGACTGGGAAAAGACATTTATAACCCATTAATCATAGAAGGATTACTATCCAGAATCCAGAACTCCAAAAAATCAGTAAGAAGACAACTAAATAGAAAAATGATTCCTTGCACCCATCTACTATAAAAAAAAATAAATACATAAATAAGAAAAAAAAAGAAAACTGAGCAAAATATTTTATAGAAGAAGAATCACCAATAAACCTATGAAAAGGATATCAACCTCAATTAATCATAACTAACAAAACATTAATTAATAATAAGTAAACTAATCCTCATTAATAAAAAGGGAAAGGCAAATTTACACATCCACCAAACAGGCAAAAATTTAAAGGTCCACATCAAATGTTTTACAGATGTCAAGCAAGAGGAACTCTTACACTTTGGCAACCGCTTTGGAAAATAATTTGGCATTAACTGGTAAAACACTAGAGAAAGTCTTGCACATTAGCACAAAGAGATATGCATAAGAAAGTTCATAGGAATACAAATTGAAATAGCAAAAACCTGGAAAAAAAGATTCATCAAGAGGTAGATACATTAATTGTATTATAATCAATGGAAGGCTGACAGTGAAAATGAACTACAACTACATAATTGAACAAGGTTTAACCTCCCAAACATGTTGAGCAACAAATGCAAATTACCAAAGATTATCTATAGTATGATACTATTCACATACTGTTCAAAAACAATACCATATATAAAATCCATATGTGGTTAAAATGACCAAAACAAAACAAAAAATGTTTCCATCCGGGTGTACAAGCCAAAAACTTAGAAGTCATCCTTACTGCCTCCGCCTCCCTGACTGTCACCCCTTCCACCTCTAATCCATCCTCAGTTACCTCCAAAACTTCTCTTGAATCTGTTCACATCTCTCCATCTCTAGCATAATGACACTTGTCCAAGCTACAATCCTTTCCACCTGGTCACTGTTGTCACTCTGTGGCCCTTCAGTCTTTTATTAGGCAGAATAAGTAGCCAATGATGCAGAAACAGAAAGCATGAAATCTCAGTGGCTTAACACAATGAAGGTTTATTTCATTCTGTGTGTCCTTTAATGTCTGAGTAGATGGCCACTGCTGACAACTGCCCCAGAGCTCCATCTGCAGCCCCAAGCATATCACCATAGGCTGCCTCCCAAGTCAGCAACTGTTCCCTGCAGCTCCCTTATCAGTTTTTTGTTGTTGTTGTTGTTGTTGTTTCATTTTAAGAGATGGGTTCTTGCTCTGTCACCCAGGCTGGAGGGCAGTGATGCGATCATAGCTCACTGCAACCTCTAACTCTCAGGCTCAAGCAATCCTTCTACCTTGGCCTCCAGAGTAGCTGCAACTACATGTGCATGCCACCATGCCTGGCTAGTTGTTTTGAGACAGGGTCTCTCCATGCTGCCCAGGCCAGCGGCCTTGTACTCTTGGACTCAAGAGAGACTTCCACCTCAGCCTTCTGAGTCGCTGTAATCACAGGCATGAGCCACAGCCTGGTTGGTTTCCTTCTCTTCAGCTTGGATCTTAGGTGAACTAGCTTCTGGGCCTTTTGGCTAAGATCAAGTGTAGGATCTCGGGTGAACTAGATCAGGTTCCTAGCAGGCCATACCTGTTGGAATATGCTCAGTGCCTGAAACAATGATTAGCACACAGTAAGGGCTCTGCTAATGTTTACTGAGAAAGTCAGAAGAGAAAGAGGGAAGAAGCAGGGAGCAATGAACTGGCATGTCAGGAGACCTTGTACCACCCTGGTCCGAGCCACCATTATTTCTCACCTGGATCAAGGATGTCTCTGCTTCTGCTCTTCCTCTTCTAAAGTTGTTCCCCAAGCAGCCAGAATGAACCTGTTAACACAAAAGCTAGACACAGTCACCAAGTGTTCTAAACTAGAGTTTCTCAACGTTGGTACAATGAACACTGCAGGCCCGGTACTTGCTAGGGAGGGGAAGAGAAGTGCTCCTGTGCATTGATCCTAGCGGGATCCCTGCCCTCTACGCACTAGATGCCACTATCATACCTCTTCTCAGGCCAGCGAAGATGATGAAAAATGTTTTCAGACATTGTCAAATGTCCCTTGGGGGCAAAATGCCTCCTTCCCACCCTAAGCATAAGATCTCCCCATCTCATGCAGAGAACATCCTTCCATACACCCTCATCTCTCTGATCCCAGGTCCTCCCATTCCCCCTCACCCACTCTGCTTCCTTCATGCACACCGGCCTCCTTGCTGTTCCCCCAACACTCAAGGTATGACCTGGATCCAAGCCACTGAGCCCACCATTCCCTCTGCCTGGAATGCTCTTCCTTTGGATTTTCAAATAACTCACTCCATCACCTCCTTTAGGGTTTGACTCAAATGTCATATTCTCAGCAAGGCCAACTCAGGATGCCTTTTATGAAATTAAAATCCCACTGTATTAGTTTGCTAGGACTGCCATAACAAAATAACACACACTGGGAGGCTAAACAACAGAAATTTTTCTTACAGTTCTGAAAGCTGAAAGTCCAAGATCAAGGTGTCTGCAGGTTTGGTTTACCACAAAGCCTGTTCCTTGGTTTGCAGGTGACAGCCTTCTTGCTGGGGCCTCACATGGCCTTTTCCTCCGTGTGCAGGCATCCCTGGTCGTGTGTCCAAATTTTTCTCTTCCTATAAGGACATAGTCATATTGGATTAGGGCCTGGTTTAACTTAACTGCCTCTTTAAAGGGTCTATCTCCAGAAACAGTCACATTCTGAGGAACTGAGGATAAGAGTTTCAACAAAGGAATTTTAGGGAGACACAATTAAGCCCATAACATCCACCATCACCACTACCAGCAATTATCAGTCTAACGTTCTCAGTACTTTACGTATTCGTATTGTTTATGGTCTTTTTCTCCTCCACTCTCCCACTAAAATGTTGTGTTCCATAAAGGCAGGGATTTTTGTCCATTTTATTCACCATTGCATTCCCAGTGCCTAGAATCATGCCTGGCACGTAGTAGATGCTTGTACATCATTTGTTACAGTAATGCAAAGACATAGCTTCTCCGCTAACTAGCTGTAAACTTGGGAAAATCATTTACCTTCTCTGGGCCTCAGCTCCCTCTGTCCAATGAGGGAATTAGGCTAGATAATATAGGACAAGAATTCTGTTGTATTTGAATCTGAGCGCTGACTTTGCTAGGGGTCCCTAGAAACAGTGTGAGGCAAAGCTTAAGTGCTGATGCTTCGATGGGAGGAGCAATCCCACGGCAGCCAGAGTGGGAGGTGGAGAGAGGCTGGGCAGGATGGGAAGCGATAGAGTACAGTGCTGCCAGGCCGGCCCTCTTCACCCGCGAGAGGGCCGGGGGCTCAGCCACACAGGACACCTCCAGACAGGCTGTACAGAAACCGCAAGCCTGGGAACTGTCCCAGGGAAGGAGGTGAAAGGCTTCCTCCTACTTTCTGCCTTCCATTGGCCAGAATTAGCTCCTGAGGGAGTCAACTCCCTGGCACTTCAGTGGTCTCACCGGGCTCTTTCTGCAGCCTCTGGGGCTGAAGCCCAACACCGCAGGAGGAAGGGGCTGGCCTCAGGCCGCCGCAATCCCTGGTCTCTGGCTCAGCCTAGAGACAGTTGAGACCCCGAGGATCTGAGATGGCCTAGGCTATGTCCAAGACAGGTGGGATGAGGAAAGGAGAGAGGGAAACTGCTGTAGCATCTGGAACAGAGGCCAGGATAGAGCTGGCCAGAAGCATGGATGGGCTCCAGTCTTTGAGAAAGGAGCTCAGATGAGTGCAGGGTAGCGGCAGGCACTTGGGTGGGCTCCGTGGAATCAGTCCTTTTAAAGTCCTGACAGAGGACCCATGTCCCCTGCCTGGCCTCATGAAACTGTTCTAGCAGGGGCCTTGCCCAGGCTCATTACCTGCCCGGCCGGACTGCAGGTGTCCGTGACCACTGACGGGGCCCTGACCTGGCCCGGCAGCCCAGCCGGGAGCTGCTCCATTCGCTGGGGGCGCACAGCTTCCCCCCAGCCCGCCTCCCAGTTGGCCGCCTCCGCCTCTCTTCCTATCGTCACTTTGCAAACTCTCCGTCAACTCCGCCGCCCCCTCAGCTGTCTCCGGAGGGGAAGAGGGCGTCCGCTGCCATCACTCCCCTTCTCCGGGAGGGGGTGTTTTTTTCTCATGTGTGGGCCGTGTGTGTTGGGCTGTGCCTCGACTCAAGGGCAGATTCCTCCCTCCAGAGGTGATGATACACGCTGAGAGCAGATTGCACATTTGTCTCCTGGGAGGCAGTGGGCGAGAGACGCGAACTCAGTGTGTAAGCGTGGGGAGGGGGCGCCTGCACAACGTGGGAGTGAGGGGGACACACAGCAGGGAGCTGGTGGCCTGACTGTCGCTGCTGTCTGCAGAGGCAGCGGGAGGCTGATTACAGGGCTGGGTCCCGAGGCCGGGATGTGGGTGCTAGAAGCTGCGTTCTCACTTGACTGTCAAGGTGGGGGTGATGGTTGCCCTGGTGACCGGGCTAGGAGGTGGGTTGGCCTTGCTGACAGCAATGCTGGAAAGAAAATACAATAAGCACCAGTGAGAGATTTTTCTCTGCCTCTTTTCTTTCCCTTGACTGGAACACCAGTTCAATGGGGCCTTGTCATCATAAATGAAGGACAACTTTCAGTGGTTGGACCCACCATATCCTGTTCTGGTTCCCTGTGAAAACCCCACTCCACCCGCTCTGAGCCCACTGAGCTGGCAGACCCAGATCCTAGTCCTAACTAGTTAGCCCTGGGACCTGGGACAAGTCACTCCCCTTCTCTAGGCCTCACTTGGACCGGGCACCCTCCAAGATCCCTTCCTGTTCTAATTCCGGGCCCCACCCCCAGACACTGTGGTGATTCAGTAAGTCCAGAACTGGGTCTAGGAATCTGCATTTTAGCCATTCCATTCACTGCACGCCCAGATACACTGTACCTGCATTTCAGAGCCACTGCCATCTGGCATTGAGAGCACTGGCTTTGGGATCAGACAGGACAATTTACCTGTAGCCCATCTGAGCCTTGGTTTCCTCACCTCTACAATGGGGGAGAGAACAGTTATTGTGAGGATCAGATGAGATGAGGTCACAAGCCTAGCACAGGGCCTGGCACGCCAGGAGGGTCCAGCAAGTGTTATACTTATAGCTTATTATTCTATATAGATCTAGAGGGTCTCTACTATCTTCGCCCCTTCCCTGAAGCCCCTTCCCATCTGCTCACTCTTCTCCAGCCAAATTTCACACCCAGGTTTCTGCAGTAATCGAGAATCCTCAGGCTAGAACTGAAGCAGAGGAGGAGGAGGCAGCGCGCACAGCTGGGGCACTCACTCTCGAGTTCCAGCTCTGTTTAATCTGTTGCCATGACAATCATAGCTACACCAACCTCTGTGGGGTAAAATGATTTCCTCCAACATCCGAGGACTCTGGATGTAAACGGTCATTTTACCACATAACAGGAGACAGAGGGCTCCTCATCCACCTGAATCCCAGCCACATTTCAACTATCACTGCAGGATAAACTGAGAGCTTCTGGGGGATGAGGACTTAGCTGAATTTCACTTCAAAGTCCCAGCACCTAACAGTGCCTGGCATACAGTATGCACTTGACAAATGCTGCTTGAATGAATATTTAGTGTAAACCGATACTCTTGAATTTCTTACTCAACAATGGGCTTCCTTTAGGAGGGAGGTAAAATAGAATTAGAACTCCAGGCATCTGTCATTTGATTTCTCCCCCACTATCACCTTTGAGAGAACTGCATTTCAGTCCTTTAAATGGCATCTAGTCACCTTGGCATTAATACAGGACCCCCCTAGGAAAGCCCAGGGCATGCAGATACAACCCACCAGCCCCCCAATTTTTGAAGTAGTATTGCCTTAACATGCTTGTTCATTCAATCTCTTCTGAACCACAGTGGTTATTAATATACCAAACACTATATGCCACAAGAATTAATCTTTCCCTTGCAGGAGCTTGATTTCCCTAACCATGAATTTTTCATGCCTCATCTATTCCTATCCTCTTCTTTCTTGAAGACTGCCTCTCTCTAGCAAAAAATGGAATTGATGAAACTCAAATCTGTTCAAAATTGCAGCTGATTAAACAATCTCATATAAGAAAAGAAGATTAAAACTTTTGGCTTAGAAGTTTAAAAAAATACAAGAGATTAATATATTTATGCTGTTTGCCAGTAATAAAGAGTTGAGTTTTGGCTAATGAGGCCTGTGCTTAAGGAGTAATATTTGTTCATTTATTAACCAAATATTTAACTAAGTACCTTCTATGACCAGGCATAGGTCATAGGTGGTGCATGGGTGGGTGTCTTGGGTAGTTTACAGGGTCCCAAGCTCAGAAGGGCCCTGCTGTGGCTGTCTTGAAATTATTAACAATTTTATCTTTGTACTTGTGTTTGCAAGTGAAGTTCAATGGGACATTGGAGCATGTCCATGAACAAAGGACTTAAGTGCAATGTGTATGTCCACCTTTCCTTGCTTTGCCGTGCATAGTATCATGATGCCCCATGAACACAGAATTCCTGTGGACCCACACCCATGGGAATTCATAGAGGCTCTAAGTGAAGAAATGAGCTCTTTGGAGACAGGCTCTGTTTTCCCATCTCATGACCCCAGTGTCTGGCATAGTGCCTGGAACCAGAGCTGGCTACGTAATTTGCAGAGCCTAGTGTGAAAGAAAAATGTGAGGCTCCTTGCTCAAAAAGCAAAACAAAAAAAAGTTATGATTTTTTTTCCAAGGTAAGTGTGATCCATCAAGCGGCCACCCTTTCCATTCAAACCGGAACTTGCTTCAAATGCTGAATGAAGGCAAAGGTGTTCTAACAGGCACCAAGGCCAGGGAATATCCTTTCTTACTCGTGTTGCTTCCCTGCCTTGGCCAACCACTCCCACCGAGGCTGGTGGCGTAGAAGGGAAGAAGACAGGACCCGAGTGCCTGGTCCTGCCAGTCCTCCCTTACTCCCCAGTGAGAGGAAGGTAAGGCACATTGATGAAACTTGCACATATACATCAAGAAGTTAAAGAAAAGCAAGATGAGCTTGTTTCCTGCAGCGTTTCCACTGTCCTGGTAAGAAAAAAATACATACGCACCTATAAGCTACAAAATATGAATTGCATACTTTCCATGATTTCATAAATGAGTTAAATGCACTCATCTTTGCGTTTATGACTGGCATTATACAACGTAAAGATGAATGCTAAAACTTAACTACCTTAAATTTTTAATTTGTCTTTACTTAGAGCAACATTAAATAACAAATAAAAATACATAATATGTCAAGAGGGAGAAAGCATGGAAGAAAGGAACGTGGTTTATATTTTAGTACCTTTAATCATATTTTTTTCTTGCTTTTTTGAGCAAGGAGCCTCACATTTTTCTTTCACACTGGGCCCTGCAAATTATGGAACCAACCCTGGTGCCAGGCACCATGCTAGACACTAGGGTCACGAGATGGGAAAACAGAGTCTGTCTCCAAAGAGCTCATTTCTTCACTCTTTCATTCTTTTGGAAAATGTCCCAGCCCTTACAGAGCAAGAAAATCAACAGCTTTACAGGAAGCAAGAAGGAGTAAAATGACTGACTTTTGTATAGTTGTCGATGATTAAACGAGTTCATACAACTGAAATGCTGAGGACAGTATCTGCAGCATAGAAAGTATTATTCGAAGGATGTCCTAGTCCATTTGCATTGCTGTAAAGGAATCCCTCAGGCTGGGTAATTTATGGCTCACAGTTCTGCAGGCTGTACAAGAAGCAGGGCACCAGGGTCTGCTTCTGGTGGAGGCTTCAGGCTGCTTCCACTCATGGCAGGAGGCAAAGAGGAGCTGACATGTATGCAGAGATCACATGGTGAGAGAGGAAGCGAGAAAGAGAGAGAGAGAGAGAGAGAGAGGACCAGGCTCTTTTTAACAACTACATCTCGTGGGAACTAACAGAGCAAGAACTCATTACGGGGAGGAAGGCACCATGGCCCCCCATGACCCAAACACCTCCCATTAAGCTCCACCTCCAACATTTGGGATCACAGTTCAACATGAGATTGGAGGGGACAAACACCCAAACGATAGCAAAGGCTTTGCTCTTATTATCATTTATTCCAAGCCAGAGCAAGCCTTCCTCAGTCATTGGTTTCTGAGGTTGCGGTTCTGGGTTTGTTAGGCCAATGCAATATTTTGTTTTGTTTGGGGATTGAATTTCAAAGCTATGAAGGAAAGCGGTGCTGCCCACTTGCCTCCAGCCTTCCTACTCCCAGGTGTGGTATAACCTGGCCATGTCACACATTTGTCACTTGTCTGAGCTTTTTGTCCCAGCTTTATTCATCGGCTCCTTCAACAAGCACAGCTGAAGGCTGCTTTCAGTTCCTGTCCTGCATGTTTAATTCTGTTACATAAAGGAACTGACCCCTTTATTCAAACTCAATGTGAAAAACTGTTTGGATCTAGCAAAAGTTATCTATAAAGCTTCATTCTACTTACCCAGCACCTTGCTTAGAACTAAGAGAGAACAAAAAGGATGCAAATGAGATGTAGCCCCTGCCTAGATGAGCTTATGATCTAAGAGAAAAAGCAAAATATGCAAAATATTAACGAGTACAGCTGCATATAATGCACATATAAGTATTTTAAAACCAAAACTTATTGTAGTTACTCAGAAATTACTTTTAAGAGGCAGGGTAGGGCTGGGGTGGGAGGGGAGGAGAAAGTGTGATATAACTTATATCCATGAGTAAATTAAATCTTTATACCACTCACTCCTTCCCCTTAAAAAGACAAGTAGGGGACAGAATAACACCTAAGGTAGATGCTTATTGTTCAAGAAGTTTGGGCCAATGAATCTTTGGCCATCGCGGTATTCCCTGAGCCATTTGGGAGGCAGGGATGAAAGTCTTTCTCTCTGAGAGAAAGGAGAAAGAGGAGATGCTCAAGACACAGGTATAGTAGTGGAAGACTCTTACAGACAGTGATGTCTAATATCAGTGTTAAGTTGTTTGCATTTCTCAGTTGCAAAGGCCCTCCTTTGCCAGTAAATCTTCAAAAAAAAAAAAAAAATGGCCCCAAAGACAAAGGCACTGTGTCCCATGAGTGGGCTGCTTCACCATGAAGAATGACTTACTCATTTTTACATCTCCCAGTGTGTCTGGCACCTGGCAAGAAACTGATAACTATTTATTACAAGAAAGAGAAAAAATAGAAGAAATGATTAATGAATAGACAATGAGAGAGTGAACGATGGTCCTCTAGCACAAGGATTTCCCTAACCCTCACATCTGGGCACGACTTGGAGATACAGGATACACACGCTGAGGGTGCCTCCAGAGAGTGCATGTTGGATGAGGAGATGAAGCAGAGCTTTTGTTCATTTATATTTGGAGACCCAGCTTATAAATAGGTGCTATGGCCCCAAAAACTCGAAGCACCTCAGAAGTCAGCCTATGTCAGACTGGCTCACATTCAGGATGAAACAGACTGAGCTGGCACATACGGGCTTCTCCACAATTGCTCAGCAAGACTGCGCAAGCGTCTTAAAACTATGCACTGTGATAGCGTTTGTCTTGGCAAACAGAGCTATAGGCAGTCCGTTGCCACCTGTTTCGCCACAATACCCACTAATGCTCATTCCTGACTCACGCTGGCTCACTGTTTCATAAGAAGGGGCAGCTCTGCTTCTCTCCCTGTGTCACCACAATAATTATTGAGAACAATAATTTGAACAATGAGAACTTGTAATTCTCTAGTAACAAGCAAAAATAGTGTCGTTTACAGAAAAATAATATCTTGAGTATCGGGTAATGGAAACCATTATGCTCCGCTTCAGTTTGCATGGTAAGTGTAAGCACTGGCTGTAAATGGAATTAGAATCATTCATTCATTCATTCAGCACATACTCATAAAGCACCAGTGATGTGCCAGGCCCTGTACACAGTGGAGCAGACAGTCTGGCTTTATTCCCTCCCACATCTTGGTACAGAGGGAAAGTCGTCCAGAACAACTACCATTTGATGCTGGGATTTGGGAGAGTGGTAACATGCATGACAGATACCCAAGAACACCCTGGCTACTATCTTTGAGGAGTCCCATTCTGGGTGTTCAAGTCTCAAACCAGACACCTCCCACAAATCCCACAGAAATGACAGAGTGGGAAGATCTAGGTCTGAAGCCCAGTCATGGCCCTCACTGGCTGTGTGGCCCTGGACATGTGTCTTCTCCTCTCTGAACCTCTATTGCAGGAGGTAAAATGGAAATAAAGCATGTTCTCTAAGATCACTAGAGCAACAGAAATAGGAGTTATTGATGGATTTGGAAACTAAGACAGATCTTTTTTTTTTTTTTTTTCCTTTTTTTAGAGAGAGAGGACCTTGTTCTAGTTCCCAGGCTAAAGTGCAATGGCATCATCATAGTTCACTGAAGCCTTGAACTCCTTGGCTCAAGCGATCCCCCTGCCTCATCCTCCCAAAGTTCCTGGGACTATAGGCATGTGCCACCATGCCTGGCTAATTTTTTTCAATTGTTTTGTAGAAACAGGGTTTCACTATGTTGCCCAGGCTGATCTTAAACTCCTGGCCTAATAGATCCTCCCGCCTCCCCTCTCAAAGTGCTGAGATTACAGGCCTGAGCCACTGAAACTGGCCCCAAGGCAGATCTTAAGAACAGCTATTCTATGCTACTCAAAATTGTTATAACTCAAAGCACATATTAAATGGCAAGTATAATCAGATACAATTAGTTCCTCTTAAAGTTAGCTCTAGACCCATGAAACAGTTTCAGGAGTACCACAGCCTTTCAAACTCTTTGTTAGGTGACTACATTGCAGTAGCATCTGCAGAAGAACTCAGCTCATGCACAAAATACCTACTCACATTCAACAGTGACTCCAGTTCTTCCTCCACACAAACCTGGACACAAGCAAAACCTACTTAACGCAGTTCCTAGTTCGTTGCTAAGTAACCACTACTGCCTGGTATGAGTGCGTGACCACTCTGTTTCTTGTGTCATTATGCCAACATAATTACAGTGAACTTAACATTGCAGAATGGAATGTGGGATTTCATTTTTCATCACCCATACAGTTAGTCTATTGTCCAGAGGCCTAAAGGATATTTTCCAGAACAAGGTGAAAGAACAGAGAGGTCAAGGAAGAACTGGGATCGTATGAGGGAGGTGGTAAATATGATTCTGCACGTGACAGTCCACAGGGGTCTACCAATGACACACTTAACCCAAGTGGCAGTCAAACACCTTTTGTCCTCCTTTTCAAATACTATGTTGTCACACTGGTCAAGCCTGGCACCTAGGACTCTATGCCACAACATACATGGACCAGAAAAGTGAGGGGCAAAATGTCCACAGTTATGGTCATGGTCACCCTACCCACTCCCAGTCCAAGGGGCACAAAGGCCATTGGGATGGTGGCATTCTCGTCCCCTTGGAGTGAGAGGATGGAATGTGATTGGTGTTTCCTCCTAGTAGCTGCGCCCTGCTGCCCAGGCTGTCCAGACAACTGGGCATCCAGGAGCCTACTGGTGGCTGCAGTTTCTCAGAATCCCATGATCACCCTGAAGCCCCGAAACACCCAAGGTAGTTTCTTTCTGAGCTGCTGGATGATGTTTTGTAAATCACTTCTTTTAGAAAAGCAAAGGGTCTCAGGACAACTCAAAATTATTTTCCCCAGCCTTATTGAGGTATAGCTGGCAAATAACAATTGTATGTATTTAAGATGTACAATGTGATGTACCTATATGTTATGAAATGATTACCACAATCAAGCTAATTAATACATCTGTCACCTCACATGTGCATGTATGTGTGTGGTGAGAACATTTAAAATCTGCTCCTTTAGTGAATTTCAAGTATGCATTACATTGTTATTAACTATAGTCACCATGCTGTGTATTAGGTCTCCAGAACTTATTCATCTTATAACTAACTGCAAGTTTGTACTCTGACATCTCCCCATCTCCCACCCCCAGGCCCCTGGCAGCAATCCTTCTACTCTCTGGTTAAAAATAGAGTTTGACTTTCTTAGATTCCACCTCAAAATTAATCATCCACTCTCTCTCAGCTGGATTTAAATTCACTTCCCTTGTTTCACTGGACAATCAATTTTTTAAAACACAAATCCCAGCAACGATGCAGTAGCACTGGGAAGAGCATAGGCAGACAGGTAAGTTAGCAAATGACCTTCAGTATGGTGGGCAACACAGTCAGTCAGTGGGACCCTGGATAAGGCACGTATTCCCGAATGGGACAGAAGGGGTCCTTGAAAAGGTGACATCCAAAGACTCCAAGCTGTGGCTTCTCCACAGAGACTTGGGCTCAGCTATCTTTGCTTCCTGCCCATACCCAGCACAGCGCCTCCCACAGGGTGGATGTGGAATAACCAGTGTCCTGCACAGTCACCTCCTCGGGCGTCTCAGATCACGGCTTATCGTCCCAGTGACTGGTTTCCCCTTTCTCCCTCTCCTCATTCATCGAGCCCTGGGGGTCAGTTCATTCCTGTATGTTTAAGTTTGATTTGACAATTTTATAAAATGCAAAGCAAAACCAGCTTCCAGGCTTTCACCTTGTCTTGGACGAGGAGCTCTTCCACCAGGGGTCTAAACAGAGCCTGGCACCCTGGGCCATTCTAGACGTTCATGTCCTGCAGCTCCTCAGACCAAGCCCTCCTTTTCAGCACCTGCCCAGGGCTTCCGGCGAGCCAGGGAGCAGGTGGCAGGGCTGTGCTACAGGTGCCCACTATCAACACTGACAAAATAACAGGGCTCTGTCACGAGCTGTGAGGGCAGACACACACTCATTGGTTTTATTTGTGGGCAGTAGTTTTCCAGAAAAGGAATACAAATGTCACTTATGCTTATTAAGTCAGAAAAGGAAAAAAAAAAAACCTGCTTTATGTGTTAGCTACCTTTTGAATGACAACTCTTTGTTTTGATACACCCAGTGCTAAAGGGAAAACTGAGTGACTATGTTTAAGAGCCTCTTGTTGTGAATATCTAATTTAAATAGCTGTGTCACATGCATTGTTCAAAGTCCTGTCTATGGTGATAAACTGTGTACCTTGGATCTTAATCTTCCTTAATCCCTACTTTCATCATGTCACCTTCCTGTTCATGAACTTGAGCAGATACCTAAGTCCTCTTGAAGCCAGTTCAGCCTCATCCCCAGAGTGTCGTTGCAAAGTCCCTCCCCTGCGCAGCCTCCCTGCTCTAACCAGGATGGTTTCCCCTACTGTGGGCTGTGAACCATGCTCCTTCTGCTTCCATAAATTTTCTTAAGCTGTTCTCCCACCTTCAAAGCACTTTCCCTCCTTTCCACTAACAGTAATTCACCTTGCCCTTCGGAGTTCAATGTGTGCCTGCTTTCCTCCTAGAACTGTCTTGGATAATCTTACGCCCCCTCTCCTCCTCCATCCGGGGCCCCCCATCTTTATGCACAAGGTCTGTTCCAGTCCTCTGCACTTCCCCACGGCTTATGTCTCTGTTTCAAATGCGGAAGGCATATAGTATAGTAGGAACTCATCAGATTTGAAACTGAGTCTCATTTTGGTCACCTATTAGCTGTGTGACCTTGGGCAGGTAACTTAATTTCTCTGGGCCTCAGTTTCTTCATCTGCAAAGAGACAATGATGCCTCCTTTGTAGCACTGTGGTGATTATTAGAGGTAACGAGCATCTCTGCACTCAGGAAGCTTAAGGATGACAACCATTGGTGTTGATGGCCTCTAAGGCCTCCTTCTGGCCTGGCCTTCTCAAAGGTCATAATTAAACACACCAACTGACTGCAGCAGGGGCAGAAAGCCAGTGACTTCCTTCTCATCCCAATCCTGTCTGAACATGCAAACCCCTCCTACCTCCTGCCTGCCCTCCCCTCCAGCACACACAAAATGCCACTCGCCACTGTTGGTTCCTGAGATGATTTGTTCACTTTGGCCCAGGGGTGTTGTTTGCGCCTCTTCTACGCCTCAGTCTGGGCATTTCAAGGAAGTGGATCCTCTCCAAGCCACTCCCCGCTGTGGGGCCCAGCTCAAAACCACCTCCCCAGGAAGCCCTCCCTTGTCCTTTCAAGGAGGAGTTGCCTGGAATGCCTCTGAATCCTCACCCCTCTCTGTGTCCTTTGCTCGTGGCCCTGAGAGGATTCAGTGAGTCAACCTACGAAAAGCCGCTTGCTGGCACAGAACGAGCACTGTGGAAGTTTGGCTAATATTATCCTACTCCTCCATTGCCCACCATGCTAGACGCTTCCATAGGCCCCTCTGGACTCCCAGGGACTCTGTTGCGAGGCCTCCTTGCCTCTAGCGTCCTGTTGGGCCCAGCTAAGGAGAAATAAGAAATGCTGACAAGGGATAGGAGGGAGAAGCAGAGTGTTGTCAGGGTATTGTTTTCTTCCAGCACCTTCTCTGTGGGCTGCTGAGGGCACAGAAGCCCCCTCCGCAGGGCTCTCTCCCTCTCCCGGTCCTGATAACAGCTCCTGCCCTCACCCTCAGGCTCTCCCGATTCAGACTCCCCATGTTATCAGCCCCAAAGTGCTGCACCACCCTTGTGGCTTCTCCACACCTGTCCTCACCTGTGTAAATGGTCCCTTTAATAAAGTCTCCCCAAAATTCCCAAATTGACTATGTCATCTGTTTCTTGCCAAGAGCCTGATTGAGACACTTCCTTTCTAAATATTAAACCTAAGAATGTTTTGTTTAGTCAAATGTCATTTCCCCGACAAAAGGTCAGTTTCCCTGAGGCTCTTCTGGATGTATTTTGAACAAGACTATTTTAAATATATAAATAGGTTTAAGATTACTATTAGTATGAATTTTATAATTCATACTAATTTTAAATATTTAAACTTGGTGCTCCTTGAGAGTATGTCAGGGACTCGTGGGATTTGGAGGGTTCCTCGAGAGTGAGAAACTGACCCTATTGCCATGCAGAGCCCTGAGGCCATGGGCCCTGGATGAGGGGTAGCTGAGAAGCTGCTGCAGAGGTGGCCTTCAAGGCAGGGGCAGGCATCCCTGTGGCTGAGCCCTCAGTAAGGAGTAGCTTCTGTCCCCTCCTCAGAGCCACAGTGCCCCCCAGAGAATGAAGAAGCCACCCTCGTCAGCCACCCTCGAGCAGCGCATGAGAATAGGGGTCTCTCTCCCCATGTTGTTCCAGGCAGTGGAGTGGGGTGTGTTGGAGGGAGTAAGCTGGTCCCAGACCTTGACAATGGCAGCTCCAAGCCAGATTTGACTTGCTTTTAAAAATAAAGAAATGAGACATTTCTTGAACCTTATTGTTGTGGCAGGGACTGTTATTAATAATTATTGCCCCTCCTATCTTATAGGAGAGACTAGAAAAATGGTCATCCAGAATAAAGCCCTAATTTCCCAGCATCCTTTGCAGTTAGGGTTGAGCAGAATTTCCAGGGAATGCCCTCTCCTTCCTGTCCCCACTAGAAAGCAAACATAAGTGAGGAGCCAATTCAAACCCTGCAGGTAAAGGCAATATCCTAGGGATGGAAGGTCTCACCCTCAAGACTGCACAGAGCAGAGCTGAATGAGAATAAACTAATATGTTTGTTAAGTTATTGTTATTTACGGTTACTGACAGAGATAGCTATGAGGCAAATTGTACATGTGAAAAATATAAAGTGCTATTATCTATGTAGAAAATCTCAACAACAGAAAAATCCACTCCCTAAACCAATAAGTAAGTTTAACAGGGCCACAGCATGCAAGGTCAACACACAAAACTCCACTGTATTTCTATACACTAACAATTATATAGTTGGAAACAAAAATTTAAAACAACACTATTCACAATAGCTTCAAAAATGAAATAGGTATAATTTTTTTAAAAAAGGAAATGCCCATTCTATGCTGAAAACTACAAAATGCTGATGAAATACATTAAAGACTTAAATATGTGGAGGGACATACCATGTTCATGGATTAGAAGACTCAACATAGTAGAGATACCAATTCTCTCTAAATTAATCTATAGATTTAATGCAATACCAATTAAAATCCTAGCAGGATATTTTTTTGAGATGTTGACAAACCATAAAATTTATATAGAAGGGCAAAAGAATGAGAATAGCTAATACAACTTTGAAAATGAAGAATTAAGTTGGAGGAATCACACAATCTGATTTTAAGACTTACTATAAAGTTATGGAATGAAGACAGTGTGGTATTAGCAAAGGAACAGACACATAGATTGATGGGAAATAATACATATACAGAAATAGACCCACAGAGCTATGGCCTATTAGTTTTTGTAAAAACAATAAAATGGAGAAAGTGTAGTCTTTATATGAAATCATGTAGATGCAGCAGGTCCTCAGATAACACTGTTGCATTCAATGTTGTTTTGTTATGATATTGATGGAAAAAAAGAATCGATTTCCAGCTAGGGCCACTGTCTGTGTGGAGTTTGTATATTCTCCCCTATGTCTGGTGAGTTTTCTGCAGGTACTTTGGTTTCCTCCCATATCCCAAAGATGTGCGTGTTAGGTGAATTGGTGTGTCTACATTGTCCAGTGTTAGTAAGTGTGAGTGTGAGAGTGTGTCTTGCAATGGGATGGTGTCCTGTCCAGGGTGGGTTCCCATCTTGGGCCCTGAGCTGCTGGGATAGGCTTTGGCCACCCATGACCCTGAACTGAAGTAAATAGACAAATAATTATCTTACTTGTTTTTATTAACCTTCATTAAATATATGTATAGGGCCAGGCACAGTGACTCATACCTATAATCCCAGCAGTTTGAGAGGCAAAAGCAGGAGGATCACTTGACCCAGAAGTTCAAGGTTGCAGTGAGCTATGATTGCACCATTACACTCTAGCCCGGGCAACAGAGCAAGACCCTGTCTCTAAAATTTTTTTTTAATATTAGCGGTGTTTTGATTTTTATTTAGAAGTTTGGTGATATTTTTGTGACCAGAAATATGTTGTGGGAACTTGCATATTTGTTTACATCAATCAGCCTATAGTAAATTGATTTTGTTATACCCGTTTTGCTTAAAGTCACAGTTTCCAATAACCCATCAACGATGGTAAGTGAGAACTTGGTGTACAATTGAACATCCATATGCAAAAAAGTGAACCTAAGCCTCATACCTTAAACAAAACATAAAGGCTGTCTAAATTTACCATGTAAAATTATAAAACTGTTAGAAGAAAAGACCAGAGAACATCTATACTACATGACCTTGAATTTAGTGATGAGTTCTCAGACATGGCACCAAAAGCACTATCCATAAAGTTAAAAATTGATAAATTGGACTTTCTCAAAAATTGACTTTTGCTTGTGAAAGACACTGTTAAGAGATTGTTGAGACAAGTCATAGACTGAGAAGAAATATTTGAAAATCGTGCATCCGACAAAGGACTTGTATCCAAAATATGTAATACTCAACATTAAGAAAATAAATATCCCAACTTTTAAAAACACAATAAGCTGGTGGCCCCGGGCACGTGTCCCTATCTTCAAGCCTCTGTTTCCTCAGCTGTTCAGCAGATGAACTGGGTGCTCAGACTTTCCCAGCTCCACCCCTCCAGCCTGGACATCCGCAGATTTGCTGGGACTGACGTTGTCACTCATAGATCTAAACGCTTTTCCTTCTCTTTTTCCTGCCCAAGATCGGAAACCCTTAGCATGCTGGCCCTTTGTCAAAGGCCAGCAAGCTTTGACCACAGCTAAAGACACATGTCCTTGCTTTATGGAAACCCAGAAGTTGAACTCCTGGCGTCAACATCCCTTCCCTTATTGAGTTCTCTCCGTGCCTTTGGCAGAGGCTACAGTTCTCCAGCAAAGTCCGTCGTCTCCACCGTTGCAGAACTTCTGGCAGATTGCAGCAGCCTCTGTTATTTCAATGTATAATTTATATGGCCCATTTTCACTGCCAAGGACAGCCCACAAAGTACACTTGATCCTATGCAGGAAAACAGCGAGTTCTACCCTCTGGGGTGTGTGTGCTCTCCATCTAAGACCACACACAACTTTTCTGAAGTCTTTTGCTTTACTGGGGCACCTCACTAGGCCAGGAACAATGGGACCTCAGAATAATAGGACAGTCACCACAATTTCAAGGCTGCTCTCAGAGGCAGGGGTGTGGGTGACATTCAACACGTAGGATGGGTTCCAGCAGCTGGAGAGCCATCCCTGGTGGGCCCACAGCTTCATGGCAGCTCGTCTGTGCAGGCGAGCAGCATGACGCCCCGGGCACTATGTTCCTCATCAGAAGCCTGGGCTCCTTTCCTTCTACGCTGCCTGCTACCCAGGGGGCTTCAAACATGTCATGCCAGCTTTCTGGACTTTGGCCTACTCATCTGTAAAATACAAATGCATTAGCTCATGCCCTGCCAGCTCCACTGTGCTGCGGCAAGGATGAAGGGAATAAAATATGTATACGTTTTTGTAAAACACTAGACCCTTGCTACACAAAGTTTGGTCTGTGGATCAGCAGCATGGGCGTCCCCTGAGAGCTTGTTAGCAATGCAGGATCTCAGGCCCCATCCCAGATCTACTGTGTTAGAATCTGCATTGTAACAAGCACCTCCAAAGCGATTTGTGTGAGAAGAGCTGCAATATGCGAATGAACGTAACTGTGGTTTGGGGGGCAGAATGTGCGGCTTGGAGCCTGTAGGTCTTCGTTCAAAGTCAGCTGTGCCACAGAAGGCCTTCGTGGCCTTGGCATGCTGCTGGAGTCCCTATTCCCTCAACTGGAAAACAGTGTCACCCTGCTGCAGTGGGAGAGTGTGGAGTGGACAGGAGATGGGGGAGGGCTGAGGGGGCAGGGAGCCCCTCCCCAGTGGGGTAAGGGGAAGGGAGGGAAGGGGTCGGGGGTGACCCTGTGCCCAGGCAGAGGATGGAGGAGGAGGACATCAGGCAACAGAGAAGAGCAGGAAGAGGTCAGTGCCTCCTTCTGCCTGCCCCGTTCCCCTGCCCCGTACCTTCCCCAGTCACCAGAGCTGCTTGGCATGGACCCTTGAGTCAGTTGTTGCCCAAAGGCAGCTGAAGAGTAGACAGGTCCCTCTTGGCTGTCAGTTATCCAGAGCGGTACCAGGAGGGCTGGAGGGTTTTCAGCTTGCTCCCCAGGCCACAGGGCATTGTCAAATTGCACCTGGAGACCAAAGACTGAGGGCGGGGCAGTGGTCAGGGAACCACGGAGCAGCCCCAGGCTATAGTCCTGCAGACTGTCCCAAGGCACTGTCTGCATGTCTAATGAGTGATATTCTCAGCTCGCCGGTTTCTCTGTTAAGCAAGCTTCTTGATGTAACTCGAAGGAGAGGGTACTTGACCTACGTTTCAAAATTTCTCAGCAATGCTGGGAAGTGGACTGCGTCACACTTGAGAAGATTCCATTCAAGTAATTACCCAGGGAGAGGTATTATAATTGCAAGGATGTAAGTGCTCCATTTCGTGGGTTTAAAAATACCAACTTTATGGGGCTGTGGTGAGCATTAAATGAGATAATGTGCAGACCGCTCTTGGCACAGGCTTGCTACTAGTCTTTCCCAGCTGTCTTGCAGACAAATCGAAAGCTTTGCTCTGGCCCCGAGGCCCCTTCCTCGGCCTCAGCTGGCAGCGGAACTCTAATGGCTCTGTTAATCGGTATTTTAAGTGCAGGATGTTGGAGCCCCAGGGCCTGATCCTAAAAGCTCTTCCATTGTTTTCAAGAACCACAAGCAGCTTGGCCCTCTGTGCTTTCCATCGCTGAACCCAATCCCTTGAGAAAATCAAGCTAAAGATGTCATCTGAGTAGTTGTCAATGCTCCCAAGTGTGCATTCAAAACCTAGAGAATATACAAATCAACACGTGGGGCACACCAGACGAGGACTTCGTGGGCGCTGAGCAGGTGTAGATTGAATCACTGGCCTCAATTCTTCACCCCTCCCTGCATTCACGCCCTTGCTGTGCCCTCCTTTTGGACAGAGTAGTTCCCGCCCCTAGAATTCAGGCTTGACCATGTGACTGACTTTGGCCCACTGAAAGTGACAGTGCGCTGGTTCCAAGCCTGAAGAGGCCTCACGTGTTTGCCATCACCATAAGGAGGCCGTCCCCTGGGCTCCGGAGTGAACGCCGGTGGCGCAGCGCCGCCCCACCTGGCCCACAGACCGTCAGTGAACACGGAAGCTGCGGGCGCGAGGCAGAGCCCCCCACCAAGCCCAGCCTCCATCAACAGAATGGCTCTAGTCTGCCCGCAGATTCATCAGGAAAAAAAAAATAAATAAATAAAGATTGTTGTTTTAAGACATCATGTTTGGGGATAGTTTATTATGTGGCATGATTATGGCTGTAACAAGCCAATACGCCATGGAATAGATGTGAAAAAATAAAATGGGAGGAAAAAAAATGTGGGGAGAAAAAGAGAACAGGAAAGAGAGGAGGTGAGAGTTCCTTACGCTGTACTAGCTCACTGCGGCTAAAAAGTGACATGGCCATTGCATGTTCTCAACTGCAGGCACACATTGTGGGAACACGCTTCAGTGTCACATGGCTCAGTCATACCAGCTGCACATTATCCTGGGAACCAAAGTAAGACCCAGCCCAGGAGTGGGGGGAGTCTGCAGGGGTGCAAGAAAGCAACTGCAGAACTAAGAGCACCCAGGGAGCAGTCAGCAAGGACCGCAGAGGAGACCATCGATCTGAAGTTACAGCCTACTGGGACCACAGGCACAGCTCTGGAAGGTGACATAGGGCAAGTCAGAGTGTTAGCCTTGGGCCAAGGCAGGCAAGGGACAACCAGAGTTGAGCCCATTTCCTGTGAGTGGGGGCTGGCAGGGACTAGGCAGGCGCCCGGTTTTAGGAGGCAGGAACTTGAGATAGTAGAAAGGAGTCAAGTAGATAGACAGGCCCCCCCAGTGGTGGCACTTAGGGGACCTGGGGGCTGTGGGGTGCTTGTCCACTATAGTGGACTGAATGGTGGCTACCAAAAGATGTATCCACGTCCTAACCCTTGGAACCTGTGAATGTGACCTTATTTGGAAAAGGGGTCTTTGAAGACAGATGCAATTGAGTTAAGGATCTCAAGAGGAGATCATCCTGGATTACCCAGGTGGGTACTAAATCCAATAGCAAGTGTCCTTAGAAGACTGTGGTCCCCAGCCCCACCCAGTACTGGTCCAAGGCCTGTTAGGAACCGTGCTGCACATCAGGTCCTTGGAAAAACTGTCTGTCATGAAACCGGTCCCTGGTGCCAAAAACGTTGGAGACCTCTACTATAAGAGACAGAAGAGGAGAAAAAACAGAGAGAAATCCATGTGAAGACAGAGGCAGAGGCTGGAGTGATGCAGCCCCCAGCCAGGTAACACCTGGAGCCAGCAGAAGCCGAAGAGGCAGGGAAGGACCCTCCCCTGGAGCCTTTGGAGCCTGCATGGCCCTGCTGACACCTCGATTGCAGATTTCTGGCCTCCATGACTGCAAGAGAATAAATTTCTCTTTAAAGCCACCCAGTTTGTAGTCATTTGTTATGGTAACCCTAGCAAATTCGTACACCACCCCACCCTGAATCACAGCGCAGAATCAGCAATGGAGGAGAGGTTCCCCCCTCAGAAAAATATCCCTCGGAAGCAAGTCCCTTCATACTTGAGCACTTATAAAGTGTCTCATCCTAAGGGGTGGCCTCTCCTTTATTTTGAACAGCAGAGGACTGTGAGACTCCCTCAATCAATGCTAGTTTCAAATGCATATAAGGGTCATCTGGGAATTGGTGGAAGGGGGTTTCATGATTATTTCTGAGAGCACCGTGTCACCTATGCAAGTGCTGGACAACAGGTAACAAGATTGAAAGATGACTTTTAAAGCATCACGGTAAATGGTTATGTAGTGAGATCACAAACCTTTGAAGAGGAGCTATTCTAATGTTGCATAAATGAGGACTTGTGGCTTGGGATTAATTTTCCAGTGATGGCATCTTTTATAGATTTAAAAAGTGGGGAAATGGGGCATCACTGAATATTTCCGGTCACTTTCTACCCAGCATCTATGGTATTTCACACACTTCTCAGGGAAAGGCTCTTGATGTAGGCTTCATTAACTCTGCTTTGGGTCAAAACAGTGATTGACATAAAGAAAATGTAAATAAATATCTACATTTTGAATGAATCAATGAACTTCACTTTGATACAGACTCCATTAACCCCATTGTCGGGCTGTGAAATGCCTTCACCAGTGAGTACTTCACCTAAATTGCAGGGATGGCAGAGAACAGACCAATGGAAAGATCTTTTGGGGGACATAGTCCCAGCCCCCGTGGCCATCAAAGGGAAAGACTGATGCTGGGGGGGAGAGGAAAGCTTTTCTTCCCAGGCCTGAAGCCCAGGGCTGCATCTCTCCAAGGCTGGGTTGGCCACAGTGTGGTGGTGGTTGTGGTTGTTAATGTTATCTTCATGTAAGACTGTCCAGGCAGGGGTGGGGAACCTGCAGCCTTAAAGCCACATTGTGGCCTACTAGATCCTTAAGTGTGGCCTTTTGACTGAATGCAAATTTCCCAGGTCCCCCACCTCTGGTCAAAATTCAGAAGATCTGGCCCCACCGGACCCCCATCCTACAGGGCAGCACCTCAGATTTGTCTCTTCCTCTACACAGGCTGAGGACGGCTCTCTGGGTTGCCTGAGTCCTCCCCAACCCCTGTTGCCATTAATAATGAGTTGGACTGTCATTTTTCTTAGAGTAAAATATGATTTCTCTATATGCATGTCTCTATTAAAAGTGGGACAATGGAACAGGAAAGATGATTTATATCATGAACTCGAGGAAGGTTCCTGGTTGTTTAATACACAGATCATCCTGGATTATCCAGGTGGGTACTGAGGATTACTTTGTAAATCTCTTAACTAAAATACGTCATTAAAATTCTGATTACAACTAATCTGTCACATATACCAAGTTAAATATTCAATATGCACAAATAATTCTTAGTACTAATGCCAAAAATTTTTAATATCATTAGTTTTATTTATTTTATTTTCTCTACAAATAATTATAAACATTTGTAGGTTTTTTAAAAAATTACTGGCCAAGGCATTCGTTTTTAACAGGATGGTACTGCCCCCTAGAGGGCATTTTGGAAATTTGCTCTTGTGCTTTCAGTAGTCGGAGATGGAGGGACAAAGACGCCTGACGTCTTGAAGTATGTAAGACCATCCTGCACAACTGAAAGTTATCTTGTATATATTCCAAAGATTCTGTCACGTAAGAAAAAAAAAACCTCATAATTATCAGAGCCTAGAACTTAACCACGTTTTACATGTGTTAAGTATTTTTGGCATAGTTTTAATATAGATTCAATTTTCCAGGAATGTCATTATCTTGCAAAGCAGGGAGAGATTTTACTTTGATTTGTTCTGAACTTTACCAAGAATTATTTACCATTTCAGAAGATCATGTCACCAGTAGCAATGTACTTCAATCAGTCTGTTTTTGTCACTGTCACATTCTTGGTGATTAGATATAGAGATATGGGTATGAATATATATATACTTCTTAAGCCCTTGTTTCAAAACACCAAATATAAAAAGTAAGCATTAATAATTTTTTATTGAATATTGTGTCATCTTAATTCTAAACTAATATAGATACAACGGACTCATTCTTTCATTATATCTTCAGGTATAATAGTGGTTGAGCATTTACATATTGAAATTGAAATATAGACTATTTTATTACAAATAATTTCCTTTCATTTCTCTTTTGTATTCCAGTTTGGGCACTATCTTGTGTGTCACCAGACGATGTTATCTATAAATTGCACTTTTGGATGAGAGAGGGCATTACAAAGTATTTTTAATCTTCACAAAAAATGTATAACCCTGGATTAACAATTCTGATACTGCTATGCACAGATTTTAAGTCAAATAATAAATTTATAGGCATTAAAACAGTGTGGTATTGTTGTAGGAGATAAAGCTCTTTGCAACAGAATAGAAAATGTCCTAACTGGTAAACTGATATATAGCCTACTATATGAGTTTTGAATACAAAAATGGAATATCAAATCAAAGATGAAATGAAAGACAATTTAATCCAGTGTTGGAACAACTGGCTAAGACATATGTAAGATATGTAAAGCACTCTATGTGTACCAAATTAAATTCTAGATGGATTAAAAGTTAATTTAGGCTGAGCGTGGTGGCCCACGTTTATAATCCTAGCACTCTGGGAGGCTGGCAGGTGGATTGTTTGAGCTCAGGAGTTCAAGACCAGACGAGCAAGAGCGAGACCCCCGTCTCCACTAAAAAAATAGAAAGAAATTAGCTAGACAACTAAAAATATATAGAAAAAATTAGCCGGGTATGGTGGCACATGCCTGTAGTCCCAGCTACTAG